>NC_060130.1:572380252-572690585 GCF_021461395.2 Schistocerca americana | reverse complement strand
GATTAATGAGAAGTAATTGAGGCGTACTCCGCACCTTTCGTTGTCACTTCTGTGACAATGAAAGCAACTAGTACAGCAAGGATTAACACTGTGTCAACATTATTATGTGAGGAACAGATGTGTAACACCTTCTCGTGACAAAATAACACCAGATGATCCGTGTAAAAGGAAGAAAAAATTGTGTAGAGTTATCGTATTTCTAGAGAAAACGGTCAGTGTAATTTCGACACTGAATTGTAGGTGTTAAGAGTAGTTACTTTAATAAGAATCATAGATTAATTTAAAAAAGAAATAAAGTACCTCTTTGTCTACTTTCATATTCCGTGTGCAACATAGAAATGTTTTCAGAGCGAAACAGTATCAACAGAACTAAAGAATTGCTTCACGAGTACATTTATGAGTGAATGATTTCATGCCACGGATCTACACAGTTTTTCAAGGAAATGGATCATACGAGGGCGTGCTGAAAATTAATGCCTTTGAATGTTTTACTTGAAACCTCTTAAAGCTTCTGAAATAGAACATCATCACTTTTCATGTCTCCACACTTGCAGCCCTCTGACTCCAGAACGCTCCAAATTGTAGCGTGGAACATGGCGGTGTGTAACATAACTACGTCGGTGCGTGAGAAACAGCCCACTGTAATCGAGTTTCGAAGTCGAAGGGTTCGTCCACACATTGGAGCACTCTCTCCTTCAGTATGACAATGCCAGAACACACACAAATGTTGCGACATCTACAACAATACGACGCCTTAGGTTCAGCGTCATCGACCATGCTCCATACAGTACCAACTAGGCCCCATCCTCATCCGATTTTCATCTGTTTCCAGACCTTGAAGTGTACCTTCGAGGACTTTAATTCGATACTAATGAAGCAGTGCGAACAGAGGTGAAATGTGGCTCTGTCAACGAAGTCTAATTTTCTTTCAGTTATTGTACCAACAAACTGGTCCCTCGTTGGGAGAAACGTGTTGTTGCCAGTGTGTCTATGTTGAGTCATAAATATCTATACATGAAAACTAAAGATGTAGAATATTAATAATGTTTGTATGAACAAATTAAAATGATAATGCAATCGTGATGGGAGATTTCAAATCGACAAGGAGTGACTGAAAGAAGAATAGCAGTGAGATTGGCGTTAGGAGTCAAAGGTAACATAGAGAGTGAACACGCGAGACACAACCTTCGAAGTGCATAGCAAAAGGAGTACAGATGGAAAGCTATAGTGACTAGTAAGAGATACAAACTGCATTTAAGTAAAGAGAAGATACAGAAATCAAATTAAATCGAACTGTAACCTTTCGAGATTAAACGTAGTCAGTGATCCTGTCCCAGTACAAATGAAGCGTAGTCAAGAGAACTCAGATCCTTAATATGTAAAGATGTAGTGTTGAAAATACTAAAGAACCAGCAATAAAAAGAGACTATGCTACAAGAATAGAGATCCTAACTAACAGTGGCTACATTGTAACAACATGTTATGAACTGAAAGAAAATGGAACAAAAACGACGTACGTAATACTGAAAAAGAAAAGACAATATCTTAAACTCGATTGAGGACAGGAATAAACACGGAAAAGGAAGCACAATAGAAGCACAAGAAAGATGCAGAATCGTAAAGAACTCAGAATGTAGGGAGGCTATGGTACGGAGGATGGATGATCGTAACGATACACAGGGAAACATAAATTTCTGGATTGGTTGGTACACTGCTGACAGTGGTGGGACAGAGATGGCGCATACATCATTCACTTCTAGACTGTAAATTAAATATGAGATATAATCCTTCTATTTTGTATAAATACAATTTTTTCTTAATAATTAACATAGTACTCTTCATTTGAAAACTGTTCGTTAACTGTAGGTCACCCTGTGTGTAGGATTATCGAGACAAAAAAAAAAAAAACTGTGTGCGTGATAAATTATACAGCGAGATTAGGAACTTCTGTTAAAGGCAACAAAAAAGTCATGTATGGTTCGAATCAAACGTGTAAATCTGTTACTGAATGAACATTTTTAAATATCCAAACTACGCAAGGAATATTTTGAACAGGGAGAGGATATTAGCGTGGAAGTAGAATACACAGAAGAAAGAGAAGTACCTCATGGTGTAGGTCTTTCAATTCTGGAGACGAAATTTGAAGTAGCACTGAAAGAAATAAGAGCAAAGAGAGCTACAGACCAGCTGAAAGTTGAGCTCTGCCATAATTTTGGAAAAAAAATTAAAGATGAACTTTTAAATATTATGATCTGTGTGTTACGATTATGAGTCTGTTCCAAATGAATATGTAGAAGGTAAAACATTCTCATTCATCAAAAAGAATCCAAGAGACTGCTCCGATAATAGAATGTCATACGCTGAATAAATATTTACACCCAATAAAAATGGAATAAAATGCCAAGTGGAACGAGAAACTGGAGATGATCAGTTTGATTTCGACGTGAAATCAGTTCTAGTAAAGCCAAAACAGTAAAAAAGAACTTTTTACAGACACAACTGGAATTAAAGAGGGATACTTACTTATTGTTCTAGAAAAGGCATTTGACAACATTACCTCTAAGAAATTCGTCAAGATCTTGAAAGATACACTCCTTCACTGGAAAGGTAGACGAACAATGTAGTATATAAAACATAATACATAAAAAATTTTGGAAACAGAAGTGTGAGAATAGCGCTCACTGGAGACCGGTGTAAAGCGAAAAGTACAAAAAGGGTCAGAGAGGGATGCAATTTATCACCTTCTTTGTATAACATTCAAGCCAAAAAAACTGCAAGGATCTTCAGAGGCAAAACATGTGGAGTTAAGTTGAAAGACCTCCTGTCACTGCATAACATTTGCAGAGCATAATGCCCTTATAACTAATAGTGTCAAACAAATGCAGAATATATTTTCTAAATGATTCGAAGTTTTGAAAAGTTTGAACTTAAAATTAATACTCAAAAAAACGAACATTATGAAAGGAAACAAATCATAATTGAGAAAGACGTCTGACTCAAACTGTAAAGAAATAAAACAGAAAAAGTCGATAAATTATGTTATTTTGGCACCTGAAATAAAAAGACGACACATGCGATATGATGTACAGAAATTTTTTTGCTGAAGCTAAACGTGCTTTCAATGTAAGACTACAACTGATACTGTACAAGTACAGAGATTGAGAAAAAAATATTTGTTAAGGTATTCAACTGAAGAGCGTTCATAAGTGGCTATAAAAGCAGGATATTATTAGACACAGACAGGATGCGTTTAGCAGCGATGGATGTACGGCTTTTGAAAGAGATCGATCAAGAAACATACGTCACAGCAACTATCCGAAAAAGCAAATCGACTCTTTGGACATCTATTAAGACACAATAAGTTTTTAATGTATGTGTTGGAAGTATGTTCCACATATCCTCCTGGTTTGCACTGAATCGTGCCTACCTCACCCAATGTTGCAGTCATACAAACATCCGTGTAAAAAGTAGCAGAAAAAAAATGCTATCAAGTTCAACACAATGACTGCCTGTACTATCTTATCAGTGGCCGTGATGATTTAAAAATCTTGTAGACGCATGACTATGATAACAGTTCTTAAATCTGCAGGTAAACACTTGCAAACATAGCAGGCAATCAACACTATGAATTAAAAACAAACGTAGATGATTTGCAATATCCACAAGAGAAGTCCTTTTCAGTATTCCGTATTGTAAATGGCAATGGCATCGAAACCTTATACACCCGACGAAATGCTGAGATGGTACCTAACGGTTATTGCTGAGTGTAGTTGCTCTTCCAAACAGCATTCCATACAAGCATATCAGTTGCGTATTAACCTGTGGTTACTCGCGCTTTAGGAACTTGGGCTATGCACAGCTCTGTTTTAAAGGAATAGCTCGATGTAGTCAAAAGGTTGGGCCACACATGTCTGCTTTCATGTCCTGTAGCTAATTCGCTGCAAATAATAACCTGTAGGTGTGATGCTGCAGTCAAATAGTCTGTGCATTGGGTAGAACTTCGAGTTAATAAAATGTACTCAAATACAAAATGGAAGTTAAATGAATAATTTAATAACAATGGTTCTAATCTAACGACTGTAATTGATATAGACGACAGAGAATTATGTTTAATAAAGTTTATTTAAGAAAAGACATCTCAAATAAACGGGTATTGGTCCTACAATATTCAATTAAAATACAGACAAAAAATACCCATATCAGTCCAGTAAAGCTAAGTTGACAGCGTGACAAGAATGGCAGCAAAATCCCCGAACTAAACAGTCATCGAAAATATAAGAAAACTAAGCCCGTTTCGTAATAACAATAAACGAATTATTAACTAGGTCAAAACAGTTCAGATGATTTACAAATTATCACACATCATACAAAAAATACTAACTCATACTCTATCTATCCTCAGTTCCACAACAAAAGTGAAAAAAATTGGAATGTTACTGTGTGGCACATTCAGATCTTTCAAGAGACCTTTCAAAAATTAGATCATTGTAGCTGCTGTTCGCCGCCCAGAATCAATCAGTTATATGACTGAATCACGCATGTTACCACAGGCAGGTCTCCCTTCTTCCAGCATTCCACAGAAAGTGTCCAGAATCTCTCCCTTGAGCCCTTCACTCGAAAATTCACAGTCTCCAATTTACTCCCACAGTGTTCTCCTACAGTCTGCTTTTCAGTTAGTTGAAGACATCCCCATCAAAAAAACATCGTCCTACATTCTACAGACATGATTTGATTAAAATTGACGACTTCTCGCACTAAACTAATATATTACAACAATATTTAAATAAGGAAATGTTATAAACATGCGGTTACAGTCAGGTCACTTACAATAAATATAAGTAATAGCAGGTTCATAAATAAACAAGCTAGCATTGAGATTTTTCACTCTGCAGCGGAGTGTGCGCTTTTATGAAACTTCCTGGCAGATTAAAACTGTGTGCCGGACCGAGACTCAAACACGGGACCTTTGCCTTTCGCGGGCAAGTGCTCTACCAACCCGCCAGGAAGTTTCATATCAGCGCACACTCCGCTGCAGAGTGAAAAATCTCATTCTGGAAACATCCCCCAGGCTGTGGCTAAGCCATGTCTCCGCAATATCCTTTCTTTCAGGAGTGCTAGTTCTGCAAGGTTCGCAGGAGAGCTTCTGTAAGGTTTGGAAGGTAGGAGACGAGGTACTGGCAGAAGTAAAGCTGTGAGGGCGGGGCGTGAGTCGTGCTTGGGTAGCTCAGTTGGTAGAGCACTTGCCCGCGAAAGGCAAAGGTCCCGAGTTCGAGTCTCGGCCCGGCACACAGTTTTAATCTGCCAGGAAGTTTCAAGCTAGCATTGTTGCGCAAATGTGCCCACAATAAATGACAACCGACTGTCGTTAAATATTGTTTAAACAATTATTTATGCCTTCTTGACAAAGGCGTCTTTCGGATCTCTTTTCAGTTGTAATGTCCACTAACACATGTGGCTGATCACTTTTAACAACACTGGAAATGAACATTTAAATAAAGTTACTGGCAAAATAGTAAACTATTGATTAAATAAAAACAGAAGTATGACAAAATATGAGATATTAATGCTGTGTTCATTTCCTGTGTAATTCTGGAGAATATGATATTCTGACCATCATTTGTGTAATGAAAGGATATAAAAGATTAATAAATCAAGAAATATAATAAGTACAGATAAGATACATTTCAGAGATGGTAGCTATAACGGAATGATATCATCCGAGATATCGTATACTGAAATGGCATGAAGTGTTTAAAAGTTGTTAATTCATAGATTCATTGCGAAAATGTTATTCGCTGTGAAATAATAATGTCTACAGTTATAAAGGTATTGAAATGCAGTTGTGTCATTGGATGTGCCTCATTTTTATGAGATGGCAGATGTATTAAAATTGGCGTTAATATCTCAGAGAGCTGTAAGAAGCAATCTTTAAGCTTGTTAGACATTCCGCCGTTTTTTGGAGCACTGTCTGTCAAAATTCCCTGCACTGTGATTTTCCCAATCCCTCGCCAAGCATTTGTGCCGCATCTGGGCTCGACGCCACTTGTCTCTGCCGCTGGACCGGCCGCGGCACGCTGACTACCCTGAGGCCGTCCGCCAGCGCTCAGCCGTTCAACAAATTCATCTTACCTCGTACAGTACTGGGCGGCAGATTAGGTAGCCTACATACGCCTAACGTTGCAACTTCTACAGAAGTAAAGAAACTCAAGTCGTCGACGAGGTCGTTACAAATGGAATGTAATACTGAAGTCGGCAACGATGATACAGAAAATAGGCCGCCAAAGGAACCGGAGATCTGAACCCCGATGGACCACTATATCACCTTCATTTGTGAGATCGTTAGAGGATTGTCATCCACAGAGGATGCCGCACAGGTATCAGTCCTGCTTGACACGTAACAAAACTAGACAATTATGCTGTGCAAGATCAAAAACCGACAATTAAATTATATTCGGCTAACACGAAACTGGAACTGGACGTCGACCTTTTGTTAATCATAATATATGTTCTTGAAGAAGCTTAGTGTGATGTGGCACTCCCTTTGGCTTTCATTTCGATAATGGAGATAATACGTCATATTATGGATTCTACGGAACAAATGAAGCATTGGAAAGCCACGTAATTCATGTAGTACTATCGAAAAAGATAATAATGCTCACGGCTCTTTCAGAGGTGTTCAGAGTAATTATCAGGAACTTAGAAAATATGTTCATGGGCATCAAGTGTTTATCTAAGCATTCCAACACAACTCTGGACCATTGTTGTATGTCATTATCTAGCTGAAATAAGTTCAGCAGTGTTGTGAATTTGGTGAAACAAACGCATATGATCTATCAGCAGAATCTCATGTGATTCACCACTGAGGCTCGAGAGAGGTAGAAAGACTCTCTAGCATAAACAAAAACCTACGAAGAAACTACCACCAACGGCCAAAGGTATATCCTGGTGGTCATAGAGATCTGTCAGATCAAGGATTGCGGACAAACTTACATGCTACTGTGAGTGTGTACTAACACGGATGAACATTTTCCATGGTTACTTTCTTGTGGTCATGTTAACTAATATGTGTTACAGTGTGTAAATGGCACACATACTAAAGCATGATGTTAGCTCCTGAAGATCATTACTGGGAGGTGGTTGTTATTGGTATGTAATACACTGTAGTCCTTCGACTCGATTTTATAACACTGGATAATCATCCCCGATGCTAGTCTGACACTTCGTATAGAGCACTTGACTTTACCCTGGCGGCTATGGCTTCATCCTAGCCATTATACACACAATACACCATTGACACTGTGCGCCGCGAAAACTCACTATGAATGTAGAGTTGGAGTGGCCCAAATGCGACATTTTTTCCAAGCATGCCCGCTACGCCTTTTTCTACATTCCTCAGCAAAGTAATTTGTAATAAGACTGTTTACCTATAGAAGATGAAAAGATAGTAATTCGTTTACTTCTTTAGTGAGGTCTACACGAAGCAAAGTCACAGATTCTTAGAGTGTTCTTTTGTTGATAAAATAACCTACTGGTGTACTACCGGCTGTCGGTGTCGAAACGGTACAATATTTTGACCATCGATCCTGTCACTATCATCAGGTGTGCTAATGAAATGACCGTCACTTGGCTCATGGGCTGCTTATATCCTTACCAAACTTCATTGTTCCATCCGCAGTCACTGCCAGAGGCGTCCAGCGTGTCTACTGTCACAGTATTCGACGTTCTGTACGCGTCACGTCGGCGTCGTGGCAATAGCGCCTCTATCAGTCCTTAGTCCTAACTAAATCAAGTGCCGGATTTCAAACTTTTCTTAAGTTGTAGTCAGAGTCGTCATTGATAGGTGAGTCCCTAGTTTGAATTTCAATAGGCACCTAGGCGATACAATCCCACTAATGTGATACTGGAGCCAGTACTGCAGCGCAGGTGTAATCCACGCCCGATAGACAATATTCTTCGACCACTGAGCTGTTGTGCAGCATTAAATGAGTACGTCGTTGATGTTCTCGGCAGCGGTCTTTATTTAAATCTGTCCTGTGATTAATATACGCCTAGATTTTGTAAGGAAATAGATTTTAGGTAGATTCATACAAAAATAAATAAATCAGACACTTACTAAGACCAACTGCAAATTACCTAAATATAGTTAGTAATACAATAATTGTACCAGTATGAACACCCATTATTAGATATGTAAAGGTGGGAAATAGAAGCAAACATTAATTAAACATATTCTGATTTATGAATAGTATCGAAAAAAAGAAACAGCTTGTTTTCTTTCGAGAGCGTACTCCAAAGATATCTCGATAACAGCGTAAGGTAATTCATAACGCAAAAGCAACTGACAATATCAGAAGTCACGTCCACAATTTTCGGTATAAGCTCCTAGGTTCTTAATACAGCAACATAGTTAAAAACCTCTACAACAATAAAACTGCCACAATCGAGGTAATAGTAAAATGAGTAAAAAAAGCAGTTATACCTAAAACACTATTCACCTCATAGTCTGAAATAAATTTTCGAAATGATGATGATAAAAACAAGGTGAAAGACAAACGTTTAATCAATCACTGTGAGCCATGTTGGGCTCATGTTATACGTCGGTAAAGCAGATGCCAGACTGAGATTCATTGGAAGAATCCTAAGGAAAAGCAATCCGAAAACAAAGGAAGTAGGTTACAAGACACTTGTTCGCCCACTCCTTGAATACTGCTCACCGGTGTAGGATCTGTACCAGATACGGTTGGTAGAAGACATAGAGAAGATCCAACGGAGAGCAGTGCGCTTCGTTACAGGATCATTTAGTAATCGCGAAAGCGTTACGGAGATGATAGATAAACTCCAGTGGAAGACTCTGCAAGAGAGACGCTCAGTAGCTCGGTATGGGCTTTAGTTGAAGTTTCGAGAACATACCTTCACCGAGGAGTCAAGCAGTATGTTGCTCCCTCCCACGTATATCTCGCGAAGAGACCATGAGGATAAAATCGGAGAGATTAGAGCCCACACAGAGGCATACGGACAATCTTTCTTTCCACGAACAATACGAGACTGGAATATGAGACTGGAATAGAAGGGAGGACCGATAGAGGTACTCAAAGTACCCTCCGCCACACACCGTCAGGTGGCTTGCAGAGTATGGATGTAGATGTAGATGTAGAGACCTTCGTTCCTATTCTGTGTTTGGTTTCCCGTGGCTATGGCTATTATGATGTTGTTCTCTCTGTCCGTGAGAGGCAGCAGAGGTATGTATCGATATTCGCACCTTGTACTCATCGACCCTGGACATGAAAGTTGAGTTTGGATTTAATTTACCAGCAAGTCAAGACTGCTCGCACTGTGCCGTTTGGTTCTCGTTGTTGGCTGTTCGGACATTCCCGCGAGCAACAACGTGTGTGTTCGAGTTCGCGAATGTTTAGCCACTGTCCGGTGGAGTCTAACTGTATTTCGTTATTTGCAATTGAAGTGCACCAGCGGAATTTTCTGTCTTGTTGACGTTAACGTTCGGGTTACCTGCCCTGGTCGTTGACGTAAATTCAGGCAGCGTCCTTTCCTCACCGTGTTGACAGCTTAATGTATACTTGGTTATGGGCGTCCATGCCTTTTTACGTTTTGCATTGAACTCCCGGTTGTGTGCTGGTCAAGTGGAGCACAAGTTACCTTGTTGGTGGGTCCGTTGACTGTGTGTTGGTTGGACTGGCGCCGGATCGAAAATGGTTGGGCCGACTGCCTGTCTCACCTAAGCGATCGTTAGTATTTCAAGTACTGTCCGACCCCCGAAACTTCTGAGCGCCGTTGGCTGCACTGCCTTTTCTTATTTTCTGTTGTGTGAATTTGTATGGCTCATAGCCGATGATTTTGAATTAAAGTTGAATTGTTTTTAGTGGTGTTTTAAGTCATGGGCCTTAAGCCGCTTTAAAATTAAAATTCCTTGCTTGTCAAGTGTTAGGTTGTTCGAACCTTCAGCCTGATAAATGAATTGTTTAAAGATAAAGCGTTGGGCGTTCTGCCTACTAAAAATTATTTTAGTTGTATTTTAAGTCATCGCCTTCAGCCGTTTTAAAATTAAAGTTCCTTGCTTGTCAAGTGTTAGATTGTTTGGGGCCTTCAGCCTAATTTAAAATAAGGCTTTGTTGTCTAAATTTATTTTACCTTGAGTTTTAAGTCATGGGGCCTTCAGCCGTTTCTAAATTAAGGATCTTTGTCTTTCGAGCAGCAGACTGTTTGAGGCCTTCAGCCTAATTGAAGATAAGGTCTTCTGCCTTGTGTTTCTTTATTTATTTTTACCTTGAGTCTTAAATCATCAGCCTTCAGCTATCTTTAAATTAAGGTTGTTGCTTTTCAAGTGTTAGATTTTTAGGTCTTCAACCAAATTATAGAACTTACTTAACGTGAGGCCTTCTGCCTTCTAAGTGTTCCTTTTGCCGTCTGAATTTCGAGTTAATGGCTTTTAGCCTTTTTCTAAAATTAAAGTGGTTGTGGTGTATTCAGCCGATAACTAAGTTCAAGAATTTGTACTGTAATTTTTAGTCAAATAAATAAAGTTTTATGTGTTCGAGTGTAACTGACAGCCGCTCATTTTGGCCCCTTTCCGCAATTCCAACTACCTGTCCTGTCCTGCGGGTTTAGCAGGGCGTCTCTCATAGTTATGAAGGAACCTTGTGGGCCAGGAGGCAATATCTTTCTGCAGATCTCCAGTGCATTAAGACGAAATATATGATCTATATGAAAGGGACAAGTTAAATTTGAAGTGGGTGTCAAGACGCAAATCAACTTTCCTCATCTAGGAAGGGTCTGTGACCAGATTCCTGAGTTCACTAGTCATGAAAAATTAAAAAAAACTGTTGAACATTAAGGCCTCTTACCACTATCGTGTACACTGATCCTCATTTTCTTTACAAATAGGCATTTCGAATGGTTCTGCTCCCCCTATCACTAACTGCGTATCTCTGCAGACTGCTACCTCGCGAGGGGATACCTGGATTAGATTTGTAGGAAAATTTGCACTGATAACGTCTGCAAAAGGCTGAAAAATTACGCCTGCCAAAAAAGCTTGAAGAGAATTTAGCGAACGCTGACGATTTATCGTCATGAAAACTCGTCTCTACAAGTAAATGATTACACTGGCTTAAAAAGAAAAGAAAAAATAATCAAAGAAACAACAAAAAATATTTCCAGATGGCCGCCAGCCCGACACACAAATATGATGCAAAACAGTTAGAAATCTTAATTTCTAAAAAAGTCCTCAAAGGTCGCTGGACTATTAGATGGATTCATATTATCGAGGCATTTCTGCACGCATCATATTCGTGTTTCACACTGATACTCGCTTCTTACCCTTTTCTGATTGCACTGCGTTTAAATCTGTCTTATCAATAATTGGTTCACAGGGAACTATGAAATATGTTACCAGAACCATTCAATTACTTTTCACTTCTTTGAATTTTGGTCTTGTCTCCATCAATTCAGAGATACCCATTCTTATAATCTTCATTGGCTACATACGTCTTTACAATACTAAAGAATTACCTGTCTACCGCCTCAAAGGAATCACTTCCAACAAGAACTGAGAGGGTGCGGGCATTATCTGAAGCTCAGGGTGTCCGTAAAATATTAATTTTGTGTGGTCACAAACTCAGAAGCATTTTAAATGCACAAAAAGATTCTTAGGACTTTGAGCGGCATTCAATGAACTTTAATGTTCATCAACAACGAAAGACCTCGTAACTTCTTTTCTCCCTCCGATATCTTAATAAGTAAACTGTGTCTACTTGAAAGGAATTTTATTTCGGTCATGACTTAATATGCTGGATTTTTGTTGTTATTATCTGTAGTGTTTTACTCATCGCTGTGTATTAGATTTTCTTTCAATAACTTCCCGCGTAGTTTGACTGGGTACTTTCACTTTAATAGCACCAACGGGAAAATGTTATTAAAAGGATACAGGCAATATCATGAAGCCAGGGTTTACGACCCATTTTCTAAGAATTAAAAAAAAGATGCCGGCCTCATTCTTTCCTGCAATATTCATAAAACCTTCCAAGTCCAAGGAATCCTCATGCGAATGCGCGGCAGTTGTGGGTAATATTAATAGTCGCGCTTATTTGGAAATAACTAAAGTAATCAGTCTTGATCAAATACAGATGTTTTATTATATGATGACCAATATCAGTACTGAGAGACCATCTTCAGAGCGTAGGGATTCACCATCGGAGACCCGCATGAACACTGAGTGGAGCTGTCTTTCAACACTGAAACCGTTCATAATAAATAAAGTATCTTTTTCGTGACCAAGACTGATTGTTTTATTAAAATTAGACATATATCGCGGTTTTTTTCCAAATCTGTTATCAAAAATTATTATCTTACGATTTAATTACTCTTCGTCTTTCTTCAGTTTCGTCAGTGTGGGCAGGAAGTAGCTTGTAATAGATAAAACCATGAAATAAATAATTATGATATCAACGTAGTGAAGACTGAATTGTGTAAAGAAATGTTGCCAAGGCGGTACAACCCTTTATTTTCCTCAGCGCGGGGGGATATTTAATTTTCTGTTGTAGTTGTAAACATGAAAAAGTGGATATGTAACGAAACATTTCTATGGCGAAGCAGCTGGTTCGTTTCCAAAGCCGTGAGGATCCCTCTCATTACTTGTACGTGCTACAAACATATGAGAAAGGGAAGAGCAGCGAAACAGTTGCTTCTACCTCCACAACTAAACTGCACACACCACCATATGGTTTATGGCAGAGAGTACTGAGCGTTACACTGTCACTTCCCCCTTTCCAGTACCAGTTGTGAATGTTCCACGTCAGCAACGAGTGAACTCGAAATTGCCAAATTTTAACTTCATGGCCTTTTCGTTCAAATGGCCCTGAGCACTATGGGACTTAACTTCTGAGGTCATCAGTCGCCTAGAACTTAGAACTACTTAAACCTAACTAACCTAAGGACATCACACAAATCCATGCTCGAAGCAGGATTCGAATCTGCGACCGTAGTGGTCGCGCGGGAACTTTTCGTGAGATATACATAGGATGAAGCGATATCTACGGCTACATCTACATACAAAATTTTCGAGTCACCATACAATTTACCTCTGTTAATAATGCCTTTACCTGTTCATTCGTAAATTGAGCAATGGGACAAGAAAATCTATATGCTTCCGTCCAAGACCTGATTTCCCTTGACTGCGCGGTCCTCACCGAAGACGAACCTTGGTAAAACTAGAACGTTCTGCAGTGTGTTCTAAATTCCGACTCTCTAAACTTTCTCGAAAGTGTTTCACTAAAAGAGTGTCTTCTTCTCTCTAGGGACACGTACTTGTTTTCACGAAAATGTTACCGCAATACTCGCGTGTTGATCGAACCGATCGGTTCCAAATCTAGCAAATCACCTCTGAATTCCTTCTATGTCTTTTTTTAATCCACCTGGTGAGGATCCCAATTACACGAGTAGTGCTTAAGAACTTCTCGCACAAATATTCTGCACGTGGTCCTCTATATAGATGAAGTGAACTTTCATAGATTTCTCCCACTAAACTGAAATCAAATATTCTGTTCCCCTTTAGGTAGCCTCAATAGTCCATGCTTGTCCCTATAGAATACTGCAGAGTGAAGAGAGGAAAATAATTTACAGAAATCAGCAGCACAGCAGCAGCTAAAATTTAATTTCTTACTATGTGCTGCTGTTAATCCTAAAATACTAAAAATTGACTCCAGGTGTAAAAGTAAAATGTAGGATTGTTCACTAATATCAAACGTACTTCATTACATATCGAATGGTCAAGCTTTAGTAGGAAGAACGAAGATGGTGACGTGAAATGTTTGTATACGTCAGAGGAAAAAAATTTTTAATTATTAAGTCTATAAAAGATGGACGAGAAAAAATTACGACTTAGCATGGAGATACAATTTTTTGTTGCTGTGTTCTGTCTCACACAGATTATAACGTAATCGCCGACGGCCACTTTCGCCACTTTCTATTGGCTAGCATATCTTGGGATAATGCGCTTGTTACACGACTGCGAGTTTAATGCTGTTTGCTAACATAGGGAAACATGCTACACTGCCAGACCAGATCAATAAATCATGAAATGGAGTTGCAAACTGCGAATATGGTAGCACAACAGCTTCAAAATTTACTGGAGACAAATGAAAATTTGTGCCGAACTTGGACTCGGACCCGGATTTCCTGCTTTTCGTGAATGGTCGCCTTAGTCAGTTTTTTAGCAGTAACTAATTTGTTTCGGCGCCAAATATAAAACAGTGTACAAAAATATAACATACTGCTGAATTAATTGCAGTGCCATTATTAGGGTATCAGCATAAGTTTAAGAACTTGGAACATAATCAATATAACAAACGACAACAATTAGCAAAGGAACGACCCCCTGGCAAGACAAAACAAAACAGTGACAGCATATCACCAAGAAACGAGTAGGTTCACGTTGATCCCCATGTCCTATCAGGCGTGATTCTGGCTCGTCGTCTCGATAGATATTACGTAGTCCTATTAATCGTTAAAGTTCCAGAACACCACCTAACTAGAATTCACCTTCTCATACCCGCGCGCATCCCAGCTGTGGGTAGGATCCATGAAAACACGACACAAAAAATTGGCATAATTCTGACTATATCTCGAATGGCGCATTAAAGCAGTTTGATGATCTTGGAGAAACACCCAAAACTCAAGGATGCTTTCTCTGCCATCTCTAAACAAATAATGAACTGACAGTCCTTAGACTCAATACACTGTGTTTGTCTTAGTGCGGGGAAAAAAGATCTTATCCGGGAACAGAACCGATTAGTGGTACAACAGCACGTGGAGCAACATGAAGATGTAAATTAAGTACTTTCCACATCAGCAGCCACATCTCTGCAGAAGGTCGACTCACAGTCGATGTTCAACCGTGTCAGATATCTGATACTAAGGGCAAAGCAAAGAACCTACCATAGTAATGGCATGTAGCTGGAGTACCATGTCGCACGAGCCTCAGTGGCCAGGAGGATATGGTACACGAAATGCCACGCCACAGGCCATGCGATCTTTAGTTTCTGGATCTCCATCAGGTTCCGGGTGTGTCACCTCATCATTAGGTACTAAACGTCACACGCAGTAAGAGTCCTCGTACGAGGTAAGTCCCCATGGACATAGCTGTGTTCGATAAAAATGTTCTTGAGGTGCAAGAGGGAAGTAGAAGTATGTGCTACCGTAACAGGTGGCACTCTGGAAGAAGGACTGAGCTCATTAATCAAGGCTCCTGAAAAACCAGTCTGATAGCGGGTCCACAATTTAACCACCGTGCAGACATAGAGGGCAGCAGCTCTAAAACTGATGTTGGCCAGACCAAGGCGTCCTTCCTGAGGAGGAGAAGTAAGTGTGTCGTAACGAACTCTGAAGATAAGACCTGTGCTCAAGAAATAGCCAACTGCTTCCAGCAACCAGTTCGGCATCATCTTGGTAAGACATGGACGAAATGTGGTATATTATACAATGGATGGGTGTTGACACAATAAACTCATTGTGCCATCTCCAACGCTTGTAGCTATTTACTACAGATGTTCATGCAGATCATTTTTATGTTAGCTCCGGCCATTCTCTGTACGTCGCGCATGAAGGTGATTCCCAAACTTTTGAGATTGTCCATTCATCACAACGAGCCACTCTTCGCTTCCAAAAGACTCCTGTCAATGTTCAAAGTACCAGGCTTTGTCAAATTCATACGACTGCCCACAGCAGATCCACACCGAATGATCCATTCCAGCGACAGACAAATGTATGTCCCCTCATCATGAGCCCAGTTAACCGACTCGGCAGTCTTCATAATAGTGGACCAAGAGAAATGGAAAAATGGATCAACGACGATGGACAGTCGTGCCGGACCGATCGCGAAATAATTATTGGGCCTGCAACGTGTCCACTGATCAGCAACTGCGATGAGGCATTTCAAGGAAGTCGCATGATGATATGAGACAATTCAAGGAAGTCGCATTATGATATATATGATGTCACAGAGAAAGGCCGTACATTGCATCACCGGCAAGACAGTCATGGCTCACGCTATTAAGGGCGTTTGTGAAGTATACTGACACCTAGGTGCAGCAAAAGCAGCATGTTACTGCTAGGGCGATAACATCATGATAGTCACTGAGAACAGTGTGTACGTTACTGTACCCACCGATACGAGTTTCATCCAGAGATATAACTTGAAGCAGGTGGCACTTGAGATGGACTGTGAGGGGCTGTGTCAAACTCTTCAAATCGCAATGAAGAATGGTCATTGGCGTGTAATGCTCTATCCCACGTCCCCTGTATGGCTTGGCGACCAGAATAGTCAGCCCTTCCTAGAATGCAGAAGGGAGTGTAACGTTGGACGACATAAGGTCATGGTACATAGCAATCCAACGAGTGGTCATAACACCACGAAATGCGAGAAAATGCTAAAGCAGGAAACCATCAGGATCTAGGTACTTGTTGAGGATATCCAGAGCTGCCCCATCCAGAATGTCATGCAAAGTCTCAAGGACTTTATTCATAACCATAGCAACTTAGTCCACTTGCATACAGAACTGTCTATAGCGGTCCACAAAGGCATTCGCAATATCTTTCTGGGACGTCAGGCAGCGACCATCTGTCGTTTCAAGGGCGTGTACCAGTCCTTCCCAGCACCGCTGCTTCAAATTAATACTGTGGTGCACCAACGGGGGTTCCCCACTGATTCAATTATGACATCTCGCATGTATCATTGCTCCCTCAAGTTGACGACGTGTTAGCGAGATAATTTGCGCGTTTACTCTCTGAATGTGAACTTGTCGATCAAGGGATGGTGCTTGGGCAGAGAGCTACCGTAGCAGCGTGAAATAAAAGCCCAATGTATGTTGCTGCCAATATATCTTGTTGCAACCATATTATATCATCATGTGATGATCATTATATCATCATGTGACGCTCACTGAAGCAAGAATACCAGCTGCGTCCATAAGTGCCCCTCCAACAGACAGCACGACTGTATCCAAAGCCCCAGTCGATTAACAGTCATTGGTTGTTGCTTCAGCAACTGCACTGCTTCAATGTTCGTTGGCCCATCTTCAACATCATTCGCCAACACAGTAGTGTGTATGTCCACAGAGTCCGGCAGAGGCTCTGTAGCGCCCAAAGGCGACATTGTGGCATCTCATTTCTGTCCGCCGACGGGAGGCACGTCGCTTGGTGCATGCGATGATTGTTCTCTATCCGACGGGAGACGGGCATGATGTTTCGCCACAGGAACTTCCAACAGGCGGAGATCTTGGCAGAGAGGATCAGTATCGTCCATTGGCTGTAGCCGGCAAGCGTCCGACGGAGTAAGCTGACGGTTATTATGTCTCCTCGGGACTGTTCATGTGTCTTTCAGTGTCGAGGACGCTGGCGGGTGCTGATGGGCAGGCACAAAGGCGGCAGTAGGTACGACCATGGAGATGACGTCCATCCCTCGGGCTGGAACCTCCGCACCACCCGTCAGCACAGGCGGAGGAGGAGAGGGTACAGGAATAGACGACGTTCCCTCTTCATCTCCCAGCTGTACAGTCACAGACGACAAAGTTTCAGTAATAGGAGGCAGTGCAGACAGTACTCAAGAATCACTCTGGAGAACTTCGACATAGTACATCCACGGAATCGTCGTCGGTACAGTCAAAACCAGTGCATCGCCAGGTGGCAATTGCGTGATTCTCCACTGCATGCGCCGGCCGAAGTGGCCGTGCGGTTAAAGGCGTTGCAGTCCGAAACCGCAAGACCGCTACGGTCGCAGGTTCGAATCCTGCCTCGGGCATGGATGTTTGTGATGTCCTTAGGTTAGTTAGGTTTAACTAGTTCTAAGTTCTAGGGGACTAATGACCTCAGCAGTTGAGTCCCATAGTGCTCAGAGCCATTTGAACCAACCTTCCCGAACCCGTTGCGGAGAATGGTTCAAATGGCTCTAAGCACTATGGAACTTAATATCTGAGGTCATCAGTCCCATAGACTTAGAACTACTTAAACTAACTAACCTATGTACATCACACACATCCATGCCCGAGGCAGGATTCGAACCTGCGGCCGTAGTAGCAGAGCGGTTCAGGACTGAAGCGCCTAGAACTGCTCGGCCACAGAGACGGGCTGTGGAGCATGTGACTGACAACTTGACTTCAGCCATATCGTCAGTTCCGGTGATTGCCCCAGCTGCACCTGTGGCTGATGCTGATGTCGAATGCGAATCCTTGGTCGACTCTCTGGTTGTCCCGACGTCGTTCTTTTTGCCTGACCGGCGCGACCTTCTCCCGTCTTCGGACAAGAGAGGACGATGTAAACAACACTCCTCTAAACGACGCAAAAGGAGGCTCCCAACGACGTCGGAATGGGACTCTTCGCCCTGTCCAAATGATACACCACCTTTTGAGGAAATCCACATAACTGAAAACTATGATGAATTACATCACATTTTATACAGGTATCAAGTCTGTTCTTTTGGACACCATTCTTGATCTCACAGCAGTACGTGTACATGATGAAATGATCTGAATTTTGGCATCGGTCGCAATTGGGCATTGAAATGAATCCAGTGGCAAGAGGTGAATATTTTTGCTGGACCAGGACCGGAACGCGAGTGGTCTCCTTCATCGCCTTTTGTTAATTTACTTTTTTAAATCCGGTCTTCTTAATCACTTATTTCCTATTGAAAGACTTCTGTAACAAGTTTGTAATGGATCATTGACATTGTACACCAAAGACAATAAGAAAATACACGTATTTAATGCTCCTCTGTATATTATACAGCCGCGCCGGGTAGCCGCGCCGTCTAGGGCGCCTTGTCACAGTCTGCGCCTGTCCCCCCGTCGGAGGATCCTCCCTCGGGCATGGGTGTGTGTGTGTAGTCCATAGCGTATATTAGTTTAAGTTAGATTAAGTAGTGTGTAAGCTTAGGGACCGATGACCTAAGTAGTTAGGTCCCATAAGATCTCACCACAAATTTACAATTTTTATATTATACAAGTTATAAATAATAAGAAGAAAATCAGCGTTAAATAATCAGCTCACTGAGATGATGTGCCGTAACAGTGTTTTTTATGTGTACAAACGAAAAGAAATGGAATAGTTCCTCAAGAAAAAGCAAATCGTTTTCGGTGACCACAATATAATTAAAAGAATATAATTGAAAGTACTAAATCCCAGGCGCACGACTGCCGCTTGGGCGGACACGTCTTTTAGGTGAATATACTCGTATTTATAGTTTCGTGCCCAATGTCATGATCCTTTAACAAGAGTAACATCAGATCATCTTCTTCCGACCGCTACGCCCCAACTGCGGGGGGGGGGGGGGGGGGGAGGGAGACAGGGGGCGGATCCGTGAAAGTACTATCCAAATAATAGGTAATAGGAAGTTTCGTCATCCTTTGCGCCGTCTTGGAAAAGATAGTAAACTGATAGACTTTGATCCAAGGCAGAGCGTGGGCCATCATAGATACAAAATACGTGTCTTTCGTGGAGAGTAACATCTGTGGCTCGATAACGTGTGACACAGATTGAAGATAAAGGGAGAGGATTCTCCCAACCAGCAGCCATACTTTTCCTTAGGGTCCACACACTACGCGATGTTCGTTCTTTCCCATCAGGCAACACTAAGAGCAGAGGTTGGGGGTGGGGGTGGGGGTGGGGGAATCAGCCACGCCGATATTGTGCAGTCCTATTCGCATCTCATGTTTCTCATTAACGTCAAGGTGTCAGGAGGCGCTCACCGCTGTACCAAGAAAGCCATGGTGGATCACATCACGGGCCATAGAGCTGTAGGACAGCGACTCTCAGTCACATACAGGGCATGGCTCCTCATCATTAGATAATATACGTCCATCGCCCTTGGTGCTCTGGTGCTGGAGAAGTTAGCATACACATAGCTATATTCAAGGAAAAATGTCTTGATATTTGAGAGAGATGGCGCGATGTGAGCAACGTCAATGGGAGGAAGGCGGGATGGAGGCGTAAGTGCTTCAGTCTGACATACAGTGCCGCTGCCCTCCTCCTGTGTGGGGAGTGAAGGTTTCGTAGTGTACCTTGAGGATACGTTCAGCGCTGGCGCTGTATCTGAACATCACTAGCTGTTGTTGTGCCATCACGGCCGTCACCTGGAAAATATGAGTCAGGTGCGGTATTCTGGATGCCATGAGGGTGTTTATGAAGGAGACTCATTGGACCATATCCAATGTTCGTAAGAAGTGCCTCTTCACGTCCATTTTGACTGCCTGTAGGAAGCGCTTGCGAAACTGACGGGGGGCCAGCCACACGTCCGTTACCCAGCACTCTGGTGATGCATCAAGCGGAAGTCACAAGATGAAACTGATAAATGCAGGGGAGAAATCCATATGTGCCATCAACGCCACAAGGAAATAATGACCTACACTGTCAAAGCATTGTCGAAGTCCACCGTGATCAGGGCATCTCGAAGGTGAGCCGCTGTGAGGGCTATCAAATCCTTATAGTCACTAAGCGCAGTCTGTGTGTATATTATTAGCTCCTTCTATGGAAGTTTGTTCCTTAGAAAGTACTTGGAGCAGGACGTTCTCAAGGCGCGCCGCCAGAAGCATTGTGAAGATCTTATAGTCGCTGTTGGGCAAGACAGTTGCCGGTTATGATCAATCCCTCGTCCCCCTGTTGGCCTGGGAATCAGAACAATCAGGCCTTCAGCAAAAGACGGAGGTACCAGGAAAGTAGATGCCATCAGTTCTTGATACATCGACGCCAATTTAAGAATAATCAAATTTTTAAAGGCCTGGTAAGACTTCAAGGTGCTACCGTCCGAAGCAGAGGACTTCTTGCTTGCACCCTTTGTTATGGTTTCTTCGAAGTCTTCGCGAGCAACTGGCATCATAAGAGATTCCTCCGCCTGGCCGTCGAGGTTACCCGATATCGAATGTGGCATTTCAGCAAAAGCAGCACCATCGTAATGCTGGTAGTGGTCAACAAATGTATTCAGACAGCGACCATCTCTCATGTCAAGAACGTGGATCATCGTGCGCTGTCACTGTTGTCGTTCGCGAGGAACGTGATGCATAGACGGATGATAACAACCAACGCGATCTTGATACCACACTCGCACCACACCACCCTCGAGACGACGCATCGTATGCGAGATGATCTTCGCTTTCATGTGACGAATCTCCATCTGTCGGTCAGGGGCGGCGGGCTTGTCATGACTTCTCGGAATAGCGTTAAGTAACATTCCGTCTTGTGGCGATGCCAAAGTGTCTGTCCTCTACCATATTGCATCATCACGCGCCACAGTGCCGGTTTGGCGCATTCGACCTACCATTTCAGAATGGAGGTATAACTCAGCAGCCGATCTTTGCCGTTAGTCCACGTGTCTACTATGAGTCGACGACATTCCGCCTGCTGAAGGTGCGCCACATTCATTTTCCATCAGCCACGACTCCTCCATAACGTCTGACGACGGAAGGAAAAAATGTTGATGTATGCGCTATGACTTCCTGTGTCCATTGTCACTAGCACTATATCAGGGTAGACACAAATGCGATCGTGGCGACTCGCAGAGTGACTGGCGACGTATGTGTATTCAGGGTAGTCACCATGCACACTTTCCCAAGTGTCTATCAGAACCAGTTTTTGCACCAGCAAATGGAGTACAGTACACGTGGTGTAATTGGAGTATTGATATTTCGGATGAAGCACGCTGTTGAAGTCACTGCCAAGGATACAGTTGTCATACCGTCCGAGAAAAAGAGGCCTGATCTCCTCCAAGTAGAAACGCAACCGGTCACGTCTCTTGTCCATGCCAGAGGAGACATAAATATTTACAATCCCCGTACCTTATATGGTTATCCCAAAAACTCTGGCCGACGGCAAATGTGTCACGTTGCCACATTATATGCCATCTTGCATCATAATAATAACGGCATCATCAGTAGGTGTAACGAGTGAAATATAACTGTAGAAGTCTGGAAATGTCTCCAAACGAACTTCTTGCTTGAGCGCAGTGTCCACATCTGAGATTTGCAGCATATCGGGCAGCAGTTAAAGATTCGAGCAGATAGTGTTAAGATTGATGGAACCAATCCAATATGCCTACCGCAGGTTTGCAGGCATAGGGACACTCAGTGCAACAGAAGAATACAGTGGTTCGTCATGTTCTTCAGGCTCAATGCTCGCGTCTCCACAGCACCCACATTACGAAACGAGAGGCAGAATTAGAGCCCGCTTTTAGTCTCTCGACCGATCCTGTCGCAGATTGCGTCGTTGGAACGCTTGATATACAACACACTGCACACTATGGGAAGGTGATACCAACAAGCTCGTCACTCGGGACCGTGACTTTGTATCGGAGAAGACGTTCTACTTCCAGAACTTTTGGTCTAGCATATTCTCTCCTTTGACTGAATTTCACCGTCGATTTTCTGTAAGAGTTGGCTACTGCAATCGGTGGAAACATTATAACGCGCGAAACGGCCGAAATAAATAGACAAACATTGAGTGCGCGCTCCCCGGCAGGGACATAAACAGCACCTTCGAGCAGAACGGCTCCAAGAACCAAACTGAATTGGACTTTTGCCAAAGAACAGACACACATCGCAAATATAAATATATACGGCGTGGCAGCCATTAAGATCATGTAGTGCGGATGCACTCTCTCTACTGAACTCTTTCGAGAATCCACAGTGAGGCAGCGGGCAATGAGTGCGGTGGATAGGGAGCTCTACGTAAGTGGTGTGCGACAAGTTGGGAATTAGGGTAGGAAGGAAAGCGTGCTCGGATATCCTAAGCAGTTAAGGTGACAGCTCATGTAAAGTGGGAAATCCAGGTTCGGAGCCTGAGCTGGCACAAATTTTCACTTGTCACCATTTAGTGCCGATTGCGGCCGAAATCAGAATTTACTTCATTTAATCATATCTCACAATACTGAAGACAGTAAGTTTTTTTAATTTATTGGCTTTCGGAACGTGGTCATACAGCCATCTCAACACATGAAATATTACTTACTATTTGATTTTATAATTCATGGTAGATATTATTTTAAGTCGTATCCTTGTACGAAGTTACATAGAAGTAACAAAGGACTGATTCGATATAAAACAAGATTTACAGTCAGAGGGTACCAAAGCTAGTAAACAAGACGAAAACGGAATGTAGGACACATAGTGATAATATATTAAAAACTCCTACTGGTAAAACAATAACATATGATAAATCGCCGTTGGTACACATTTTGGATGTTCCCAGTTCAGTCGATATTAACGACTATATATCAAAATTAACAATCAAATGTTCTTTGTATGTCCCTTGAGAATTGTTTCAAAAGCTGCGAGTAGAGAATTGATTATATGTGCAGCTCTATACGTACCATCTAGACAGAACAGTAGAACAGTTTACAAGAGCAGGAGTTGTGTATTACAGCCACACGTATAAGTTCACCAGCATTCGCATACATGGAGGAGGTACAGATTGACATACACTTAGACGCTGACCGTTCCATATTCCGTAGCGTACCACGTGGGACATAGTCAATTAATTGAGCTTTTATTCTTCCCTTGGCATTGTAAGAACCAAGATCACTCTATTAGCAGCGCAGGGAGCTACATCTTGATGTTGGCACTGTTGACGAATTCTACAGCAGCTTATACGTTGTTATGTTGTTGAATGCTAGTAAGCTTTGTAAGCTGCTTGGGAGCCGATGAACAAGAGCCCGAAGATTACTTGAAATGACGTTTATATGATACAAATTCCGAGGACGTTGTACGGATATATGGTTGGATCTCCTTCCTCTCCCCAAACACACAGGTAGTTGGCGCTGAGGTGGAGTCAATAAATGTGTTTGTTGCACTTCCAATGATTCGATTTTAGCTGCGCTATAATTGCCGTGAAGCTCCTTGATGTCTGTATTTCTATGGTACTCTTGGAATCGTGAGCTGAACTAGTGCGTAGTGACTGTTTTTGATTTTAGACGTCGGCAACCATTCTTGCGACCATTCCAAGAAGAAACGCTTTCTGAGCTTGGGTATCCTATCACTGGCGGCAAGTTTTTCATGTTTAATAGCAGCCTGCCTTGCTAGGGCATTTACATGTTCATTTCCAGATATCCCGAAGTGTCTTTTCATCCATACCATCACGATATTGCGACAGTTCCTCTGCACCCGAAACACAATTTCGACAATTGCTGCAACTATGGGACTGGTACAACTATTATGATGGTTTCTAATCGGTTGTGGAGCTGATATTCTTTCAGAGATAATGACTGATGTGTCTTCTATGACTGTCTGTGCAAATAGTGGGGCTTCCGAAATGCTCGGCTGCTATAACAGCGGAGAGTGGATACAGCTTGTATAGGCCCTGTTGTTTGCTTCGGAGTACCCAATAAGCTGTACCAGCACCATCACTAGACTTGGACCTATCTGCGTACACCACACGTGCATCGCGATAATGAGACAGATATTCCACTGCTGTTGCGTTAGTTGAGACCTGGGTTTGACACCTTAAACTGGTCCTGGCATCAGTCTGCAGAGTCGACTTTTCGTATGGCCTTCTGCAGTGCGGTTGGGGATAACTTTCCCAGTGCAAGTGCCTCAATGACTGCACCTCCACATACTCAGCCGCGACCTTTAGTATGTCCTATTGTAATGCGGTAGAAGGGAAATCTTCTGCACCTGGTGCCTTAATGTCTGCATCTCCATACATTCAGCCGCGACGGGTGGAAGTTGCTCATTTATCCAATACCTTCCACACACACAGTTAGATGTTGATTCATCAAGGTGCTCATATTCATCGAAATAGAATGGCAGGAGGAACTTCTTGTAGTGGAATATTCGTCGCAACTTTAAGGGTCGTTCATTCACTTCGACGAGTAATGCATTGGTTGAGGTTGACATGAACTACCCGGTGACTATACGCAAGGCTTTGTACTGCTTGGTGTCGAGTCTTTGGATCGCGCTGTCTGAGGCTGATCCGAAGCACAGGTGCCCGTAATCAAAGTGTGTCTTTAATAGGGAACGTTTTTAAGACGCCGCTGTCCGCCTATCAGAGTCCCATTATACTCCAGTTGTAGCTCTGAAGAGATTGCAGGCTTTTTCACATCTGGTTATGATATGATGGATATGAGAAACCTTTCTTTGTTAATCTTGCCAAGATATTGAGTTGTTTTCGCAACTGGAAAAGCATGTAGTCACAGCTGCATTGTTTAGGGAAATGGAAACCTATGGAAAGTAAAGTTCGTAAGAATAGACTTGCTATCAGAGATTTCGAAGCCACTTTCCATACACTACTCATGCAGACGTATGAGAGTGGTGTGCATTTCCAGATAACAAGACAGAAGAGTACTGTTTTCGGATTATAAGCATATGTCGTCTGCGTATTGTAATACACTCCTGGAAATTGAAATAAGAACACCGTGAATTCATTGTCCCAGGAAGGGGAAACTTTATTGACACATACCTGGGGTCAGATACATCACATGATCACACTGACAGAACCACAGGCACATAGACACAGGCAACAGAGCATGCACAATGTCGGCACTAGTACAGTGTAGATCCACCTTTCGCAGCAATGCAGGCTGCTATTCTCCCATGGAGACGATCGTAGAGATGCTGGATGTTGTCCTGTTGAACGGCTTGCCATGCCATTTCCACCTGGCGCCTCAGTTGGATCAGCGTTCGTGCTGGACGTGCAGACCGCGTGAGACGACGCTTCATCCAGTCCCAAACATGCTCAATGGGGGACAGATCCGGAGATCATGCTGGCCAGGGTAGTTGACTTACACCTTCTAGAGCACGTTGGGTGGCACGGAATACATGCGGACGTGCATTGTCCTGTTGGAACAGCAAGTTCCCTTGCCGGTCTAAGAATGGTAGAACGATGGGTTCGATGACGGTTTGGATGTACCGTGCACTATTCAGTGTCCCCTCGACGATCACCAGTGGTGTACGGCCAGTGTAGGAGATCGCTCCCCACACCATGATGCCGGGTGTTGGCCCTGTGTGCCTCGGTCGTATGCAGTCCTGATTGTGGCGCTCACCTGCACGGCGCCAAACACGCATACGACCATCATTGGCACCAAGGCAGAAGCGACTCTCATCGCTGAAGACGACACGTCTCCATTCGTCCCTCCATTCACGCCTGTCGCGACACCACTGGAGGCGGGCTGCACGATGTTGGGGCGTGAGCGGAAGACGGCCTAACGGTGTGCGGGACCGTAGCCCAGCTTCATGGAGACGGTTGCGAATGGTCCTCGCCGATACCCCAGGAGCAACAGTGTCCCTAATTTGCTGGGAAGTGGCTGTGCGGTCCCCTACGGCACTGCGTAGGATCCTACGGTCTTGGCGTGCATCCGTGCGTCGCTGCGGTCCGGTCCCAGGTCGACGGGCACGTGCACCCTCCGCCGACCACTGGCGACAACATCGATGTACTGTGGAGACCTCACGCCCCACGTGTTGAGCAATTCGGCGGTACGTCCACCTGGCCTCCCGCATGCCCACTATACGCCCTCGCTCAAAGTCCGTCAACTGCACATACGGTTCACGTCCACGCTGTCGCGGCATGCTACCAGTGTTAAAGACTGCGATGGAGCTCCGTATGGCGCGGCAAACTGGCTGACACTGACGGCGGCGGTGCACAAATGCTGCGCAGCTAGCGCCATTCGACGGCCAACACCGCGGTTCCTGGTGTGTCCGCTGTGCCGTGCGTGTGATCATTGCTTGTACAGCCCTCTCGCAGTGTCCGGAGCAAGTATGGTGGGTCTGACACACCGGTGTCAATGTGTTCTTTTTTCCATTTCCAGGAGTGTATTTGGATGTCACTGCAAAGAGTTTATGAAGGTTTGCAGCATGGAGACTGAATAACAAGAGAGCCAAGGCTCATATCTGTGAGAGACCTCTGCGGGTCCACGTGCAGCTCCGTGTTGCAGAATGAATGTCTTCCTACTGCTCAGGAAGCTTACGTTGTTACGCATGTGTGGTTTTGGAATCTGGAGTTTCTCCAATTGTTCCCTAAGGCTAACAAGATGACGTTGTCGTTTGGTTTATTCACGTCTGTTAACGCAATTATCTTGTAAGTATTCTAAGAGAAATGTAGTTGTGTGTACTGACACTAACTGTATAAGGATTTCAGTTGTCCCTTTTCCTTTTCGAAACCCATGTTGGTTTTCCTGTAATAGTTCCTTTATATCACACCACCATACTAAGCGCCGCTTATTAATTCTTTCCGTTACCTTCGCGAACACGGTAGTTAGGTGGTAGGCCGACACGACTCGAGTTTATCTCATCTTTTTAGCGGTCTGTGGATGGGGCCGATACTACATGTTTTAAGTGAATCGATTGTGATTTCTTGTGCGTATGCACTGTTGTAAATTTTGAGCAACAGCAATTTCCCTTTGTGCAGAATGTGTTGTAGCGTTGGGTAGTCTATATAATCCAGGCCAGGTGCCCTTCCCCTGAGGGAGCACAATCTGGAGTTGTTCCAGCGGAAAGCGTTGCATAATGACACTGTTGTTCTCTCCACATTCCGCCTCGTCTTCCTTGTCCATTACGTCATCTGTGGATATCATACACAAGAACGATTCAAGAAGTTCGTTGGATGGTGGAGCAGTGTGCATCTCTATTATCAGACCGGTTTTAATGTTCCGTATAACATTACAGATCCTGCTTAATGGAGTTTCTTCACAGACTGCGCTGCAGAAATTGTACATGCTTGAATATTTTCTTGAATGATGCTTATGCTCCCCTAAGGGTAAGAATGTTTGTATCATTAGAGAAGTCTTTGTATTTTCTTAATGCCTCCCATCGTTCCTTGAGAACTACGTCACATTCTGAATCCCACCACCAGAGTGATGACCGACGAGTATTTCGCTTATGTCATTTTTGAAGTTTTGGGACTTCCGCTGCTCCATGGCTAAGCGATACCAAGACCTCATAGTCTCTTTCTGGATTCCCAGTTTCGATGATACAGCCTTTATTCCAGGAGCGTTCCGTATACTATACAATTGGTTTCGTTTGCGTTCCATTTCCGGCTGAATGCGCGTTTGACAGTCTCCATAGATTGTGTATTTATTATGATATGAACTGACAAGTGATCCGAGCCGTAAGTGTCCGGTGTCACTTCTCATGTTGTTCCTGTAGACAGGGCAAGGGATGCTATGCTCGAGTCTACTGCCGTCCAGGCTTCATTTGGTCGGACTATTCGGGTGGGTGAGCCATCATTTAATACTACAAGATTTGCGAATCTAGTGATTCAACTAGCATTTTTTCCCATTGCGTTGTTATTTCTGCAGCTTCATAGTGCGTGGTGACTGTTGAAGTCACCTAGTAGCAGATGGGGTTTTTCGAGGCAAGCAATGATCGTTATTAACTGTTGTTTGGAAAGTCTGTCGTTAGGTGCTTAGTATGCCGAGATCCAGTTCAGATGGAGGTCTTTGATCCACAGGCGGATACCGACCATTTGCAATGGACCATGCTGAGTGACAGTACTGATAACGGAAAAGTGGCTATCTTGCTTTACTAACAACGCTACACCGCCATAACCATCACCTCTGTCTTCTCTAATGACGAAGTAGTCCGAGAGTGCAAAAGGTTCTTCCGATTTTAGCCACGTTTTTGTTGATTTTCGAAAAGAAAATGTCGAAATCCATCTTCGTTTGCCTTGAGCGACATTGCGTCCCGTTGGATAATTTCATACGCCATTTATGGTCAATATATTTTGGAGAGACATCAAGATCTAACCTGTTTGTAATTGTGGAGTGTACCTCATTAGTAGCTTGCTGCTTGTACGATATATCATTCACCACAGCCATAATTATCCTTAAAATTTTGTTAACAGGAAAGTTCTCAATATCACTCTGTTGTCTGAGTCTGTAAAATTTTGGTGGGTAGAGTTTGAGATCCACTGGAGCAAGGGTAAGGTAGAGTTCTGGCTGGTTGATACAAGCTGTCCCACGGGACCACGATTTGATGGAGTCCTCATGTCCTACAGAATTTACTCGTTGATGGTGGGGAAGTAGGGCTTATTGTATCAGAGGAGGGATCGGTGGTATTGGCGATGAATACACTGAATCCACCGTTCCTGACGTCTGAGGCATTGTCGTCATGACATGAGTTGATTGTTGCAAATCGTAGGTGGTAGTGCTGATACTTGCGCTGAGGCACTATTCAGCCAGGAAGGACGGGAATTCTGTGCCCTGTCTTGTAATGTTTGGGGGAGAATTAACTGCATTCCAAGATGGTCTGTTTTCAAATATAGCTCCTGCTTCTCGGACAATGATATTAATGAGAGACATAATTTTGCAAATTCCCTTGTGTCTGAGATACATTGGGCAGTTACGAGATGGGGCACTTCGACCACCAGTACAATGAACACAGATCGGTTGATTGGCCCTCCCACAGGCATCACGTCTGTGTATCCCTGTGCAGTACGCACAGTTTGTGTCATTTCTGCAGTGTTTGTTGCCATGCCCATATCGCAAAAAATTATAGCATTGTAAGACGGGGAGTGCACGGAGAATTTCATGAGTATAAACAATCTGCAGAAGCTACTGTGATCTAATCGCGACAACATAAACTGGAGACGGCTCTGTTACATTTTGCCCTTTAGAATTATACTCTTATTAAATGTCGTGATTGCAATAACTTCGCACAAGACATCATTTCCGTTAGTAATTCGTCCTCCATAAGGGAGGTTTCGAAATTATTGCTGATGCCTTGTTTGGTAGTAAAGAGCTTCGGAATATAGGCCTTCAAATTTGCTTCGTCTAAAACGGAGGGCTGAACTAAGACATTGGCAGTTAACCTTGACGCAGTCTCAACTTTTACACGGCTTTTACCTGCCATCTTTATACTGATTATGTGCTTGAGTAATGACTTGCCGCCGGCCCGAATGGCCGAGCGGCTCTAGTCGCTAAAGTCTGGAACCGCGCAACCGCTACGATCGCAGGTTCGAATCCCGCCTCGGGCATGGATGTGTGTGATGTCCTTAGGTTAGTTAGGTTTAAGTAGTTCTAAGTTCTAGGGGACTGATGACCTCAGAAGTTAAGTCCCATAGTGCTCAGAGCCATGTGAACCTTTTGAACCAATGACTCGCCGTCCCGCCTTGTGAGTTTGCCTGGTGGCATAGGGCTGAGCCTGTCTATGTTTCTGTCACTACTTTCAACAGACAAGATGAAAGGTCCTTTACCCTAGTTTGTATAATTTTGCAGTGCAACTTACGTGTTGCTGGGTGATGATTTCTTTTTAGGTGGCGTCGACACGTAGCACTTTCCCATTTCGTCACATTCATCGTCTTGTCCGCCCTCCCCTGTGCGGCCCCGCTGCCGTTGTTGTGATGGCTGCAGGTCTCTTGCTGTAGTTGCACCGACATGTGGACATGTTGGTGTGTGTCTGTGTGGTATGACGCAATGATTGCGTCGCTAACACTTCACTGATGGATGCATTAAGTGCTTCAGTGCCGCTGCAATCGCTGCCGTCTATGGTGGTGACTGAAGCGTAAAAAAAGTTTTAACGATTCGGCAGAGTCTGTGGAAGTGGAAGAAATACCTGAACGAACTCTCACTGTATACACTGTGCGAACAGTCGCCGCGTAGGAAATGTTTTCACCGTAGTGCGCCGACGTTGTCACTTCCGCTTCCCGAAGCAAACTGGCAGAAGGGTTGTCGACAATGTGAGATGAGCGATATACTCAGAAACATTTATACCTTTTAGGATTGTGCGTATTCGTCAGTTATACAACAGATCTGCAGTTACTCCAACGGCCTGCCCAAGCTTCAGTATAAGGTATCAAGAACACATGGGTGCCTTTAGACTAAAAAATTTTGAATAAATCTGCAGTAGCTACTCACGTGAGTCAATATGAACACTCTGTTTCTAACATTAATGACAACTTACAAATATTATATACCACTAACAAAGGCAAGAAAATGGGCACCTTAGTGGAACTAGAAATATATTGTCGCAGCAGAAACCGAGTAGCTCTGTGGTGTAGTGAATATGATACTAGAATGTTTCCTGGAGTGTACAATTTCAACTTCTGCATTGGGTTCGAGTACATTCTAGAAGCAGCCACAAATGTCAAGAACCATTGTTCTGGAATGTTCTGTAGCTGTACACATACTGCATGTAAACCTCGTGACGTTAGTGTTCGACATTCATCTAATTACACCTTCTTCTATGTGACATTATGGTGGAGGCGCTGGGTATTGGAACTTGTGATAGCGCACATTATAGACGACACAGTGGCTCCCATCAGGCCACGTTTATGTGGCGAGAAACCTGAGTTCGAGCCACATTCAACAGATCTCAATCTATCGGAGACACAAGAAGAAGAGGACGTTACGATGGCAGTAAGTGTGTGCCACCACATGAGACATCCTTCCAGGTTCTCTGGTGACGATGGCCAAGATGCAAACAAGTGGCTGAAGGTGTATGAGCGTATAGCCAAATTTAACAAATAGGATGACACCGTGTGTTTGGCTAACGTATTTTTCTACTTGGAGGGCACTGCCAAGGAATGGTATGAGAACAACTAGTAGAAGTTCAGAAACTGGGAAATATTCCAGGCGGAACTGCGCAAGTATTTCGGTGACACACAACGACAGAAATGAAAGGCTGAAGATAAATTAAAGTGCAGGGCACAGCGTCCAGGATAAACTACAGTATCCTACATTCAAGACATCTTGGAGGTGTGTAAAATGGTGGATCGTAGAATGAAGGAGATAGATAAGGTTGCACATCTCATGAAGGGCGTTGCTGAGGACATGTATCAAGCCCTACTCCTGAAGGAGTTTCCGACAGCAGACGACTTCATAAAATGGTGTCAAAATATCGAGACAATGCATCAAAAAAGAATTACACGCAAAAAGTTTCAACAGCTTCCAAACGTCGTACCGATGTCTGTGATGCAGGAAGCAACTGATTTCACTAGTTTTCTTCGTCAGATGGTGAGATAGGATGTTCAGAAGGCACCTGGATTGCACGGTGAGCAAAAAACCGAGACGCTCAAGAGGTCATAAGGGAGGAAGTGGAACTGACATTTAACCTAAACTCTTGCCCTTAATTTCTCCATCGCCGTCTAGAAGCTCGAGACCCAGGCGGAGTTACGTTCCTACAATGCAGCAAGAGGAACCTGTTTGGGAACCAAGGAAGACTGACGTCTGGAGGACCCAGGATAACCAACCAGTATGTTTCCACTGCGGACGACCGCCACATGTGGTGCACTATTTTCGAGAAAGGCGGCGGATATTTCATGAAGGCGACGCCAACGACGGAACGACGAAGATTAACAAGAAGATGTGGGTGCAGGACGACGTAGGTCACCATCGCTACACGCTTGCCGCTGGAGAGGACGCTCCCCAACACGCCGATCAAGGTCTCCATAGCTGTTTAGAAGCTCCAGCCGGCCACCTGGCCGCTGGAAAACTGAAGGGGGCGACCTTCCTTTGAGGTGAGGCCACCGAAGAGAAAAATCCTCCGCCGTCAATCACTACAAAAATGATAGGAAACTACAAGCTATTGTGGACTGTGGAGCATCATATTCAGTCATTTCGTAGAAGTACCGTCACCAGTTGCAGAAAACCGTATTCGTCAACAACAAGACATCTCTGCTGAAGGTGGATAATGGGAAATATGTAAAATCCCCAGCTTCAAAATGGTTCAAATGTCTCTAAGCACTATGGGACTTAACATCTGAGGTCATCAGTCCCCTAGACTTACAGCTACTTCTACCTAACTAACCTAAGGACTTCACACACTTCCATGCCCGTGGCAGGATTCTAACCTGCGACCGTAGCAGGAGCGTGGTTCCGGACTGAAGCGCCTAGAAACGCTCGGTCACAGCAGCCGGCAAACCTACAGGAAGTTATACCATTCGTGTGGATGTAAGTGGCCATACAGAGCCCTTGGATATCATCGTCTTACAAGAGTGTAGTCATAACGTCATTCTCGGATGGGACTTTTTGAAAGTTTCTCAGGCAGTTATAGATTGTGGTCGCTCGAAGATTAAACTATACGAGATGAGATACTGTGGACAGGAAGATGCGCATCCGAATGTGTGGATACTATGTGTGCTGGATGAAGTGATCATTCCTGCAGTCAGCGGTAGAAAGGTAATTGTCACGTGTCATGCCATGCGTCAACCCATGGATATTGTAGTGGAATGTAAGAGAAGCATACCACTGAAGAATAACTTGGTTATCCCAGCCTCTGTTGTCTCCTTTAAGAACGGATTTGGTGTATTGTGGACAGTTAACTGTCGTCGAGAACCGCAGATCCTTCCAAGACGCATGTGAGTAGCAAACGCTGAGCCGTTAATTGAAGAACAGCTGAGCGTCATAGAAACCTGCCATGCCGAGTCTGTGAGCGAAATTGGCGCTACCACTACAAGACATGATCTTCTAGCTCGACTGTCACCAGATCTCACTAAGGAACAACAGAAGAAGCTACTTGCCATTCTTCAAGAGTTCTCTGAATGCGTCAACCCACAGGTGAAGAGCAAATCAGACCAATCCACGGTGAAGCACCGGATAAGCGCTGGAGACCATAAACCAACAAGCCAGAGAGCATACCGTGTGTTAGCAACGGAACGTCGAATAATTCGCGACGGGGTAGAGAAAATGATGAAGGATGACATCATTCAGCCTTCGCAGAGCCCGTGGTCGTCACCAGTGGTTCTCGTCAGGAAGAAGGATGGCAGTTGGCGCTTTTGTGTTGATTACAGGAAGCTTAATAAGATAACTAAAAAGGACGTTTACCCTCTTCCAAGAACTGACGATACACTAGATTGTCTGAAGGGGGCTAGGTTTTTCTCAACCATGGACATGTACTCGGGATACTGGCAAATCGAAGTAGATGAGACTGATAGTGAGAAAACTGCATTCATTACGCCTGAGGGCTTGTATGAGTTTAAGGTAATGCCGTTTGGTATGTGTAATGCACCAGCAACTTTTGAACGGATGATGGATAATCTTCTAAGTCACCTGAAGTGGACGATGTGTCTTTGTTATTTAGATGACATTATAGTCTTCTCAGAGACATATGATGAACCCATAAAAGACTGAGGACCGTTCTTAAGTGTCTCCAAGGCGGACTGAAACTTAATCCAAGGAAGTGTCTCTTTGGAGTGAAAGAAATCAAAATACTTGGACACCTTGTGTCAAACGAAGGTGTGCGGCTAGACCCAGAAAAGGTGGGATATACAACGGAATTTCCTATTCCTAAAAGTATTAGAGATGTGAAAAGCGTCCTCGGATTATTTTGTTATTACCGTCGTTTTATCAAAGACTTTAGTATGAAAGCCAGGCCAATCCAAGATTTGTTAAAAGCCGTTGCTAAATTTATCTGGGATGGTGCTCAACAAGATTCTTTCGATGTGCTGCGAAAAGCACTGACGACTGACCCTGTACTTAGTCTCTATGATGAGAGAGCACCTACAGAACTACACACAGATGCCAGTGGGTATGGGATCGGTGCTGTTCGGGTGCAAATTTCGGATGGAAAAGATAAGGTTATAGCCTATGGTTCTAGGACACTTACAAAAGCCGAGAGAAACTACTCAACTACAGAAAGAGAATGTCTTGCTGTGATCTGGGCCATGTGCAAATTTCGACAGTAACTCTATGGAAGGCCATTCACAGTTGTTACAGACCATCATTCGCTTGGTTGGTTGACAGGTCTTAAGGATCCAACGGGACGATTCGCCAGTTGGGCACTACGTCTTCAAGAGATACAGTAGAAGGTATCAAGAACACATGGGTGCTTTTAGACTAAAATTTTTTGAATAAATCTGCACTAGCTACTCATTTGAGGCAATATGAACACTCTGTTTCTAACATTAATGACAACTTACAGACATTATATACCACCAACAATGGCAAGAAAAAGGACCCCTTTGTGGAACTAGAAATATACTGTCGCAGAAGAACCTGAGTAGCTCCGTGGTGTAGTGGATATGATACTAGAGTGTGACATGGAGGGTCATCTGTTCAAAACTTACCTGCACTGTACAATTTTAATTTCTATATTCGGTTCGAGTACATTCTAGAAGTATCCACAAATGTCAAGAATCATTATGGTGGAATGTTCTATAGCTGTATATATACTGTACGTGTTCTGGCCGGAGGCAGTTCGCTCAGCGCTCTTGTACGTCCAACTACTGAATAAACCTTCGTTAAATGACGTCAGTGTTCATAATTCATCTCATTACACCTTCTTTTACGTGACAGTATATTCACACCCTCAATTCACCATAATTCGTTTTAAGACAGCAGCTGGAGCTAGCCAGTAAACATTTTCTGAATAATCTGCTTAAGCTGTTCACAGTAGTCAAACACAAATTGCACCCCCAAGAGTCACACCACTGCAGCTAAGATACCAGGACATAACTGTAAGCCGGCCGGGATGGCCGAGCGGTTCTAGGCGCTACAGTCTGGAACCGCGCGACCGTTGCGGTCGCAGGTTCGAATCCTGTCTCGGGCATGGATGTGTGTGATGTCCTCAGGTTAGTTAGGTTTAAATAGTTCTAAGTTCTAGGGGACTGATGACCTCAGAAGTCCCATAGTGCTCAGAGCCATTTAAACCATTTTTTTAACTGTAAAAGTAAACTACCATGATGAACAAATGTGTTGCTCTCATCCCACTCTCCAAATTTTAATTTTGTATTTCTTGCAGTTAACTTACGATAATCGAATAAGATGGGCATGGTAGTCCGAAACCGGTTATGGCACTAAAATAAAAGATTTGAAAAGTATTTGTGGCTGGTTGTGTCACTCACCAACCATCATTAACGGCCGCGGAATTCACAAGATAGAACAAGGATGAAATGAAAAAATAGCGTCGTAAAAGTTTAATTCTCTTCGATTTAACGCATTTGTACATTCCTTATTGAACTTTTTTTTTAACTTCATCTGTGTACTGCTCTGTGGTTATTTGCGTTTTTTGTCATTTTAAGGGTGTCATTAAAATGGGACCAAAATGTGAATATGTTCATTCCCAGATCTAAGATTTCCACCAACACTGCTCTGAAATTGATTTTTGGTCCAAAACCCGTTAGACTTCGGGTTCACAGATATAATGGTAATGGTAGTGACAGCAACAGAGCTGAACGATCAACAAATACTAAGAAGAAAATCGTACTTATGATACAGGACAAAATTAGAGTCGGTACTCCGGCTGTTGCCAAACATCTGAATTTCTCAGATGACTACCAGCAATGACAGATGATCATAGGTAGAACAACTGCAAATGACTTTATTCGTAGACAGTCCGGGAGAATACGTACATATGTCTAATCAACAAAACCTTGATGTTAAAAAAGAGATATCGTTGATCGTAAGGCATTTTGTGAAAGAATAATGTCTCATGGTTTTTGCAGTTTCTCTGAAGGAAAGAAGAAAATAATGCACATTTTGTTTACAGACGAGTCTCCAGTAGAACATTATTCAAGACAAAAGACAAAATTTCCCCAGTCCACATACCAAAGCAAGGACTGAAAATAATGGCTACTGGTAGTTTCAGTGGCTATGGAAAAATGAATTTCATGCACTAGAAGAAAAAAATCTATGGTGATTATTATCGAAAAATGATTGTTCCTGTCCATGCTCAAGAAGTCCAGAACTGTCTTTTCCCAAGTCTTGAACGTGCTGTTATTAAGCAAGATGGAGGAATACCTCACACAGTACAATGAGAAACACCGCTTCTAAGGAGATCATTCTTTGTTGTTTTGGATGACTGGCCTTGGAACAGTCCAGACCTAAACCGTATAGAGCACCTATGGGCCAGACTATAGGATGATGTCTTCAAAGAACTTCGTCCACGAAACAGAGACCAGCTTACTGCACGTGTTCAGGTGGAATGGAACTCAATCACCCTTGAAGAGATGGCAGTCCTTTCGGGGAGTTTTGGCAGACGAGTTAAAGAATGTCTTCATAATCAGTGACCCCATATAAGTACTGAAAAGTGAACACATGACTATCCAAATCACCCATTCAAATGTGGAGATGCACTTTTGTAAAAACACTCTCCTCTATTGAACGAGTATGGCCCACGATGAAGTGGGAACTTACTCGTTCCCCAGAGTCTGCAAGAACTATTGCTAAAATGCAACAAAAGGCGCAAGATGGTTGGTGCACTCTATCACATGATGCCATTCAGCACCTTTATGATCGATTACATGCGTGAATACACGTCCGTGTGGCCGTCAGGGGAAGGGGTGTGGGGAGGTTCAACTCTGCATTGGTGCAACATTTTGTGCATCCTTTACTGTGACATGTGTGTTTCATTTAGTCTGAGTTAGTTATCATAAACCCCTGCAGTACCGAACTACCTATCATCTGACTCGTTGGTAAAATGACTTTGCCCTAATAGTGTTGCATTTTTTCCCCGGCAGTGTATAAGGGATTTTCTAACGCTGCCGCCACAAGCGATTGGTGAGTTGAAGAGGATGCTTGCACTGCAATGAGAGGTGTTCACTGTATCGGAAGCCACTTTGCATCCCACGTTCCCAGACGTGGGCGTCAAACATTGCACTGATATGTTAGCAGCAGAGAAATACTGCATGCAGTAATAGCCATCCACGACACTCACGACTGATCTCTCTTATACCGTGTATCAGGGTCATTGCCATGGATGCTGTTAGTACTTACATTATTTTTGCGGTTTGGTGGTTCTTGAAGATCAATAACATATATTGTGCTTGTTAATATATGCCGAATCGATTCCACGATTTTTCGTTATTCTCGATATATATTTGATATAAATAGAATCAGAAACCTTTATCGAAATGTATAACTGCCCGAGCAAGTGGTGACGCAATTTGTCACTTTTTTCCACAACCACTTCAGCGATTTGTGGTACAGTGGTTTACTTGTTATACTCGTGTTCAGGAGGAACAGCGATCATATTTCGTTCCATTCATAAAAGTTCTTTCTCAATCTCGCACAATGCAAGCTTGTATTCCGCCTGTAATGACTTTGCCCTTGACGAGAGATTAGCCGCTAATCTTCATTATTTCCTCTTTATCATAACCAAGTTTGCTTTATTGGCTTTTAATGAAAATTCCTCCTTTGCGCTGGCAAGGTTTTCTTTTTTTAACAGCGTTACGTGAAAATTGATAAACGTAACACCGGAAATGGAATAATGGTTTTATGATTCATTACATCTTTACCGTTCGGGTTACTTGGAATTAAAACTGTTACAGCTCCGTTCCAAACATCGGGTGTCGATGTGATGTATATTACGTTATTTTCTTTGCCTGGAAACATTATGAATTTCGAGAAAGGCTCATAACCTTAATCAAAACCTAAGACTAAATTCCGTTGTAAGACCGAATGATGAAATTATATTGACGTCGGATCAGTAAAGAGTTGTATGCACGAATTTGCTGTCCTAAAGGTCTTTCATTCTTTTAGATATCAGAAACAGCTGCCAGAATTCACCGTTGTGGAATACAATTTATTAATTCGAAGACTGAACGTACTGCATTTTGTCTGAGGGAAGTATCCTTCAGACTTTAATTAAACTTCGTCGTGATTTGTCTCATTTTGCCTCTAATCAATACCAGCCCACGAAAAAGAAATATTCTTTTCACTAACATAAAATCACGTAACGATTATTCCTTTTCCGAGATATTTATTAAAGAGAGTAGGAATAATAATAGTATTATCAGTCATATGGACAGATGGTACACGAATCTAATTTATCATTTCTAGTGGATGCGACATACTCATAGCAACAAGATCACATTCATTATGCAGCCATTCCTATAAGAATAACTAATTTTTATCAGTATAGAAGACAACATTTACACGTTCGAAAAAATGGTTCAGATTGCTCTGAGCGCTATGGGACTTAAATTCTGAGGTCATCAGTCTCCTAGAACTACTACTTAAACCTAACTAACCTAAGGACATCACACACACCCATGCCCGAGGCAGCATTCGAACCTGCGACGGTAGCGATTGCGCGGCTCTAGACTGTAGCGCCTAGAACCGCTCGGCCACCCCGGCCGGCTTACACGTTCGCTTTTGCTTAGTTAAGTTGTCGAGGCATTGATTTTCGAATATACAAGGTGTTCGAAAATTCTGGTTACATGCTTCTAGGATTTGTACAGGAGAGTGAGTACATAATATCCTGAATAGGAACCCCATGTTAGGAAACTTAGTGTTTTCATGCTACAGTCGTTCGAAAACATGTTTGCTAGGTCGGTTTCCATAGGGTAGTCATGACGGGGGCGGGGGGGGGGATGCTTACGGTGGATCGATTGATGTCATTTAACGTCTGTCTTATCTGTCTGACCTGGCTCGAAACTCATTTACGTGTCCGTGAGTGTTAGAGCATCATGGTTGAGTACACGTCTGCAGAATAAACCACATGATCCTTCTGTACTAAGAAGCTCACGGTATCCGAAGAGTTGGTCGTCACCTTAATCAAGATCGTTCTCCACAACGTCAAGCCCCATCTCATACCCTTTTCCCTACATTTACGCAACTGCTTCGAGGCTTTAGCGGCAGCAGGCGTGACTGTGGTACTCCCAGGAGACGCCGCACAGCCGAATTGGAATAGGCCGAACTGCATCACGTTGAAGAGAAATTGTCAACGAGTAAACGAGCAATTTCGTTGGCTATTAATGTGTGGAATGGTAAAACAAGTGATGTACTGGGTCATGCCTAATCAATTACTTATAAAAGTGGTCGGGTTACCAGCGTGTTCTCATATGGTTGTAGCACGGAGACGTTACGTTTCCGGACATGAGTCCCACTTCAAAATGCAATCTACTCATTCCCTTCTACAAGTCCTAGAAGTCTGTAACGTGAATTTCCGAACACCCTGTATATACACTGATGTTAAGTCTGAAAAAGGTTCATTTACTGCAGATTTTCAGGTTTCTAGCGATTAAAAATTTCTTTCTTGTCTCGTAATGACCTTCATAATGGAAAATGGGAGATTACGGTGATGTCAGAGCTTGAAATTATCCGACACCCGACTTTTATTGAGACACAAACATATGCGTAATTAAAATTATGAAAAAGAATTATCTTCGTAGAATTAATTAAGAAAGAAACAAATATTGCGCAATAGTGCATTAATTCAAAAACAAGTATTGGCACAGAAATACGTTTAATAGAGTGACATAGTACTAAAGGCCAGGCAAGTGGAGTATTGGATTCTTCTGAATCAGAATAGAAGTTGAAATATGCTCTCTAAGTATTGCTGAGCATTCTACAATAACGATTTATTCGTGAGTGATGTCCCCTATAGGAGAAGATCACGGATGTGCTAGAGCTCTCATGAAATGTACTAAATATTTTATTCTTGAAAAGAGTCTGATTTGGATTTTAAATTAAGCAAAAGTGCAGTCAATATTTCTGTGGCAGAAATAGATTACTAACTAATATTTGTAAATGGTTGAAATGGCTCTGAGCACTATGGCACTTAACTTCTGAGGTCATCAGTCCCCTAGAACTTAGAACTACTTAAACCTAACTAACCTAAGGACATCACACACATCCATGCCCGAGGCAGGATTCGAATCTGCGACCGTAGCTGTCTCTGGGCCACCACGACCGGCACGAATATTTGTAACTAGAACTCAAGATTTAAGTGATTATATGTCAAACATACTAGTAAAGTATTTGCTTTTTGTTTTTCAGCCATACAAATGTCCAACATTTGAAACTGAACCGGAACTATTCTATGAAACAGACTCTGCAGTTATCACACAGGTACAGAAGCGGAGTGACCTAGATGGGACCATGGTGAGAAGAGGTGAAAAATGGAGGGGGGGGGGGGGGGATGGGAGAACTTCTAGCATAGAGAAGATAAAAAAATTTCATCGAAGATATATGAAATAAAGATGCTAACATCAGCATCGTAGAAACAATAATGATAAGAGTAGATGGATAAAAAAGTTTCCAACAACTTTTTTGCCGGTTGGATAGAGAAATTTGTAACTGAAAAACAGACAGGTTGGCCTACTTGATAAGTAGCCCTTTTGCTTCGATAGAAACCTTACTGATTTATTGCCTTTTGTGTCTTTCTGTGTATTGAACAATCTGCTATAACTATACTACTGAACTATGATCATCCTAGGTTTTAGATCTATACTACATCTACTGACAATCTTAAAGCTGTTGGGACTTACCCTAATAATTATAAGAGATGCTGAAGGGGCTCCATCCACCGTTTCCTCACTACAAGGAGCGACCGCAGCTTGTTGGTTGATAGTGCTCGAAACTCTTCGACACTGTTATTGTCGATAGCCTTTTCGATCATCCTCTTCTGTTCTTGTAGCTTGTTTCCTCAAACATTTTTCTTTTCACATTTCACCATGTACATAATTCTCCATGTTTGTGCCCACTGTTTGCGCTTCAGTAAACAACTCAAGGATTTATGTAAAAGAAACAGTACCTCTTGCGGTTTTCGATGTATTCTTACAAAAAGAAAAATTTTTGTTCTGGTGCCAGCCTCTTGTAAAGTCTTTTCACAGTACTCAGATCACATTCAGTCGGAATTGTTAATTAAACAAAAAGGCTAAAAAAGTTGGTGATCCGTGTTCCTGAGGGTGCAAATCAGATGCTAATATCCCTGTCATACAGAGGTGTTTCGTAAATTGGACGTTGGATTTGAGCATTTCAGCGGCTCAAATTTTGCGAAGGTATAAATCCTTTTAAACTAATCTGCTGTTCGTCCAACTTTACAGCAGTGTGTCACACACAAATTATACTTGGCAACGAATAACAATATTTAACACGTTTACATCAGTTAGGCTTTCTCATTTGAATTACACACATTATTTGGAGCACTTTTTCTCTACAGATATTTCAACACACATTCAACATCAATCGAAATGCACTAGGCGGTTGAGGATACGGCTAGTTAGTGGTGATCTGGATTCTACTACAGAAGTGACGAACGACACAGTGATTAATGAATTAGCACCAGAGTCAATTTAGTTCCATTAATGAAAAGTACACCTAATCTTTCTTTATGAATGATTTTCTCTTAAGTCTTTTGTTAACTAATATATTTCGAACACACCATTTTATAGTCACTTTAAGATGATTCAGATAGAATGTATTATGTTTCCTGCGATTATAATGCGTCTTCAATGACTGTTTCTGTCTGGACCAGCCCAGTTTACTCACATAGCCAACACTTAATATGTTTGAGTGGACTCCTATTCAGTGGGCTATTCTGTACATTAATAACTGGGAAGAATGTCAGATTATGGGTTACAAAACGATATTTTTTTAAAAACAGTAGATGAATTAAACTCGAATGAAAATGATGGTCTCATCAGATAATTATTCATCGATTGTACGGGAACCTCAAGACTGTCTACCCCATGTCATGTCTGAAGCACACTAAGCTGAAGCAATGTTTGTCTTCACACTGCCACTAGAAACAAAAATACTTTACCTTACAAATGTGAAAATGATCTGTTTAACAGCACGTCTCAGTTCACAGTTCGAATAACACGAAGAAGATCAAAAGGAGAAGTCTAAATGGCGCTGTATGAGAATGAAAGCACAGTAGTTTTAAATGTCACTATGAACGTTTGCGTCTTACACAGGGGAATGTAGGAGCAATACCAAACAAATTTTATTATTTGGGGGATTGCAATAGCCTGTCTGGCACGGGCATTGTGCAGACTTGAGCAGGCATGCAGTAAAATAGTTCCCTGTTAGAGCATTTTTCATCCACTATTTTAAATTAGTTAAGGTTGCGTTTTAGCTTATTAAATTACTAATCAGCATTAATAAATTTACCTCGAAGTAACGCAGTGACAAGGAATGGTTAATTTCGGGCATAAAAATTGTAGAACGTTTATTGGATTGAGCGCTGAAGCGTAAATTTGTGCTTCGATCGTTAGCTCCCAATGCAGTTCAAAAAATTGTCAATTATCCTCAGTTGTGTAGTTAGCTGACCAAAGTTCATTATCTGCCACAATGCAGCGCAGAAATTCTTATACTTTTTCTTAGTAATGCACCAGAAAGGTCAATGGCGTAGACAGTAAACTTTGTTTATAATTTTCATTCAACATTTTCCACATTCTACTACAGCTATGATAATGAAATAAGTCTATAGCTCTTTCATTAACAGTTTTAGGCCCGTTTTCACTTGACTAATTTCGTTAATAGTAGACTAAACGCCTATAGCCTCGGATATTTTTTCAGACTTTAGGGTGACTTCAACATTTACGTTTATTCTGTCTTCTTGAGATTAATGAAACCATATTACTACGCTTAGTCTAGTCATAACATTTTTTTACATACAATAACCATTTCGTGATAAACAACATTAGAAGTATCATATTTGTGGGATGGATTAAATGCAGTGAACGAAACAATGCGGATTAAATGAATAAAATTATATAGGATGAAACCTTTCCAAGATATTGAACTTGCAGTGTAGTGATTACGCAGTGACAACTGAAAACTGTTGTGAGACCGGGATTCAGACTCTTATTTTCTAACTACTGCCATAAGATACCTTGACAATTTTTAAAAAATTTTCTACGATTCTAAATCTACATCGTTCTCAGAAACGGTGTGTAGCGGAGGGTGTTTCTGATACCTGTAACTGATCCTGGCGAGTGGAATGAGTAAGCCTCTGTAAGCCTCTGTATTAGCTCTAATGTCTCGAATTTTCTCGTCGTAGTCATTTATCGTGATGCATGTGGGAGGAAGTAATAAGTTCTCTGACTCTTTCCGGAAAATGTTCTCTAGAAATTTCAATAGCAAAGTTGTCAGTGATACACGACGCCTCTCTTGTAACGTTTGCCGCTGGAGTTTCACGAGCATCTCGGTAACGCTGTCACTCCGACTACACGGTCACATGACGAAACTTCTTTTTTGATTGCCCCCCTCTTCCCCTTATAGCATTGCCATTGGTCTGGATTCTCCGAAGTTAACAGTCATCTGTACTGAAAACTGAAAAAAAGGCTCTACTTCATTCACACTAATACAAATTAATAATGCGCTTTTGGAACGAAATAAAAGTTTTGTTCTTCACTACTAGCTTGAAAAAGCAATAAAAAATTCTTCATCTTCTTCTTCTATTTTGTATGAGTTCTTACGTTGCAATACTCTAGGTTTAACATGCGTGAAATTTCCAGGTAAGTCGGTTGTTTAATATGTATTACGTAAGATTTATACTTGATGAGGAACTACTGTTTCAAATATGGAAATTTGTTCCTAAATTCAACTTAATCATAAGAAGTATAGATATTCTACTTAAAGCGACATATGAAAACTTGAGCCCAACCGGGCCTCGAACTCGCATTTCCCGCTTATGTGAGTGGTCGCCTTACCATTATTTTCATTTTTAATACACTGATTTCCCGATTGCCTTTTTTTTAAAAACATGGTGACCTAAAGACCTTTTTCCGTCTTTTTTATTACACGGTACAATAATTGACAAACGAAACAGGAAAAAATAACTTCAAGATGCTCCGTATGTGAGAAAACAAGTCGGTGACCACTCGTTCTGAAGACGCTAGACCCCAGTTGGGACATGCCATCAGGATGCAACGGCAAGCTGTCGATGGTCATGAAAGGAGAGATGCACATTTTAACTCCGCTCGCGGGGGAGGTTCCAAATGTGGAGCGGGTTGTAAAAAACACTTCTTAGATAGTTAAAAAAATGGACTGCCAATTGACGTGTCGTCTAATTATGTGGTGTTGTTGTGTTAGTAAAAACGTCCAAATATCGATCACATTCTTGGGTCCATCTTTGAATCTCTGAAGGTAAAAGACGGTCATACACTTTATCCAGATGACTGCATGCATCTTTGATGGTGAAAAATGAGTCCCGTCCAGATGGAGGAGCATACTGGAGAAATTATGTGTTTCACTACCCGGAGATAAAGGGTCAGCATCGGTTGGAGATGGAGCCATACATCCGCCGTCGCGCCGCGCCGCAGATCACCCGGTATCCGTCCATGTCGTCCACGCAACACCTCAGGCAGAGGGGGCGTGTCTACCACGACATTGGCATACACTTTGTGTCGCGTCGGGTATTTACCTGTAACGACGATGTACCAGGTGGTGCTCGTTTGCTTGGCGAAGTATGGTTGATGAACTGCGTGCCACACCTCTGGCCACCTAACCTATGGTGGCGTCGTTCGACAGCATTCCAGGTGTGAGGCCGCATTGCGAGATGACAAATATATCGCGTAGTGCGAGGAAAATCTTCATAGACATAGCTGTATTAAAGAAAAAAAGTTGGTATGTAACAGCAGTTGCGCAAAATGTGCCAGGGCGACCGGTGGTTGACACAAACTAGGCACGAGTTCGTCGACCAAACGTCCGGTGATATTGTTGAGGCTGTGATAATATAACTTCAAAACTGTGTGTACGTGAAGAGCCATACCACGCCCGTGGACATTGGCCAGGGATTGACTCCGTCTTCGCTTAGGGAGTGTGAGGATGTCGTACTTGACCTTAAATATATGACCAGTAGTTTCAAAATAAACGAAGGCCGCTTGGTTCCGACGAGCTATCATTGTAGAGAGAGGTAAAATTTGTGCTATGCGTATTATGTGGGATGCCACATAAAAGTTATTAAACTTCACCTGTTGTAACATGTCCCTTGCTTGCAACTACTGACTTCGAACGCCCGTCGTGATGTTCTGAAGAAGACGCCGAAAGGATCGCTATGGTGCGACGGATGTCTCGAGTGTGAACTATTCCTAGACAAAGTCCCTCTGTCGTCTTGAATGGACCATACTTTCGTCTTTGACTCTCCTTACAATAGTCATCGTGCCGGATTTGGCGACGTTCATATGGCTGCCCACTCCACTCCCATATTGCTTGTTGCAGCGTGTTAACTCTTGAGCCTTATCGTTTGTGCGTAAGATGAAGACGAGGCCATGTGCATTTGAGTGACATTTGAATGTGTGTCCCCACAAGTTGATGCCTGACGCTGGTGGCTGTAGACAAGTGATTCTAGTGCGATGGCTCGTATGCTCGTTGAAAGGGGATAACCCTGTCGCCCTGACGTACGATCGATATTTGTTTCGTTATCCATCCATTGACCATCAGCTTCGACCCAGTGTCACGATGTGGGCACAAGATTACGAGGATGAAGGCGGGTGGAAAAGCCATCCGCTCTATCACCTTCGTTCGGAAGGTGTGGTTCACGCGATCAAATGCCTGATTGAAGTCGACGGTAATCAGGGCTCTCTCCAGTCGGCAGACTGTTATAATAGCGATGACGTCCATGTAGTCACGTAGACTTCACTGCATATTGCTCTATCTTCCCAGGTACGTCTGTGTGGGCGACGTGACCTGGTACAGTACTTGCCTGAGACGCATTGCGAGAAGGTGCGTAGAAATCTCTAAGTCTGAGTTGTGTAGTGATTGGCCGATAGCTGTCACGTCACGTGCCTCCAGAGGGTTTGGGTATGGGAATAATTAGGTCTTCCAGAAATTCGGGCGGTGTCAGCGTCGTAAGGGACAGCATAGCTCATGTCACATTTTCCTCCATCGCGCCAGCACCACGTCCTTAAAGGTATTATAGAATTCCAGCATAAGCCTATCTGGTCTTGGGGATCGGCGGAGATGTTGGTTAAAAAGAGAGTCTGCCGCCTGACCTTGAGGGGTACGATGGACCGGCTGTGGCATGTATGCATGACGTCTGAAGCGAGCGGGCAAGTCTCGTAGACGCGATGTAATGGACTGGCGAGGTAGACTCATGTGCGCCACATACCAAGTGTCTACGAGATTGAATGGACGTGCTAAGTAACAGAGTTCGAGACACGTGGTAAAATGTGGAACTGGTCCTTCCTCGCTAGAATACAGTTGAAATCTCCACCGAAAATGATTTGCTCACCTCGTCCCTGAAAAAGAGGTGTGATTGTTTCGGAAAAAAAACTGCGAGCGCTCTCGTCGTTGGTCTGTGTCGTATGGCACATAGACATACACTAGTCTGATCCCGTATAGTGTCAGTCTCGCACTGACTGCAAGTAAGTGACGTCCTCAACTACAATGCCATCGCACACGATAATTGCTGCTGCATTACCTCTGTTGGTGGCTGGGGTGGCATGTGATGTATAACAATTAAAATCGGGCCAAGTCTCCATCCGTAGCTCTTAGAACAGGGCAACGTCAATGTCCGCTGCTGATAACACGCCACATAACAATTGAAGTTTAACACAGGAGTCGATCATATTTAAACTGATGTCGGCAATTCTGTAGGTCTGCGATGCGCTCTCATATCGGTAAGAACGAATGTCGTTGGGTCTTAAGCATTGTCTCTCTACCGGTCATGCCCAGTTCACGGGGACTGCCCGTGGCATTTCATAATCTCGAGGGGGTTCAGTGACTATGCCGTCCGCCCACGAAACAGTTCAGTCACATCAGGTCAGAGCTGATGTATAAACAACTGTTGTCATCAGGGGTGTCCATGCTGGCGGTGCAAGAAAAGTCGCCTTCATTGTCTTCAGTGCATTGCTGTCTACCAGACTTACACGAGAAATTTTCCTGATTGTGATGGTGGTGGGTAACGTCAACTGAGCATGATACCTGTTCCTGGGAATCACCTGGTGGGCGACTGACGGATTCATCCTGGAAGCGTGACTCCAACTCTGCCGTTGATGTCATCCTCCTCTTCTTGTTTTGTTTTGGTGATCTCTGTTAACAGGGATGTGGTTCCGAGTCAGACGATGGGATGGAGTGCGAGTGCGGAAACGAAGGTGGTTGTAGGCGCTACCATGGCATCGTTATGTACATCACCTTAACGTCTGTCAACATTTCCATCTGGTAGGGGCATCTCTGGGTGAGGGGCCAGTCGCTGTTGCAGACGGTCCGAATCATGTCGTCCGGTCTCTACAGGTTGTGAAAAATCTTATGGAAGCTGCTGTGAAGGCATCTGGAGGGCATCTGGTCTCTGTGACGCCGCATAGGTGTGTGGAAGGCATGTCTTAGATGGAAAGGGGAAGCTTCGTTGGTCCGAAACTGCATCATCCTGCCTTGGAGGTATTCATTCCGCAGATCTTCTTTACCATATCCAGAACAGGTCTTTGGCTGCCCATCATATATGACAATGGCCTGGCAACCTTCAACAAATAGGGAGGACGGTAAATGTTTCCTTAGCTCAATGCTGATTTACCACACCCCATTAAAAACTCGGTATGTTGTGAAGTGTGCCCCTTTCTCTCGTACACGCCTGTGTACTGTTCCATAGGGGCGTAATGCCGCCATCGCGTCTTCTGCTGGCATTTTGAACGGATTTTCGAAGATACTGACCATGCGTAATCCCAGGCTGGCATGTTAAACAACTACTGGGCCGATGTGGCCATCCTAATGCCATATTTCGTCTATGCTAAGATATTGTCGCTAACTGCGTCGTTTGTCAGTTTGATGTAAACCGCGCTGCTAACGATGGACCGGTGTCTTCCGATCATGTCTTCACAGGGGATATTCACTTCGACACGTGGATGGTGGGATTTGACTATTCTGTCATTGATCGGAACACCTGCGTATACCACTGTCAAAGTAAATAACTACGATACAAGCCATGGCGAGGGTGTAAACAGCTCTGTCCGCACTGCTTCGCTACCAAAGGCAGATTGAAGCGCATAGGCTATCCAAGTACGCTACCCAGATTGACCTAAACTTCCATATGTCATACACCTGTCTATTTATTCTTATAGATTATTAATTCATATGCCGAGACTCACACATCTTGTGATTCTTGTACAGCTTTTAGAATCAACACAATGAAATGACATAGACTGTTGTTGTAATTTTCGTCAGAGGCCTTATATATATTAATAGTTGATGACGAATTACAGTTTCAAAAATTTAAATTTATTTTAGAAATTCAAATGAGCTCTAGTAGGTGCACATGTTCTACCTAAAGCGGCATATGAAAGTTAGTGTCAGATTAGGACTCATTTATGGCGAGTAGTTCTCTTACCACTTATGCTATTCATGGAGTATTCATAGACAGTGTAAATGATAAGGCGACTGCTCACGATAAGCAAGAATTCCGGTTTCGAGTCCGCGTCTGGCACAAATTTTTATATGTCGCTTTAGGTAGTACATCTACACATATTACAGTTAAGTTGAATTTCAGGAATAAATTTCAGTACTATGTAATAAACATATTGTTCCATTAACCAGGTGGAACATTTTTGTGGAATATCATATGCAATCTGGTCAGATTGTCTGAACAACACGTAGTTACACCTCCCTCACATATTGATTTCTGTTCTTCTGGGTCCACTAACTGACAGATTTAGTATCGTGGAGGTGGGCTTCATTTTATTTTGGAAGAATTTTCAGGTATGATGACTTTATTGTTTATTATTTAATACCAAGCTGCTCTTATCTCGGAAAGCAAGGCTGGGCTGCAAATAATTTTCCTTTTGTCATTCCCTTTCGATAAACATCTTCCGTTTTTATCAAATTTCTAGGACCGCTTCTCATCAGCTCGCTGTACGCATTTGCGATTGTCACTCGTTATGAGTGTCTGAAAGAATTAGGCAATTTCAGAACACCTCCAGGCATGACTCAACTATTCACTGTAACTAATGTTTCTATCTGTTATATATTCATAACATTGTAATTTTAAGACTGATGTAATTTCGTGAGGTTGTATCCATCATCCCATCGAACTATTCATTTCATTTCAGTGCATTTAATTCTGTAAAAGTGAAGAGTTTTCCAGAGTCATTTTTAGTTTGTTGTATGTTTCATGAATAAAGTTTATGGGTCTAACACGAGAGCGAACTTATAACAATGAACGAGGAATGTGTGTCTGCAAAGTACATCAATCACAAGTCGACTGGGTTACTTGTAGCAAATAACGTTTAGTTAAGTATGGATTAGTTAAGGTCTGACTAGATAAGCGAAGAGGAATAAGGAGAATTTTTAATGAAGTGACACCATGTTTTGTTAAATAATTGCTAAAAGTTTTGTCAGGAAGACAGAATATGGTTATCTTTCTTTACTAATTTGCGAGTGATGATTCAGTGGGGTCATTTCCACGTGAGGAAGCTTGGGGTCATGTCCACGTGAGGAAGCAAGGGAACACCCCTGGACTAATCAAGTATACTACCATTTAGGGTAGGAATACGACGAATGAATCTTGTCATATAAGTTGAATGAGTCTAAGGTGAACACTAATTGTGATATACGTAATTGCCAGCTCGTAAGATGTATGCTAAGTATTTACAGAATTACTGTGACCTGTGGTCCGGTGGGGTGGCTTTTCTAAAGAGTGGAGGTGTGTTGCGCTGCGAGTATTTTACTTGGTGTCACTGAAAAAGCTAGTATTGCCGCCATGGCTAATACAAGAGTCTTTGGAAACAGGTCAGACAGGGATTGACCGCCGGCCGCTGTGGCCGAGCGGTTCTAGGCGCTTCAGTTCGGAACCGCGCTGCTGCTACGGTTGCAGGTTCGAATCCTGCCTCGGACATGGATATGTGTGATGTCCTTAGGTTAGTCAGGTTTAAGTAGTTCTAAGTCTAGGGGACTGATGACCTCAGATGTTAAGTCCCATAGTGCTTAGAGTCATTGTCTGGGGATTGACCAGGCGAAGTTACATCAGAAGCGACCTGCTGTTACGACAGTTAGTATCCCAATTGCGTGAGGCAGTTACCACGTGACCCAGTTCCTGAAGGTAGACCATAGTCGTTATATCGTTCTTGCAGTGTAAAGGCAGAGACACTGTGAGCTTGGTCAGCTGATTGCTACATAGACAAGCCATGGCTCTGTTGTATCTCACGCGATGGCAGTCGATGCCTTGGTAAAACAGGGTTGAGCCAAGCCTGCATATATGCTCCTCATTTTTAGACAGTGCAGTCTGACAGCTGACAGCTTCGCGAGAAGATCTACGCTGGTCTTCGAGCCGGCGTGAACCAACAAGCTGCTAGTATCGGTCTTGGCCTCTGATGGCCATGAGCCTAGTACCTGCACTAAGTCAGATGGTGCTGACCTAGCGCCCCAAACCAGAATGCCACCGAAGGCCATACTTTCAATCGCTGACATATTTCTGCCCTCCAGGTCTACGGTTCGAGCCCAGTGTCGCGTAGCTGCTCAACCACTTTCGCTCGCGTGGGCAAGCTCTGCTGCTGCCTGCCTCCACTTGCGTGGGCAACCACTGTTGCTGAGAGCCGCCTCCTCCATGCTGGGCCCACGGTGTAATTCACCACCCTCCATGGGCCCCCTCATGAGCCGCACGGCTGCCTCTAGCCTGTGTGGCTGCCGTCGTGGCCTGCCATCAACTACTGGAGTCAACGCACTTACCGAGTCAGGGTTGTCATAATTTCACTGGCCGAGAGACGCCGCGAACCGCCAGTGACAACAGGCCTCTTCACCGACGGTGCACAGCTGACACTTTGTGAGAGTTGACACCTCCGAGCACATCACGATAGTTGTAGTTTGCAACGCTTTTTTCGTGCCACTACGTCGGTCAACAACCAGCCATCCACCTGCCACTCCAGTGATACATCGACCAGGGTGAACTACTGGCTTCTAGACCACTGACATCCCAGTTTCACCACCCATCGTAGAGGTGAACCACTCCCGACCTCTACATCTGATGTCGAAATGGTTTCTCATTTCTACGTTAATATGACAGAGGTAATAGCGACTATGGGAGCAGAAAGGAAGTTATAGTAGAGACTGAAAGCTTGAGGAAAAGAAAATAGCTTTGCGCAGTAGAGTCACTCCAGAGTTTGCGGAGAGCTGGCGGAAAGAATTAGACGAGTGATGGTCTAAATACGAGGACCAGTGCGTTTCTCCTGCGATAAGGAATGTGAGTCTTTCGGAGAGGCTCGAAAAAAGAGAAAAGGATAGTACTCGCACGAAAGTGAATGGGCAGGAGAAAGAAGTTATTGTTCAGAGTTTAAGTAATGCAAAAGGTAGTACGATTGTGGGGGTTAAGGAGAGTAATGTAGATTTTCAGCTCCAGTATCTTTTGAAAATTTGGATTCTGAATCTTCCGAAGTGCGACAAAAAGTGAACGTGTGCTGTACGGAAGTTAATGAATGTGTAAGTAGCGAGTGGATGATACTGATTTAGATGCAGCAGTGTCTACGCTACTGAGTGATAAAGGGTGTTGTTTGGGGGCCGTGGAGCTGTGCCATATGCCTAGGAAAGTGTATGTTCCAATTACTTTTAAGCATTTGAGAGAAGAGTTGCATGATTTTACTGCAGATACTTCGGAGAATGCATAGGAAGCAACTGATAATGTAAATTGTATTGTGGGTAATGGAGTAGTAGTAAAGACGGATTTATTACCGAAGCACACTGTTATGTCACAACCTGTAGTCGTGCCACGTCATCATAAGGTGGGAGGGATAGGAGAAGAAAGAGGAAAAGGACTTGTAAGACTGCTGATTGGCCAGATAAGGCTGAATCCTTTCAGGAATATATGCGTTGGGATCTGGAGATTCACGAAAGTAATTACACTTGCAGTGAAATATGTACCGGCGGTAAGACAAAGCGTCCTGCAGAAATTGTTCTTCGGCAACGCACGGTTGAACTAAGGGGAAAATTTTTTTTCAGATGGGACAATGTCCCAGGTGATGTACTGTCGCAAGAATCCACTGCTATGGATGACGAAACAATTAAACTGTGACAAAACCATGAAAGCTCAATTCTCATTGCGATGTACCGCAAGCCTTAAGAAAACATGACATTGCAGGATGATGTCCTTCTGTAATTGGCATTTAAGTGGGGCTATAATTGCAACTATCAGTCAACGTACTATATGTGGTATAAAAATGTAGGGGCTTTGTCTGAGTATAGTTCTAGGGGAGTGTTTTCTGGGAAAACATAAGAGACACTTATGTTGAAAAGACAATGTTCTAAATGATGTGCCAGAGCAATGAGGGAAGAAGCCACCGGATGGACGTAAAGAAATACCGGGTGAGAGACATCAGTGGAATAAGACTATTTCCAATGTTATATGTTCGTTCAATATTTGGTGCATGATGGTTCAACCGAGTGAAGTTCATGAGTGAAAAACGGGGGTAGTCAAGAAACTTATAGCTAAAGAAGAGGGACTTATTTAAGCAGAGTACATCAACCACCAGTGGTCTGGGTTACCAGCAGCAAATAATGTTTAGTTGAGTATGGTTGGTTGGTTGTTTGGTTAAGGAGACCAGACAGCGTGGTCATCGGTCTCATCGGATTAGGGAAGGAAGTCGGCCGTGCCCTTTCAGAGGAACCATCCCGGCATTTGCCTGGAATGATTTAGGGAAATCACGGAAAACCTAAATCAGGATGGCCGGACGCGGGATTGAACCGTCGTCCTCCCGAATGCGAGTCCAGTGTCTAACCACTGCGCCACCTCGCTCGGTAGTTGAGTATGGATCTGTTAATGTGTCATCAAATAAGCAAAGAGAAGTACGGAGAATGAATGATTAATGAAGAGAGGCCAATTTGTTGTTAAATAATTGGTAAAAAGTTTTGTCATGAGGAGAGAGTGTGGTAATATTCCTTTACTAATTCGTGAGTGATAATTCGGTGGAGTGTTGTCCATGTGAGGAAGCAAGACAAGTCCACTGGGCTAATGAAATATACTACCATTTATATTAAGAGTACAACGAATGAATCTTGTGGCACAAGATGAACTAGTGTAAGGGGAATTCTAAATGTGATATAGATAATTCTCAACTCGTAAGATGTGTGCCACGTTTTTGCAGAATTACCATGAACTGTTCGTGGGCTGGTTTCCTCTGAAAAGGGGAGACGTGTTGTACTGCAAGTATTTTACTTGGTGTGGCTGAATGGAATAAGGCCGCAGCCATAGTTAAGCAATAGCCTCATGGAAACAGGTCAGCCTGGGGCCAGCGATGCGAAATTACATCATAAGCGACCTGCTGTTGCAACGAGGACTGTCACCACGTCATCTGGCAGTTACCACACCACCAGGTCCAAGTCGGAGGTCAGAATCGTTACATCATCGACTCAGTTGAAAAGCAGAGCCACTGTGCAGTTCGTTATCTGATTGCTACATACACAGGCCGTAGTTCCGTTGGGACAGCAATCGATGGCTTGTCAAAACAGGGAGGAGTCAAGCCTGTACAAATACTCCTTATTTTGAGACACATGGATGTAGGCTATCAACCGCCATCTTCGCCGGGAGGTCAACTCCTGTCGTCGAGTCGACACGAGTCAACAAACCGTCATTATCAGACTTGGCCTCGTTTTGCTACGGGCCTACTATCTAAGATACTGTGGACTTACTCCGCCTTCCGCCCTTCCGCCGTTCCTCCTCAATCAGTGGGCCACCAGTGGGCTACGGAATTGCTTAACCACCTTCACTTGTGTGAGGTATGGGCAAACTCTGCTGCTGTCTTGACTCCACTTGCGTGGGCAGGCACTGTTGTCGAGAGCTGCCGCCTCCTCCAGACTGGCTCCACGGTGTGTTTCTCCACGCTCCATCGCGCCCCGTCAAAAGCCGTGTGGCCGCCTTTAGCCTGTGTAGCTGCCGCTGTGGTCTGCTTTCTGCTACTGGAGTCAGTGCCCTTGCTGAGTCGCGGGTGTCATCATTTCAAATGGCACTTCCGAGCACATCACAAGAGTTGTGGTTTGCTGTGCAATAAAATGAATGTTCAACAATGCTGTTTACATGCCACTACGTCGGTTACAACCCGGCATCCACCCGCCGCTCCACTTCTATCCCGCACAGGGTGAACTACTGGCTTTCTGACCACTGACTACCCTGTTTCACCACCCACTGTAGATGTCAACCACTCTCGACTTTTGAAATTCCTTTCATGGAAGGTATGTATCTTGTGGCAGTGTAAGCCACAGCGTTTCACCGACTCCGTTGATCCAGAGGTGCTATTGCCACGTACTACGTGGAAAACTATCGTTAATATTATACTAAAATAATAGGTAGGATCATCAGTGGCGATGAAACGACTGAAGACGGGCTCTAACAGCCTGATCTCACGCCCACTGACTTAGGGCTTTATGCACCACGCACCAAAACCAGAATTGGAATCAACCATTCTCAGACTACGCTTACAGCCTTCATCGAACTCTGAGACGAGAATGCCCGCTATCGACGACCCTACAAGCGTTATCCATTTATCCTCGAGTGCTTTACATCACGCAGATGTAGGCTAAATGTGGTACACAGGCATATTCAGATGGCCTGAGCGTCATTATCACGGATGAAGTGGGTCCGCCCCTCGTGACATCTAGTGGACAGTTTTCGATTATACAAGGGTAAATTTTCAATTGTATAGTGTACATCTCAAGCAACACCGCCGATATGCAAGAAGTTGACGAAAGAAATGTAATCTTGTACAGTAACAATACGAGAATACTGATTATTGCATTCACATTGGTAGCAAATGGACCACTACACTATCAGCTATTACTCACTTAAGCCTCAGTTTACAACACCACATCCATATCGACAAAAGAATCCTGACAGCAGCGACCTGGGGAGTCTCATCTTCAAGATACTCTTTCTAGCAACAGTCAAACCCACTTCTGGAGGCTTTCCGAGTTTGCCGAATTCTCTATCGCATTTCATCACTATATAGGCCAAAATTATTGATAGTTTATTGTCAGCTACTAGGAACTCAGTGACTAGAACTTTGCTCGATGAACGTAGGTCCTTCTGTCAGTATTGCTGTATGAAATGGAAACTCCACCACGATATGTGCAATCTAATTTCATTATAGAAAGTTTCATGCAAGAGGAATGCCTCCATCATTCCACAGCTGTTTCTATCAACAAACGTTTCAGAACCCGCGCACAAAATGGATCCGTCTTAAGAATGTGTCATTTATATCATTCTATTGCACAACGATTCACATACTCTGACCAAAATGTTATTTGCACACAGATGAGCCCGTTACTAGTCTTAATTACTAGATGAAGCCCTACCACCACATGCTTCACTGTCCATTCTCCATTCGCCCTGGAAAATCTTCCAGATTTCCAAACGTCGGTTGTATATTATGTACGCGGCTCATTCGCTGACTATTCGGTAACCACAGCCTCTTCCTTACATGTTGGACTTACTGGCAGCAACAGGACTGGATCATAAAACTAAGGTGCGTTAGAAAATATGTTGAACTGGTCTTAAGACTTTTAATCATTTCTCTTGGTTGGTCTTAATATGCAATGAAAGGTGGAATTTAAGTCAAGCGACCAGTCCCCTATGGTGCTAATGTCGTTTACTGGTCCGCGATGGTTATTTTAAATCGAAAAGAGTGGGATTTTATTACTTTTTTTAAGTACGAAGAATTTTATTTTGTTTTCAAATACGCACAGTTTCAGTTGTCAGAATAGTTGCAAGATAGAAGAACCTTTAGTTTTCTTGAAAAAAAAAGGTCTTACAAGACGAGAATTGCAAAGCTAAGAGAACGAGGACTAAGATCACGAGCACGAGAGCAAGAATTTGGCGGGCGTACGGGTGGTCTGAAGTGACAGAGAAGGCTGCTCATCTCAGCCCCTCCCAAACAGCGAGGGAAAAGGCGATTACTCGAGATATGCAGGAAATCCAAGTTCTTTCTTCATTCTGGGACAAACTTTCAATTATCATGCGGTGTTCCTTAACTTATACATTTCACGTACACAAAAACAACAGTCATACAATTATAGCACTCAGCAGGATGTGAAACAGAAAAGATCATGTTAAATACATATTTATGACACAACTTTCTTTTTCTTAATAGAAGTGTTGTGAACGTTCACACGTCCTGCAGACACTAATGAGACGTAAGTGCCGGCAAATGCAAATAATTTTATTTTTTTATAGTTTTACTGAGTCTTATTTCCTTTTATTATAATCCTTACATTAGCAATAAAGGTAAAATACTACTTCTGTAGAAACCACATAAATATTTCAATATAGCAACAGTCGAGTACAGCAACAAGTAAAACTCCAAAAAAGAGAACGTGAAAGAGCAGTGTACTGGAAACTACGACCACGAAATAAATTCTCCTTTGTACACCTCACATTTCATATCCTCGACATCTGAAGGCACTTCAAGGCAATGAAGTGTATAAACAGTGAATATAACATGGAAGAGAATAAAAGTATATTTCAGTTTAACGTTTCGAGAGCGGCGTTATCATTAGTGACGGGGAAATAAATCCAACAAAACAAACATCACATTATCTGCTGAAATGATCGAGGGAATCAATGGAAAACACAGGTAAGAATGGAGCGACGGGGTTTGAATCCCATTCTTCCCAAACCCATGTCCAGTGCCTTCGAGATACGCGTCAGTGCTCTGCACCTCAGAGTGAGGTGCATGGTAGAGGGTACTTCTCTGTATACAACATTTTAAAATCTCCTACCTTCAGTTCAGGTATGGAGTGCGCGAGAAAGACTCTTTAAATGCCACTGTGCGCACTGTAATTAGTCTTCAATTATGTATGCGTTTCCCACGGAACTAAAGTATACTGCTAGATTACTCTCTTAATACTCATTTAAGAAACTTTGTAAGCGGGCTTTTGGGGCGCAGTTGGCATCTATTTTCAAGCATTACTAGTTTATTTTTTATTTTAATATTCGATGTGTGTAAAAATAGCAGTACTCTCCATCTAGGAGTGCAGTTCTGTTCTGGTTGTAGGTTTATGTTCTTAATAAATGTACTTTTTCTAACTGTTGTGCTGCACTGAATACCCTGCTTTCGGGTTTACTCTTAAAGGTGGTTGCAACGTGATATTGTCTGGACGAACCGCCGAGTATCTCAGTACACGTACATCACCGTGGCTCCAATTAGGCAAAGTAAAAGCCATCGACTACATGGACAGGAACAGGAATACAAACAATATACCGTACTCAAGGCCCGTATATTCACAATACCAACTGATTCCAGGTCAGTAGTGATGCAGCAGTGGCTGAAAGGATTCGACAGTCTCGCAACATACGACAGGTGGCATGAAATGTTGTGTTCATCAAATTTGCACTTCTACTTGAACGATACAGCTCAACAGTGGTTTTAAGACAACGAAGAGAAACTTAACAGCAAGGACAAATTAAAGACCGAAGTGCATAAACCATTTGGCGACAATCAAAGCAAGTCCGTGTAGCATATGAACAATTGAAGGGCAGCGTCAAATATTATGGCGTAATCACACAGTCATACACAAATAATAGTTTTTCTCTCTACGACTTTGTGAATACGATCATGACAGGAGCCGAAAAAATCTCACAGTGCAAGAAAGGAATCGCGGAAGACATGTACCGAGCTCTTCTGGGAAACAATGTAACAACAATAGAAAAATTGATGAGGTTTTGCCAGCTTATCGAGGAAATGCGCCAGGAAAGATTCAGACGAAGAGGATGTTGCGGAAGATCACCATGACTTCGCTTCTCTCACATCCAGGTTGTAAGAAAAGAGATGCAGCATTATAAGCAGACAGAACAGCCATGTCGAGTACACAAGAAATACCGCCCGTGGACATCGACCCAGTGCGGCAGGTGGTAATAGAGAATGTTGAAGAAGAGGTATACCAATCTTTGACACCAATCCCCATCACCAGTCCACCACGCCATGAAGAATAGTCAAGGCCAACTCGTACAAACGTTGCCGCTGTCAAACAAAAGCCCAGTATCCGATCAACGCAGGTACAACCAACCCCTGTTCCAAGTAAAATGCCTTGCAGGGAAACACATATTTGGAGGACGGAGATCGACAAGCCGATATATTTTGACTGTGGATACCCTAGACACTATTGGTGCTACTGCCAAGATAAAAGACAAGTGTTCGATAACAGTTATGTCCGCAAATGTCAGTCATGGCAATCCTCTTGAGGCAAGTCAAACGCGGACGATTATAGGCGACCTGTGAGTCAAAGCAGTTCACCATGCCCTAGACGAGGTCTTCCCAAACACTCCTCAGCCGCTCCCCATATCCATACAGAAGTACCAGCAAGTCTGTTAGCCGCAGAGTTCAGAAAAAGTAAGCAAAACGATCGTCTATGGAGGTGAGGCCATCAGAGGTGAAAATCCTCCTTGAATGGAAGCTACCATGATGACAGGAAATCTCATCGACGTCACCATCGATGGCTAACCTATCTGGCCACTAGTTGACTCAGTGGCTTCATTTCCTCATAATGTCGATTGCTTATCAAAGATGGCTGAAAAGACTGTTCCATGATATGAAAGCAACTGTGCGGAAGGTCGCAAATGGAAAATACGTCCAAACGAAAGCAAAATGTAATGCAAGAATAACTGTCAATGACACAATACTGTCCTGCAAATTTGTCATTTTAACGGAATATAGTCATGATGTTACTAACGGATGGGATATCTTGCATGCGTCTCAAGCAGCTATAGACTGTGGATGATCAGAGCTTCGGACTGACAAAGCTACTCCAACAACCACACGTAACAAGGATTACTTGCGGTAGCTGTTTGCTGTTGATTACAATGTTATCTCACCATTATCAGCGATATGAGTTCCAATTTTGAGTCGAGAAGCTCAGTTAAACCATGAAGCTCTTGTCGATCACAAAAACCTACTGAGGCCCAAAAAAGAAATTAAGATGCCAGCGACGATCATAAGCACTGTAAGAGGTCAAGGAGAAATTTGGATCACAGATTGTTAAGAACAGCCAAAAATCATCCCCAAAGGTATGTGAACAGGGACAGCAGAATCAGTTCAACAGAGCATCTTAGTGTCATAAGTGAAGAATTGTGCATCGCTATCACTATAAACAATGCAGGGCATGTAGCTGTTACTAAACTTTCAATACAAAGTGGTCTGACTGAGGAACAAAATCGAAGAATGACAGCTATTCTCAGCATTTTCCAGATGTTTTCAAAACCAGGGTGGAGAAAAGACAGACTGGGCAGCCTGTGATAAAACATCACATTAAGAATGGCGATCATCCAACAATAGCAAGCTGAACAACGGATAATCTGGGATGTAGTGGGAAAGAGGCCACAAGATGACATCATCGAACTTTCAGAGAGTCATTTTTCCTCTGCTGTGGTCCTTGTGAAGAAGAATGATGGGTGATGGCGTTTCTGTGACGAACACTGATGACTGAAAAAAAAAACCACGAAGAAAGATATCTATCCATTGCACTGATGATACTCTAGATCGTTTGAATGGAGCAAATTATTTCTTAAGTATGGACACGCAGACTGATGACTGACAAATTGAAGTTGATGAAGGTGACCAGGAGAAGAATGCGTTCATATGTCCTCTGAGAATTAAAAGTTACGTAATTTCGTCTGTGCAAAACTCCAGCAACCATCAAGTGTATAACGGAAAACTTGCTTCGATACCTTAAATGTACAATGTGTCTCTACTAACTGAATGGCAGCGTTCAAAGTTGTGACAGATCACCATTCCCTACGCTGGGTGACTAACCTAAAGGATCCGTTGGGTCGACTGGCAAGTTGCTCACTAAAGCTTCAGGAGTACATCATAGTGGTATACAAAAACGGACGCAAACACAAGGGCGCTGTTTGATTTTTAAGGATTCCTTTGGCAGCACGCAGCAGTGTGGACAAAATCTCAGCCAGCTGTTGAACAAAGGGAAGAGCCAGCAATTTTGAAAACGATATAATCCTTTAAGAATGAGGGACCAACCAAAGGGGAATTCCAATTAATAAATAGAATATTGTATAAGAGGAACTATCAGCCTATCGGACAGAAATGGTTGCCCATCATCCTAGCTCATTTGTGGGCAGCACTTCAGATGTATTTCCATGACACTCTAACATCTGGTCACCTTGGTTCCATGATAGTTCCAAACTAAATCAGATGAAGGTATCACTAGCTAGGTCTCTAACAGATTCGTTAGACACTATGTGCGCTCCTGTAAGGAATACCAACGATGAAAACACATTCTCGAATTACCCCTGAGGCATCTGGTACCAATACCAATGGCAGTAGCACCACTTCATCCAGCTGGAATCAATATGTTGGGAAGGATCCTGAAGCTGACAATTGGGAATCGATGGGTAATTCATTGTGCTGAATAATTCAGACTATTTTGGAAAGGTAGAAAATTTTAGTGACTGGCGAGACGGAGTAACTCAGGATTCTATTTTGGGTACGCTCCTGTTCCTTCTACATGTGAGTGATCTTGCACTTATCATTCAACAAGCAACATTAGCACTTTTTGCAGATGTACTAGTGTTATAATGAGCCCCATTACAGACAAACCAACAGAAGAGTTGGTAAATGACATTTTCCAAAGAATTTTAAGGTGTTCTCTACAAGTATACGCCCCCTAAATTTTCAAACAGACGTAATACACTGAGTTTTGTACAACAAAAACAGTTATGAGAACAAATCATGTAGCACATGAGCGGGGGTCAGTATGTATGGGAAAATGCTCCAAGTTTTTGGGCGTGGATGCTGACAGAAACCTGAACTCAAAAGAAGCGCATTACTGAGCTTTTCAAACAATTAAGTTCAGCTAGTTCTAATCTCCCTCCCAAAGGACACTGCCTTATCCAAGGTGCCTTCAGTACCGGTCGGGAGGGTTTGCGTGCTCCAGCGAAGTTGAGGGCTATGCCGGTTGTAGTGTAGCTACTGGCAGGGACACCCAAGCCGGACATGCCTCAACGGAGGAGGCAGACGAAATTTGTCCCACCTAGGAAACGGGGGATCTCTGTAGGCGCGGTGAAGCCAGCCCTCCTAGGGGAGTAAACCCTGATATCAAATCCTGGTCCTCCAAGTTGGGGGTTGGGTCAATGGGCCAGCACTCCATTATCCATAAAAAATTTCTACGAGCTCGAGAATCTAAAGCGGAGCCTCGGAAATCGGATAGAAACTCTTTACAACAATTATTGACAAGGAAAAGTGTAAGTGGGCTGTTTATGTTTTCTTATTGGCAACGTTACGTAGCGCTCTGTATGAAAATCACTGACTGTGCTGTGTGCAGTCTGTGGCTGGGTGGCATTGTTGTAATATTCGCTATTGTAGTGTTGGGCTGTCGGCTGTTAACAGCGCGTAGCGTTGCGCAGTTGGAGGTGAGCCGCCAGCAGTGGTGGATGTGGGGAGAGAAATGGCGGAGTTTTGAAATTTGTAAGACTGGATGTCATGAACTGCTATATATATTATCACTTTTGAACAATATTAAGGTAAATACATTGTTTTTTCTCAATCAAAATCTTTCATTTGCTAACTATGCCTATCAGTAGTTAGTGCCTTCAGTAGTTTGAATCTTTTATTTAGCTGGAAGTAGTGGCGCTCGCTGTATTGCAGTAGCTTAAGTAACGAAGATTTTTCTGAGGTAAGTGATTTGTGAAAGGTATAGTTTAATGTTAGTCAGGGCCATTCTTTTGTAGGGATTATTGAAAGTCAGATTGCGTTGCGCTAAAAATATTGTGTGTCAGTATAAGCGCAGTCCTGTATAATTGTTGTAAGGGGACGTTTCAAAAGGACATTGAGAGTTGGTACATGCAACGTTCAAAGCCTGACAAATAAACACACCGAAATGGAGAATGAAATTAGTCGACTGAAGTTGGACGTAATTATTCAGCCAGAAACAAAAAAGAAGGGACATGGGAATGAGAAATTTGCAAATTTCATCCATCTTTTGTCTGGAGTTGATAAACATAACCGAGCAAAAACAAGCGTTTCCATTCTAATTAACAAAGCTCTAAGCGCTTACATCAAGGACTATGCATTTATATGCAAAAGAATTGTCACTATTACCATCAAGTTATATGGTATTGAAACAGTTGTAATAGGGGTGTATGCACCAAACGACGATGCGGCACAGCAAACCAAAGACCATTTCTACCAGAAATTAGACCATCTACTCAACCAAGTCAAAAAGCACCAAGAAGTAGTAATAGCAGGAGATTTTAATGCAAGGGTTGGCTCACGAGTAAATGATGCAGTAGTAGGAAGATATGGAGAAAATATGATTCATAGTTCTGGAGAGAATCTTGTAGAATGCTGTAACCAATACGACTTGAAAATTCTGAACACACACTACTCACATAAAGATATCCGTAGATATACATGAGAGAAACCATCATTACAGCAGAAATCAATAATTGATTACATCACTACCCAGCAACGGCCAAAACTGGTATTTCAAGACTGTAGAGTCATGCAGGGAGCCAACTGTGGATCTGATCACTACATAGTTTTAGCAAAGTTGACATACCCATTTAGGAGAAAACCATCAGCAACTGGACAAGTGGCTGACCACAGCAATCATGAGAAATTAGAGCAGGCAAGGTATAAGCACTTTCTGCTGAAGCAGTTCAGCGTCAAGGATTTATTTCAACGTATATTAGAAAATGAACTAAAAGCGTTTCCAGAGGATGACAATGTTGAAGTAGAATATGAAAATATTGAAAAAGCACTAATAGAAATTTCTCTGGAGGTATCAGGGATACGGTCACAGGTTCGAATCCTGCCTCGGGCATGGATGTGTGTGATGTCCTTAGGTTAGTTAGGTTTAAGTAGTTCTAAGTTCTAGGGGACTGATGACCACAGCTGTTAAGTCCCATAGTGCTCAGAGCCATTTGAACCCATTTTTGTATCAGGGACTGAGAATAAGAGTCTAGGTAAACGGGATCCTCCATGGATGTCTGATGATCTGAAGACGTTGATTAAGGAAAAGAAAAATCTCTACAAAAATGGTTAACACCTAAATCACTACAGGACAGACAAAACTACCAGACAGCAAATTACGAATTAAGAAACAGAATTAAAATAGAAAAGAACAAGATGTGGGAACAGAAATTTCTTGAAATTGAGAGTCTAATAGGTGGATCAGAAACAACAGAAGTGCGAAGGACAAATACCAATATGAAGAAAACACAAGTAAACAAAGCAGTAGACAACATAACTCCCTTAAAGGAATGGAAAAAGCATTATGCAGACCTTTCAATTGAAGATAGGCCATATTACAAGCAAGGGGATGAAGAGAAGATTGAAGTAACTGATCGAAATATAAACATTACAGCAGAGGAATTGAATTGTGCATTAATTTAAATGAAGAATGGTCGATCACCTCGTCCAGGAAACATTTCTACTGAATTATTGAAGGCTGGAGGAAGATACCTGAAGAAACGAATAACCTGCCTGATGAACAACTGTTGTAAGAGGATTGAAATTCCCTCAGAATGGAAAAAGTCATATACGATTTCTATTTTCAAGAAAGGGAATAGAAAAGACACAAACTGATATAGAGGCATTAGTGTCAACTCTACAATTAGCCGCTTATTTGGCAAGATAACGTTTGAAAAAATTAGCCAAAATGTTGGCCACCATATTGGGGAGGACTAGAGCGGGCTTAGGCAGAACAGATCATGTACAGATAGCCTATTTATTTTACAGCAACTATTGGAGAAATTTATGGCAGTAGGGAAAGAGATACACATTGCCTTTGTAGATTTATCAGAAGATTACGATATAGTTCCTAGATGTAAGCTGTGGGAAACTATGAAAGGAATAGGAATGGATGATCACCTTTTAGAAATTATTATTGAAATGTACAGGGATAATGTGGTACAGATTAAACGAGGTTCAAAGTTATCAGAACCTATGAATGTAATTAAAGATTTGCGACAAGGTTGCAGTATGTCACCCATCTTGTTCAATTTATATGTAGAAGTGGCTCTCAGAAAGTGGAAGAATAGCTACAGAGGAATGGGAATCACTGTCAACGAGGTACAGATATTTTCATTAGGTTTTGCTGACGATCAAGCTATTATAGCAAAAGATGATTATGATCTTGAGTTCATGATACGACGATTATGTCAGGAATTCAACAGATGGGGACTACAAATGAGTATAGCAAAAACAGAGTATCTTGAGGTGAATAGTGATGCTAAATTTGAAGTAGACGTCAATGACAAAGCAGTTATGAGACAGGTAGAGATATTTAAATATCTTGGGGCACATATTGATAAAAATGGATTGGACGATACAGAAGTAAAATATAGAATACAGCAAAGCAGGAAAGTGTTAGGGTGTATGAATTAATTTTGGTGGGACAAGAATATTTCCAACATCAATGAGAAAAGAGTAGGTATGATAATCGTTGAATCAGTGCTATGCAATGGTTCAGAACTATGGATCTTAAATGCGGATCTCAAAAGAAGAGTAATAGCTGTACAAAAGGATTATTTGCGTAGGAGTGCCAGAATATCAAGAATCGTATGAAAAACTAATGATAAAGTAAGAGTTAGAATCAAGGCAAATGATCCAGTCATAGAATTGGAAGAAAATCATTAAAATGGTACGGACATATGATGAGAATGCCAAATCATCGGTGGCCAAAGAAGGTTAATGAATGGAAACAGCCCGGCAGACGTAAGCGCGGAAGACCACGCCGTTCTTGGACAGACCACATAAAAGGAGTAATGGAACATCGCAGCATCGACAAGGAAGATGTGCTGGATAAAGAGGCTTGGCGGAGGATAACAGGAATACAACAAAATGTTATTAATTAATCTTTGTATTGATTAATCCTGTAATAAATAAAATAGTTTTACTCTTCGTACAACTGTTAACCTTGGAAATGAACATATCAACCTCCTGGCTTAACATACATATTTCCACTCAATAATATCTAACAGAATAATTTAATGGGGTAACTCATCATGTAGAAAGAAAGTCTAATACGTGGTGTTCACCCACGGACGTCATGTATGTACCACTTGAAGGAACTAGGCACTTTAACTGCTCTGTCACAATACATGTATTCGCTAATGAAATTCATCTTAAATAATGCATCACAATTTGAGGAGAACAGTGATGTTCATACCTTCGACTGTCAGCGGCTCAGAAAAAGAGTTTAATTTGCAGCAACAACAATTTTTGACAATTTTTCTAGTAGCATGAAATGTCTGGCAGGTAGCAAAGCAAGTTTTGAATCTAATTTAAGGGCATTACTACTGGACAACTCCTTCGATTCCATTGACAGATTTCTAATTGAAAACTGGTAGACAATAAGAAAAAAGTGTTCATTAATGTTAACACTACTCACGTATGCGTATCCTGTAAACTGATACGTTTCACATCATTTCGATAAAAGAGTCGTACAAATTTTCTATGGGACATGTAACTATCAAACTAACTAACCAAATAACTAATAGTCTGTACTGGCTACCTCATTCCTTCCGCGGGCACCAAGGGTACAACGACTACCAACTAACCGGAATTCGCAAATGTTGTCCTTTTAGAAGACATCATTTTGAAGCACGGAGCACACCATGTGACGATCTCTGATCGTCGAAATGTTTCTCCAGTCGAGAATTATATCAGAGACACTTTCACATTGCAACGTCACCCACACGCTGACAGCCACCTACCACCCGTACAGGAATGGCCTCACAGAACGCTTTAATAATACTTTGCCAGATATTTCCTCTATGTACATTCATTTCTGAAACACAGATTGGAATATGATACTGCCAATACCGACATTTTTCGCATGTGGCACAGCGAAGCAAGGCGCTACAGGCTTCACACTGTTCTTTCTGCACAAGTTCGAAACGATGACAGATACACTGTTCCCCTTTCAACTACAAGATACTCAGGATGATGATGTGAAAAACCTTAATACCAGGACCAAAGAATCAAGGCTGCTGGATTACACACAGACCCAGGTCGCCAAGGAGAATGGTCGGAAGGCTTGGTATTCATCCGTATGCCTGTGCAGAAATTGGAACTCTCGGAATAGTTACTAAAGCACTACTTTTGGCCGTATCATATTCTTCGTCACTTGTTGCACGTCACATACGAAATGTACGATTACGACCCTTCATCAAGAAGACAAAAATGATGAGACATCATCCATTTCCTCTGTGTAAAGCCCTGCAACAGTTCAGAGGCGCTAATCTATGATGGGGTGTTCAAGGAAACCGATGCACTGCTCAACAGTCACGACGCTTCGACGGGAAGGCTACCTTCGATGCTTGCCGCAGTGGAGAGGATGTAAAAACATTACCAGAATGAAAAGATCATCCATCACAGCCATACAGAGAATCAGCGATGTAGATCCAAGGTGCTATACTCGGCCCAGATGAGAACTTCTGAAACAGCGAGTGACTGTTTCTCTAGGACTGGGAGCAACGCTGCGATCCGTGATGTATGCAATGTAGCGTAGTGGCTAGCATCGCTAACAGGTTCAAACTCGACCACACGCATAGTTTGTTTTTTAGTATTTATCATAATAGGAAGATTACTGAAATATCTGATGTTATTAATGTTTGTATGTTCTGGATTATTCGATGTGTGAGTAAACAGCAACGATTCTGAATAGTCGATATTTGTAGAAATAACAGTACCCGCCATCCAAGAAAGCAGTTGATCTCTGGGTGTTTTAATACCCATGGAAAACAGCCAATTCTTATAAGTTCGAGAAATAACAAAGGGAAAGTTACGAGACAGGAAATACCGTCTCCTGTGCGTGACAACAGCCAGACCTTGGAGAACGATTACATAAAGTGCCAGAGGCTCATAAACATATCGGGAAAATACTGACCAAAGGCGTAAGGGTAGCAACGATCGCATACAGCAAGAACATTATAAGCTTTGAAAACAAGAATGATATATTGCAGAAAAGGTTGGAGGGTAGGAGGGGGATAAAGGGAGCAAGTCTTTGGAAGGGGAATCTATGCACAAAGAAAAGCGCATAGCAAGCCTAAGACATGATTTAACTACAAACGGCTCCTTCCCTTCACTCAGCCTCCAAAGAATAGTGCACAATAAGATCCAGTGAGATGGTGAGGGCCTTTCGACAACATGGCATGTCAGGGAGTGGCAGGGGTGTCGGGGAAAACTGATCAAAACTCGGAAGGAGTACGCTCCGATAGGTCTATTGCAGTCTGTCTATGAAGTTGGTAGAGGTATCAGAAGAGGCAGCGAAGAGGGCAGCTTGGCAGGACGAAGATGAATCATTTGCGGTAGTTGCAGCGCAGCTGATGGAATCTTAGTCATTTACCTAGTGACTTTTGCACTTCGTATTGTGTGTGTGGGCTCATTTAGTAATGAAAATTACATTTCAAGTTGACGAAACGGTGCTAGATAGTCACTGTCTCTGTGTAAAGACTTGCTCTCTTCGTGTGTTCCTTTGGAAAAAGTATATCGGACGTTAATAATATTTTCTGAATAAAGTCAAGAGAATAAAAAAGTCATACTGTTTGTCATTTCCGTACTTATTCCAAGTCTTATCTTTTGTTACAAGGTAAACCTCCCTACCTCCGTAAAAAATCTTCATTTCATGGTGGAAATTACTTTCTTTGTTCTTAAGTAAGAGGGAGCTTCTACATACAATTCCGACCGTCCTGAACAAATGGTGGGAATGTCTTGAGATAGGAGAGACACTATGGTCGTGAATGAACGCTTTGCGAGGAAAAGGTACTTTATTGTGAAATTTAAGGCTTTCGCGGCGTATAGATTGTTCTATAAAATTTCGAGAGAACTGTCGGATGTCTGTAACTTCCTTTTACGATATTTCGGCGCAGAGTATTCTGGTCATCTTCAGTGAATACGGACGAGCAATATACTGAGCTCCCCTATTTAAGATCAAGTCAGCACATGCGTGGTGTCCTAATTGACATTGCGCATTCGTTGCGTGAGTGCATGCGCTTCTTTTGTAACTCAGTGCGTTGCTCTGCGTGCCCCTCGTGGTGAAAGTTCTCCTCTTCGATAGCAAAACGATTGTCTTCGCACGGTAAGATCAACAACGAGTTTTTTGGAAAAATCTAATGGTGTTACCATGGGGAGACCCTCGTCTCCCTTGGTGGCTAATCTTTTTATGGAAGAATGTGAGGAGCGAGCACTGGCCTTAGCTATTTTGAAACCAACAGTATTTTGGCAATACTTTGATGACACCTTTATTATTTGGCCTCATGGTTTAGACAGTCTGCGAGAGTTCCATCAAGGTGGAGAAAGATGTTTGCTTGCCGTTTTTTGACGTCTTTGTGCAACATAAGAGCAATGGTACAAATGGGCAGTCGGTGTTTCAAAGGCGTAGTATACTGATTTTTATTTACAATGTACTAATTACCACCATCATGCACAAAGAATGGGCGTTCTAAGGAGCTGGATCCACCGAGCCCATAGCATCTCACATATGAGATGAATAGCCTGAAAACGGAACGGGGACACCTGCAGACTGTATTCTTGAACAACAGGTATTCTTTCGACAAGTACAGAGAGCGCTATAGACGTACAAAAGACACAACAAGGACGAGGTGAAGCCTTCAAAACGACTGCTTGTCTACCTCATATCGGAAATGTTTCAGCTAAAATAGGCGTAATATTTAGAAGACAATGTTAAAGTAATATTTCGACCTCCTTCCAAAATACTAGTGCTTTTTGGATCTGTTCAAGACGACTTAGAGTAGCGCAAAGCTAGTTTCTAAGGGATTCCGTGTGAATGCTGCAAATCTTACGTAGTGCAGGATCGCATTATAGAACTTTGGCGGCATATTCGCCTACTCCAAGCAAATAAGTCCGCAATCGCTAAACATTGTATTTCCACTGGTCATTCGATGAAATATAATGAAACAAAGGTTGTGGCCTATGCGTCAAACTTTTGGAGCTCGATCATCAGTGAATCAGTGGAAATACGGTTGCCTGAAACCTTGTGAATCAAGATAGCGGTTTCCAGTTAAATTCTGCAAAGGATTCCATTACAGAAAAGCTTCATGCTCTGCGTAATCAGCGTCTTCTTGCAATCTTACCATGCGAAGACAATCGTTCTGATATCAAAGAGGTGAGCCTTCACCACAAAGGGAGTTCAAATGGTTCAAATGGCTCTGAGCACTGTGCGACTTAACTTCTGAGGTCATCAGTCGCCACAAAGGGAGTGTAGAGTAGCGTACTGATTTACAGCGGGAGGGCATTTTCTCAAGCAACACATGCGCAGTGCCAACTATGACACCACGCATATGCTGGAGGGATCTTAAATAGGAAAACTTAGTGTGTTGGTCGTCAGTACTCAGCCGAAGATGGCCAGAAGACTCTACGCCGAAATATCTTACCATCATGGTACAGACACCCGGAAGTTCTCCTGAAGTTTTATAGAACAGGTACTTTACTATTTATTGTATGGAGAGAAGCACGTCGTTTGATGCGTTGGTCCTGTAATACAGTTTCATTAAAGTAAGTTGTTCAAGTAATTAGTCAGACACTTATATGCATTTGTATTGCCGATGGAATATACTTATAATCTTACTCATCATAGTTGGATATAAATGCCATATTACTGAATCATTCGCTTAGGAAAACAGCAACAGCTCTTGAGATTTGCGTGCATTTAAGGAACATGGCCTCCATTTCTAAATATATATGCGAAGAAGAAGAGGAGGCCAAAAATAGGTTACGTGAACAAGAGAATTATTCCTTTTCAGCTGAGGACCTTCCTGCTAAACATTTCGGAATTCCATGGAGTACTTTAAAAGACTATTTAGTCGGCAGTGATGGTGACAAAGACAATGTGACCGTTGTGAAAACGGGTAGACCGTTTGTCCTTACGAATGAAGTGGAAGATAAGTTAGTTTATACAATTACAGGAAATACAAAAACAGGAAATAGAGTTCGACCTGAATATTAACTGAATAATCCACTAACCCTTGTACCGTAGTGAGATTAGCGTCTAAGGGAAAACAGAAATCAATGAACAAAAGAAATGATGACATCTGTGCCACTTGTAAAAACTACTACCGCGGTAGAAAGAATAAAAATGCTTGGATTCAGTGTTGTTTTTCTCTGTGATGGTTCCACGCAAGTTGTCAGTCCATCCATTCAATTTATGATGTGCTATTTATGTGTAATATTTGTGCAAATGCTTGTGACAGTGACATTGATGCTAATAATGACTGAACAGTGTGTTAAGCGAGCTTTAACAGAAAATTATCACGGAATTAAGCACATTGTCTTGAAGTATATAGTGTCACAGAATTAGGCATGCTATAACGAAATTAGGTAGCATATTTACTTTGTTCACTACATTTTTTTAACTTCAACAGCTTCCAACTTCTTAAATGTTCTTTATCATGGGTTAGTAGAACAATGCATTGGTCTCTTACACGTAAAATACACACAACAAAAAAAGTTTTGAATCACCTCGGTTCCGAGAGTTCCGGAACCAGTACAGAAAAGTGGAATACAGATCAACATAAACATTATTTTTGCTCTTTTTATTGCTCGTGAAAACCACACGTTCCATGTTGTACCACCATACAGCGAGACCTTCAGAGGTGTCGGTTCAGATTTCTGTACACACCGGTACCTCTAATACCCAGTAGAACGTCCTTTTGCGATTATGCACGCCTGTATTCGTCGAGGCATACTGTCCACAAGTTCATCAAGGTACTGTTGGTCCAGACTGTCCCACTCCTCACCGGCGATTCGGTGTAGATCCCTCAGAGTGGTTGGTGGGTCACGTCGTCCACAACAGCCCTTTTCAATCCGTCCCAGGCATGAACGATAGGGTTCATGTCTGGATAACATGCTGACCACTCTAGTCGAACGATGTCGTTATCCTGAAGGAAGTCATTCACAAGATGTGCAAGATGGGGGCGCGAATTGTCGTCCATGATGCCTCGACAATATGCTGTCGACATAGTTGCCCTATCGGTTGGAGGATGGCATTCACATATCGTACAGCCGTTACGGCCCCTTCCATGACCACCAGCGGCGTACGGGGGCCCCACATAATGCCACCCCAAACCAGAAGGGAACCTCGACCTTTCTGCACTCACTGAACAGTGCGTCTAAGGCGTTCAGCTTGACTGGGTTGCCTCCAGATACGTCTCCAACGATTGTCTGGTTGAAAGCATATGCGACACTTATCGGTGAAGAGAACGTGGTGTCAGTCCCGAGCGGTCCATTCGGCATGTTGTTGGGCCCATCTGTACCGCGCTGCATGGTGTCGTTGTTGCAAAGATGGACCTCGCCATGGCCGTCGGGAGTGAAGTTGCGCACCATGCAGCCTGCTGCGCACAGTTTTAGTCGTAACGTGACGTCCTGTGGCTGCACCTAAAGATTATTCAACACGGTGGCGTTGGTGTGATGGTTTCTCCGAGCCATAATCCGCAGATAACGGTAATCCTCTACAGTAGTAGCCCTTGGGCGGCCTGAGCGAGGCATGTCATCGACAGTTCCTGTCTCTCTGTATCTCCTCCATGTCCGAACAACATCACTTTGATTCACTCCAAGATGCCTGGACACTTTCCTTGTTGAGAGCTCTTCCTGGTACAAAGTAACAATGCGGACGCGATCTAACCGCGGTATTGACCGTCTAGGCATGGGTGAACTACAGGCAACACGAGCCATCTGCCTCCTCCGTGGTGGAATGACTGAATCTGATCGGCTGTTTTCACCCCCTCCGTCTAATAGGCACTGCTAATGTATGGTTGTTTACGTCTTAGGGCCGGTTTAGAAACATCTGTGAACAGTCAAAGGGACTGTGTCTGTGATACAATATCCAAAGTGAACGTCTATCTCCAGGAGTTCCGGGAACCAGGGCGATGCAAAACTTTCTCTGATGTGTGTATAAAATTTGTAGACTGAATATTTGTTTCGCTTATTCATCTATTATGCTTATTATCACGTAGTTACGTAGGCTTACCCTAATGGAATTTTAAGAACTTAGTCAGGTCAAGTCAGCCAAGTAGAAATTCGCCTCACGACAGCAGAGTACGGAACTGAGTCCTAGAATGGTGAAGGGCAACGTAGAGCAATGACAGCATGATGCAAAACCATGATGCCCAAGGGTGCCTGACCAGCCATAGGTCCGTGATTCCGACACAGAGGATCCAGTAGTGGCCGCAATGGCCGCTAGCCCAAGTGAGCAGCAGAGAGCAGGCACAAAACCGTGTTGTGATATGCAAGTCGAAGGTGTCCAGCCTCACTGAGCAACAGCCACATAGTGGATGCCGCGCTGACGTCTCGTCACAGAGCAATGGGGGAGAAACCGGTACGTTTTAGCATGGCGTTACAGTAACAATTGTGATTCCCATACTGTTAGTTTTAAGTCTTTTAAATTTTAAAGTGCGCATCCCTAGTGAAGTAAATATACCGGCAAACAGTAGAATAGGTGATAAAGAAGCATTATAAATTATACGGAAAGCTTTTGATGGTAACAGGGGGCGCCTAAAGGAATTTAATGAGAATGTAGTTTCCGCATTTCAGTTACTGAAGTCAGAGGAACAAGGAATCTTGTTTACATTTCTTAAAGAGGGAGGAAATATCGAGGCTGCAAGTATGCAAGAGAATGAGTAAATGGGAAAATATGAAATGTGTTTTAGAAGTGAATTAATCTAGTAAGCTGACGACAGACTATCGTGCTTGCAAGATATTTCAAACAAGCAAAGACCACGGGGTATCAATCTCATAATGAGCAAATAAAATTGACTTAATGCAGAGAGACTTTGGAGGAACTTCAGGAAGAGCATGTTTTATGCAACGGCTGAGTAACCATCGAATACAAACGATAATCAGAAGTCGGGCTAACGAAATTGGATGATCCACAGCGGTGGAATTAGTATTACAGGAAGAAACTGCTTTATTGTCAATGACAGAAGGAGGAAAAGCTCCGCAAACAAGGACTGAGTGCGCAGACGAAACGATGCACTCACCTAGGGAAAGTAAAGAGGTAAGTTGTTTTGCGTGGTTATCATGAGGACATATAGCAAGTAAGTGTAAGAGAAACAAGTCGGGAGGAGGGGTTAGTGATATGACGTCAAATCAGTTCACAATTGATTTCTCCTATAATAATAATAATGAGCGTATGGCATTGGTGGCCGGGAGACCCCTCGTGGGCGGTTCGGCCGCCACTCCACAAGATCTTTAAAGCCACTACGGTGACTTGCGAGTGAATGAGGATGAAATGATGATGAAAGACACACAACACCCAGTCATCTAGAGGCAGAGAAAATCCCTGACCTCTCCGGTTTTAGGCCGATAAGGAGTCCCAAAGGCAAATCGAGCTTCGTGAGGAAAAGATATTGTGGTTGAAAGTGTATTGTGAAATACCATGAGACAACGAAAGGGAAGTTGTTATCCCGATACAGTAAACTGTTCAAGGAGTGTATGTTCTGGAATCGTTAGTGAAAATGCAAACTGGTGTGTGTGTAGTAAGTGCAATAAATTTGTCAGATGTCAGAGTATAATTGAAGAACGTCTGGTAGAGATGAAAGAATTAGCACAACTACCAAAGGTGTGTGCTGCAACACGTGGTGAGGAAGTTGTAGGAAAAACGGCAAGTTGTGGTAGCGTTTTGTGAAAACATTTTAGAGGGGATCATTTAAATGCCGAAGAATAGAATACATTAGCAAAATTCTACACAAAGTACGTAGATTTATTCCATCTACCAGCTCAAAAAAGTCACATACGTCCATAGTGATAGACAGAATCCTGATAGCAACGGAACATACATGGAAAATGATGCTAAACTGTACAGAATACCCACAGCACAGGAAGAATTTTTGAAAAAGCAGAGAAGACAGACGAAGAAAGATAACATAACTGTCGAAAATAAGAGCACATAGAGCATCTTTATTGTCAGTCACAGACAAAAAGAGACGCCAGTGGCAAACAGAAGTGGAGTATCACAATGGACTACTGGTAATTAAATGACATTGCTGTAAGCAATGCATTTCTGCTACCAAATCTCTCAGATATTTTAGTCCAACTAAGGTAAACAAAGTACTTCTCGAGGCTTGATCTTTCTAGAGGATAGTACCAAATATCGATGGACGAGAAGGACAGTGAGAAGACGGCGTTCAGCTCAAAGCACTATAAATACAAACGATTTCCCACGGGTCTGTAACACAACTTCGAGAGGTCTGCAAGGAATAAAATGTCTCTCGTGCCTATGCGACATAGGGTGTTATGGAAGGAACCTGCAGGAAACAGTGAGAAGCTTCATTTACTTTTTGATAGGTTGTGGGAGCATAAGTTATAACTGCAACCGGATACGTGTGCATTCTTAAGTAAAGAATTAATCTTCTTAGGCCATTGTATTGTGGACAAGGGAATCTCACCAGAAATGATAAGGGCGGATGAGTTATTTCCACAGCCAAGAGCAACAGAGGAATTGAAATCGTTTCTAGGCTAATAGGGTTCTACTGAAAATTCAATGCGAAGTTAAGCAAAACTGCGAAGCCACTCCATGAATTGCTAACGAAAGGTGTAAAATATGAGTGAGATGAAAGCTAAAATTATGCTTTCGAGGAATTAAAGGAGAAATTTGTTAATCGATCACTATTCCAATATCCAGATTTTACAAAGCCTTTTATGGTGACGCCAGATGCGAGCAGTGCACCATTAGGCGCGGTTGTGTTCCAAGGCAAGGAAGTTGGCGTAGGCTTGCACATTAAATACAAGGTTGAATTAAATTATAATACCACAGAGAAAGAATTGCTGGCTATAGAATTTGCAGTAAAGCAATTCTGACCGTACATATACGGACGACGTTTTACAGTGATAGCAGACCATAATCCATTAACATGGATATTCAGTGCAAAGAATATCATTTCAAGACACCTGAAGTGAAGATTCAGACTTGAAAAATATGACTATGAAGAAATCTACAAGCCAAGTAGGCTGAATACCAATGCAGGCACTCTTAGCAGAACATGGCGCAGTGAGCATATCCATACTAACAGGAATCAGCAGGAAGGATGTTAAGTGACTGCTGAAATAGAAAGTGATGAGGAGATATCAGTAGATGCAAACGTATATGTTAGAGAAAGCGAGTTTAGTCCTGAGGAAGAGCAATGAATACTAAAAGAAATGCATGATAACCAAATGATGGCACCAGGGCATGCATAGAATGATGGAGAGAGTAAGGCAGTATAAGCAATGGAAAGGAATGAAACACAATATAGAAGAATAGATACGTAAGTGTCCGGCATCTTACAAGAATAAGTTTACACAGGCAATGACAAAAATGCCGTTGGAAAGAACAGATATGGCAGGAAGTACACTCCTGGAAATGGAAAAAAGAACACATTGACACCGGTGTGTCAGACCCACCATACTTGCTCCGGACACTGCGAGAGGGCTGTACAAGCAATGATCACACGCACGGCACAGCGGACACACCAGGAACCGCGGTGTTGACCGTCGAATGGCGCTAGCTGCGCAGCATTTGTGCACCGCCGCCGTCAGTGTCAGCCAGTTTGCCGTGGCATACGGAGCTCCATCGCAGTCTTTAACACTGGTAGCATGCCGCGACAGCGTGGACGTGAACCGTATGTGCAGTTGACAGACTTTGAGCGAGGGCGTATAGTGGGCATGCGGGAGGCCGGGTGGACGTACCGCCGAATTGCTCAACACGTGGGGCGTGAGATCTCCACAGTACATCGATGTTGTCGCCAGTGGTCGGCGGAAGGTGCACGTGCCCGTCGACCTGGGACCGGACCGCAGCGACGCACGGATGCACGCCAAGACCGTAGGATCCTACGCAGTGCCGTAGGGGACCGCACCGCCACTTCCCAGCAAATTAGGGACACTGTTGCTCCTGGGGTATCGGCGAGGACCATTCGCAACCGTCTCCATGAAGCTGGGCTACGGTCCCGCACACCGTTAGGCCGTCTTCCGCTCACGCCCCAACATCGTGCAGCCCGCCTCCAGTGGTGTCGCGACAGGCGTGAATGGAGGGACGAATGAAGATGTGTCGTCTTCAGCGATTAGAGTCGCTTCTGCCTTGGTGCCAATGATGGTCGTATGCGTGTTTGGCGCCGTGCAGGTGAGCGCCACAATCAGGACTGCATACGACCGAGGCACACAGGGCCAACACCCGGCATCATGGTGTGGGGAGCGATCTCCTACACTGGCCGTACACCACTGGTGATCGTCGAGGGGACACTGAATAGTGCACGGTACATCCAAACCGTCATCGAACCCATCGTTCTACCATTCCTAGACCGGCAAGGGAACTTGCTGTTCCAACAGGACAATGCACGTCCGCATGTATCCCGTGCCACCCAACATGCTCTAGAAGGTGTAAGTCAACTACCCTGGCCAGCAAGATCTCCGGATCTGTCCCCCATCGAGCATGTTTGGGACTGGATGAAGCGTCGTCTCACGCGGTCTGCACGTCCAGCACGAACGCTGGTCCAACTGAGGCGCCAGGTGGAAATGGCATGGCAAGCCGTTCCACAGGACTACATCCAGCATCTCTACGATCGTCTCCATGGGAGAATAGCAGCCTGCATTGCTGCGAAAGGTGGATATACACTGTACTAGTGCCGACGTTGTGCATGCTCTGTTGCCTGTGTCTATGTGCCTGTGGTTCTGTCAGTGTGATCATGTGATGTATCTGACCCCAGGAATGTGTCAATAAAGTTTCCCCTTCCTGGGACAATGAATTCACGGTGTTCTTATTTCAATTTCCAGGAGTGTATATTCGAAAAAACTTCAGTGGATATCTGAGGCCCCCTAAATTTATCAAGCACAGATAAAAGATACATACTGACGTACCAAGACAATTTAAGTAAGTTCACGTTAACTGTGCCAGTAGGACGACAAGTCGCCGACGCAGCATTTGTAGAACACATAGTACGAGGGTTGGAATTTTAATAATGGCAACTACTTATTTACAGCTCGTACAAAATAGATATATGTTTCAAACTTCAGCTGACCTTCAAAGTAGTCACCAGCATTGTGTGTAACCTATTGCCAGCGATGTGGAAGTCGTAGGATACTCTTAGCAGTGCCAGTTGTGTTGACAGTCAGAGCGTCGCGGTCTATTGCCCGATGAATTTGTAGCAGTTCTGAAGCGAATGCTGTAACGTGTTTCCTCCAGTTTAGAAATCGTATTGCACTCACGAGGGTTAAAGTCAGGGGAGTGCAGTAGGTGGTATAGCCCCATAAGTCAAGCGAATCGGTATCAGCTTGCACTGTACGTGCTTGAACATTGTCCTGCAAAATGATGGTAAGGTTACGCAGAAAGTGTCATCATATCTGTCTCTATGCTGTTCATTTTTGGAACACAACCTACGATCAGCTTAGAGACAGAAGTGATGACGCTTGGGCGGGTTTAGTGACACCTCTGAACAGTCAAACGGACTTTGTCTGTGGTACAACATCCACAGTCAACGTATATCGCCAGGACTTCTGGGAACCGGGGTAATGCAAAATTTTTTTAATGTGTGTGACAGTAGTCACATACACAGATAAGCCAAAAGATTATGACATTTTTGGATGCCGCCTGGTGGTGTTGCGGGCACGTGACGTGGTAACAAAATTATGAAAGCGGACCAGACACGGACGGGGGATCAACCTAGCGAAGATATTGGCTACAATCGATTGAGATAAGCGATTATGACAAGGGGCAGATTATTATTATTCACAGCGTGTGAACGAGTATCTCGAAAACAACGAAGCTGGTTGAATGGTCACGTGCTACTGTCTCGGGCATCTACGGAAAGAGGTAGAAGGGCAGTGAAGCTAGCACTAGCCGCTAAATGGTTGGGCGTCTACTTCTCTTCACAGACCGTGAGGTTCGGAGGCTTGCCTGTTCAGTAAAGTAGAATAAATGGTGATCAGTGGTATCTCTACCGAAAGCGCACAATGTTGGTGCACTCACATGTGTTTTGGAGCACACCGTTCATCGTGCATTGTTGAACATAGAGCTTCGCAGCAGACCACCCCTACGTGTTCACATGTTGACCCACTGGGCCCGGGACCATTGGGGTCCGACGGTTAATCTATGCAAACGTGTCGGCTCTTCGAGTGAATCACAGTTTTAATACTCTAGGTCGCTCGCCGTCTCCAAAAACGCCGCCATCGAGCTGAACGGCGGCTCGAAACGTTCAGCTCGCCACGGACGCAGGCTGGTAGGAGCAGTATTATGCCATGGGAGACATTCTCCTGCGCTTGTATGGGACCTGTGGTAGTAATTGAAAACACGCTGACAGCTGCGAACAACATGAATCCCTTCACGCTTCATGTCTTCCCCGACGGCGATGTCATCTTTCAGCAGGATAACTGTCCGTGTCTCGAAGCCAGAACCGTGCTACAGTGGTTTGCGGAGCATTACAGTGAACTAACGATGATGTCTATGCAATCAAATTTGCCAGATGTAAATCCTATGGAACCCATCTAGGTCGCTATCGGGCACCATCCGACAAACAAACTATTAAGCAAGTGGTCATAATGCTTTTGGTCATCTGTGTATATGGGAATTATTTATAGGGTGATACTGAAATGTTGCTGTGATGGTTATAAATGCATCTGAATTATTGCGTTTCGAAGGCAAATAGTCGGGAATAGCTTGCTTTCTCACATCCCCAGTACCAATTTCAAGCTAGAGAAAACAGGATGAATCTCTGGGTCAAATAAAAATTATAGTTCATTCACCGTGTAATAACATGCAGCAACATAGGCAGCTTGAAATGATGAGGATATTCCTCGAGGAGAGATTTTTCAGCAAGAAATGAATGAAATAACACTGACAGTGTGGAGAAATATCAGACAAACCTTCGACTAACACTAGAAAGAAGTTTTGTTTGACAACTAACAAGGAACAATGTAAAGTTTTAGTCACGCACCAAGTTAACTACTGGATGAAAGTAGTCCACTAGGATGTTTTTCGAAGACACTGGTGTCGAAACTCATTGCAGTAAAACTTAGGATGAAACTATAATTCTTGTTTTAAGGGACTTTTTCATTGAGAAAACACTGGTTGCGTTTTCGCCACTCAACAGTCGTAAAGGCATGAATAAGGAAAGATGTTTGAAGAACTGACGGCGGAATATTAATAGAAAAAATGACTCTAGGTAAAATTCTGTACTTATGGCGAAATGAACTACGCTGTGCCTCTAATAACTTTTTAGGGAATTTCATATATAACTGATAGGACGGCCAAGGTACACTACATACGTTTTCAAGACAAGTTGTAATATCTGGCTAGCTTCACCGTTGACGCAAGTTTGCTAATGAATTTTGGAACACATTCGGTTTTAAAAAATATTGACTTTCTTTGATCTTTTCTTACTCTGTTTCGTGGCTATATGGTACTGATACTGCTTCCGAATCACTGTGCGCCTAACCATTTTTTCTAAATGTGTATCACTTCTAGGATCACTGTACCAGTAATGAAAATTTCTTGTACCCATTGTAATTCCGATCTCATACCATCGAATTATTCGAACTTACGACAAAGAAAGAGATCAGTAAATAAATAAACCATTCTCTTATAGGGAAACTTGATAAATACTAGATTGAATCTTGTATTCAATACAGAAATTTTTCAACAAGAAAACTGCGTAACATTGGAAGAGACTCTATAAGCATTTTCTTCAGGGTTACTAGTAGAGGCTTTGTTTATACACACCGAAACAATAATGAATATATTAATAAATGGTTGCACTAACCTGCTTTCCATATAAATTCCTCTCTCTTGCCGAATCGGCTATTGAGTCGGTTCCTGGCCACAGATCCTTCGACCAGTATCACGACAATCAGCAACAATATGCGTAGGCCCGACATCTTGGAGATACCAAGGTCCTAGGCCATACGCTCCTTCTGAAACAGATAAATGAGTACGTTCTTGAGTTCGGTTTCTGCTACAGAATGTGCAGAGCTCGTACTTGCTCCTATAAAAGAAAATATTAACAATTAACACAAATATTCATTTTTTATTCGTGTATGTGTATTTAGTCTCTAATAGGTGTTAAAAGTCGAAGTGAACTTATCTTACGTGTATAACGGTATCTCACCCTGTCCTTCACACATCCTCCATCAGGTGATAGAAAAACACCTTTCCACAAACTCTATGAAGATCACCGCAAATCCAATACATCCTGTAAACCCAAAGACCAAAATCCTCTTTTCTTCCTAATTATCTCCAATTCAGGACTCCTCCTACACCTATACCAACATGTGGTCATCTTCCCTACACATGTGCAAACTCCATATATTGTCACAAGTCAATTTTAAAACCCTTCCTGTTCTCCAGATCTCTATGCTGACACAGTCGTTGTCCCCAAACCGTTTTCTTCATCAAGGCTCCAATAACCGTTCCACTCTCTTTACAAGGATAACACAGCCTATCTCTTTCCTTTACCAGCTCCACTTATCGATAAATCTTTACAGTCCTTCACATTTCCCTACGCCCCTTCAACAGACGCAGTGAACCATCCATCAGTATTGTTAGTCATATGCAAGTGATCAGACAGGATGCTTACGTACGTGTCACCTGTCAGAGTTGTATCTAGACGTATAAGGGGTCACATATCACTCCAACTGTGCACGCCCCACATCATTGCAGAGTCTCCACCAGCTTGAACAGTCACCCGATGGCATACAGGGTCCATGGATTCATGAGGTTGTCTCCATACACGTACACCAGCTCGATACAATTTGATACGAGACTCATCCGACCAGGCAACATGCTTCCAGTCATCTACAGACCAATGTCGGCACTGACGGGCCCAGGCGAGGCGTAAATCTTTGGGTCGTGCAGTCATCAAGGGTATACGAGTGGGCCTTCGGCTCCGAAAGCCCATATCGATTACGTTTCGTTGGAAGGTTCGCACGCTGACACTTGTAGATGGTTCAGCATTGAAATCTGCAGCAATCTGCGGAAGCGTTGCACTTCTGTCACTTTGAACGATTCTCTTCAGTCGTCGTTGGTTCCGTTCTTGCAGGATCTTTTTGCGGCCGCATCGATGTCGGAGATTTGATGTTTTACAGGAATCCAGATATTCACGGTACTCTCGTGAAATGCTCGTACGGGAAAGTCCCCACTTCATCGCTATCTTGGAGGGGCTGTGTCCCATCGCTCGTGCCCCGACTATAACACCACGCTCAAACTCAGTTAAATCTTGATAACCTTCCTTTGTAGCAGCAGTAACCGATCCAACGACTGTACTAGACACTTGTTGTCTTACGTAGGCATCGCCGAACGCAGCGCCGTATATTGCCTGTTTACATATCTCTGTATTTGAATGTGCATGCCTATACCACTTTCTTTGGCACTTCAGTGTAGAAATTCAGCATCCCCCCGTTCTGGTCAAATTAATGTGACCACCTGACAAACGCCTGAATAACCACGTTTTGCAGCGCAGACCTCTGTGGGACAGCAGGAAGAGGGGTAGTGAGGATCTGAATGCTACCGACGGAGATGTGGAGTCATGCCGTCTCCAGTGCCGTAGCTAGCTGCGTTAGGTTTCTCTGCTGTGCACCTATGGCGCGAACAATTCATCGAGGTGGTCACATAGATTATACGATTGGGCTTAAATCCGCGGGCGTTGATGGCCAAGCGCGTACACTAAACTCATCCTGGTTCTCTTCGAAACACGCACGTAAACTACGAGCTATGTGACACTTGCATTGTCCTGCTGGTAGATACCATCGTGCCGATCATAAACAAACTGCGCGTACGGGTGGACATGATCGTCAAGAATAGATGCATACTTGCGTTGATCCAGTGTCGGTTCCAGAATGACATCACCCACGGAATCCCACGAAGAGATTCCTCAGACCACAACGCACCCTCCTCCGGCCTAGACCCTTCCGACGATTGTTGCCATGTGTTTTCTTTCAGACGTTTTACGCCGATGGAGCATAAAACGTGATTCATCTGGAAAGGCAGCCTGTCACCACTCAGTGGATGTCTAGTCACAGTATTGGCGTGGAAATTCCAGCCTTTGCCGCCGATGATCAGCAATCATTATGGGTGCATGAACCAGGAACCTGTTGCTGAGGCCCATACGCAGCAACGTCCAGTGAACGATTGTTGTGGAGCCACTGTTGATAGCCCCTTGGTTTATTGGGCGGTCATCGCTCAACATGTGCAAGTCTATTCACCTATATACGTCTCGGCAGCCACCGTTCGTCCCTGTCAGCTTTGGCCCTTGGTGCACCACAGATGCCACGCCGCAGTTTTGCCATGCACGGTATATTGCAACCGCGGCGGCACGCAACCAGTTTTCAAACTTAGCCAAATCGGAAATGCTTCCACCCTTGACCCGAAAGCCAATGATTATGCTCTTTTGGACGTTAGACAAATCGGTCAGTTTCCGTATTACGGCAACGGCTGCACTGTTTCCGCGTCCCCTCGCTCCCTCCCCCCCCCCCCCCCCTCCGACATGCTTTATATACCCTCCACTGCTGGTGTTGCCACATGCGTATATGAGTGGTTATCGCACGTTGACATCGAACATAGGCGGTGGTCATTAATGTGAGTGGACCGTGTTTAAGCCCGCCTGCTGCAGCACTTCTGTCATTACGTCCCACCTTCCTATACTTCCGCACTGTGTCTCATTTTTCAGGGTAATTTTAACTGCCTTCCCCTTCCAAACGATGAAATCATTCTTGAAAGCACATCATTTTAGCAACTACAGCTTTGATTGTATCTTGCATTCCACATGAAAGCTCTAACTTACCCCATCCCAGCGCAACTACAAACCTACCAGCTACATCCCGTCTTTTAACCCTTCCCATAACTCATCCGACGTTTTTCTCGTATCAATTTCTCTCAGTCCAAACCGCATCCAAATTCCTCAACTGGAAAATATACCAGGAGTCGACAGCAGAGTTGCAAGATCAAACATATCATCAACAACTCATCACGTTCACATCACTGTCTTTATTGCTATCATAGTATTTACGAGGACTTGTAATTCTTTTATTCAAAGGCTGAAGAGCAGCAACATGGCGGCTGATAGCCCTCCACACTCATTTCAAGGGAAATGCAAGTAACAGATCATTAGAGGAAAAATGTTTAAATGTTACTAACACGACAAGACTAAAGAACGCTTTGTTAGTATAAAATTTTACCCTTGTATGATTCATAGTGAAGTAAAATTACGTGAAACACGTCATACAGCGGAATGCAGAGAGTCGTTCTTCACTCTCAACATTACAAGCGTAACTTTATATCACTAAAAGAAAACAGGAATTAATTCGTAAGAGGAACCTTCATTAAAGTGTTAAATATAGCGCTGACCTTGAATTGCTATATTGATACTACCGAAACAAATGAAATGCCGATTAACAGGTACAGAATGGTGACTGATGTAAAGAGAACACAAAGAGGAAATGAAGGAGACTGAGGTAAATAAAGTTTTCATAACCTTACGTCGCTTTGTGAGTTGAAGAATGAAAGAGCACGTCCATGGAATCTTACAGCATGAAGTGAATATTTTCTGCATATATTGCGTGTAATACGTGTTTAAGTACTTGGCCCTATTATTAAGTGGATATCTGCCGCGCGGAGTGGCCGCATTCGTTAGTTTAAGTAGTGTGTAAGTCTAGGGACCGACGACCTGAGCAGTTTGGTCCCTTAGGAATTGACACACACACACACACACACACACACACACACACACACAATAAATTATCTAGAAAGTTATGAGTTGATGCCGACATACGCACGAAAATAATTTGCGACCGTCTCTTATGACTCACTACAATATTTCACAAAACATTGTAGTTCATTTCAAACCAGCATTTAGCGCCAGCCCTACTATATGGATTTTCTTGAAAAGAACGGTGAGGTATAGAGACAAACTAATACCTCTGCAGGAATGCATGCTTTTTTTTTGTCTCGCTACTCCATGCCACAGTTATCGTGTTACCTAGAAGGCCTCCCGTTCTGAGATAGTGTCGTTTCCTTCCCTATTTAAAGCAAATACTGTACTATTCAATGTCTTGTAACAATGAAAATTTCACGATGTCATTGCTGTTAAAGACACGTAGCCTTTGTCTCTGATAGCCAATGGCAGCATATTCAGCTGTCACAATACTGAGTAATTTTGATGAATAATCTTATAGAATAATTTTCAACAATCGTTTTAGCATGAAAATATCAACACTAACAGATTTTCCTTCATGACGAAGAAACAGGTACACCTTACAGAGGTATTTGTATCGAAGTCTGTACGCTTCAGTGATGCTGATTTATTGTTAACTGATGATAAATCTTAAAACGGTAACAGAGGTATTAGGGCAACAATAAATGTGTCGCTAAAACAAAGCTGACGGAATCATTCCTTAGACATCTGGGTCAGTACTGGAAAGAGATCGAAAGGTTGGCGGAGAGACGGCACAAGAGCCTTCTGCGGTTCCTTCGGCGCCCCATCCCATTGGACTTACTCGATTTCCGTCGACGCGGCATTCAATCTACGTGAGTTTCCTTTCGGAAATTATTCGACGCATTATATTTCCAGACGTAAATGCTTTTACTTAAAGACGTCTTACGTGATTGATCCTGATCTCTGACACACCATTTCAGGAAAGGTTACGTGAAACTCCTTGATTGGCTGTTATTCTCTACAGTAAATTCCCTGTAGTAACTTAAGGCAATTTTGCATTTTTATCTGTTTATCTCTGTAGATATTCGACACATGAGATAAAATTTTATTGATTTTAACCCCATTCATTAAAAGTATTAAAGACTACGGCCTACACCAAATGGCGATAAACGTTTCCTAGTTCAGTTCTTGCAGTCTGAGACAAGTTTTTGTACTTAGTGCTTTTCTAAAAACTTGTACAAACTGGTGAAACGGTAAATGCAGTTCCGTAGTGATACTTTTCTCTTCTCTTTAGTAGCTTACTATGTGTTAAGTCTGAAGTAATTACAACGATAGAAATGTGTTATATAAAGGCCCTTTGTGAAATGTGTAACTTATCCATAACTATCTGTTGCGCTAACGAAAGTATTTAAAACGGTAGAGAGGCAGAACTCATAGCTTTGATCACCGGTCTGCTAAATTAGTGTGGAAACCCGCCAAACATCGTAATCAAGCTCTTTGTCTTGGCGTTTGTCCTCCTGCGATACCTCTGATAGGTGATTTCAAATAGGATAATGTCGAAACTATTTACTACTGGAACATTGTCCATGCATAGCGCATTATTACAAAATACACGCCTAACTGTAAAAAGTATAGGATAAACTGTTGTTTAAATGAAAAGGGAATAGGAACGTTAGACTTTAGTGTTAATACGACAGCCACCATTAATAGCGCAGTAGAAGCTCTCTTTAGACAAGTATGGGGAATGAATTCTCTCTGGCCTTAATGAATGAACCAGCCCGGCATTTACCTGAAGTAATTAAGGAAAACTATGTGAAACCTATATCAAGATGTCTAGACGGGAATTCTATTTCCACTGCTTCCGACTTCCAGTGTCTTAACCGATGCAGCGCGTATCTAGACAAAATGCAGGGAATGAAATGTTTTTGATTTTTGTCGAAACTTCGAACCAAACATAAACCTCTTTTCTTAATCCGCTTATGATGCTTGAGAAGGACGCCTGATATTCTGTGCACAGAGAATATTAAGCGAAAGGGGGCATTTGTGGACGATGTTAAATCTTCTACTGGAGGCCAATAGTGAAATCTAATCAAAAGACTATTGCAAAGTGATACAGTCCTTTGATTTGAGGACGAAACAATGGGTCAGTTGTTATCCGCGGAGAGGAGAAGAGAGGAGGAGGTAGAAGATGAGTGTTTACTCGGCGTCCTATGTAGGTGAAACGTTGTCGTAGTCCAAACTGTGCAAAGTGAAACTTGAAGTAGTACTTCTTTTTGTTTGACAAACGCTTCTCAGAGACATTTGTGTAATACCGTTTATTTTTGTTTCTCATTTTTGTTATCTTGTAATTATATATTCTAAACATTTCGCACGTACGGTAACTGTCCGTAAAGTACGTTCCCACATAAACGCAAAATAAAGGAGAAAAATAATATCAGAACGACGTATAACTAATTATAAAATTTTCCTTGATATGCTTCCAAGTACATACATTCGTCCACATAATGTCATGATTGACTCTATTGCTAAGACTGTTGTCGTACCTCAATACCAGTTTCTCACCTTTCTCGCTGTAGGAACTCTCCATTTTTTATTATAACCGACTAGTAAGAGTTTCGCTCACTTTGTTCTATTTGCCGTCAAGTGTACGTTGCCTCTGTTCACAGCATCATCCATCACCGACAGTTTCTCAATCATAGTAGCCTGTATTGTATGTAATCGTGAAAACTGTGTCTGAATTGAACGTCCTAACCTACCATAAAACGATTTATACGCTTAGTGCGTCATCCTTAAAAATTCCGTAAATCTCACTAGCTTGGGGATAAATACCAAGTGTTGTAATTTTTAGTACATTAAAAAATGAATTCCTCAAAGAACTCACCGTGCAGCGTCTGAACGCGTCATCTTAAAAATAATCTTCAGTACAACTAAATTTTCGGCCAAAACAACAAACCTGAATGGTTCACGCACAAAAAAGTAGCTGGAGAGCAGTGCGGTCAAAGAACCTGTCATTCTCTGTTCCTTAACAATGTCCTATGGTAGCTAGCTACGACTGAGGTGATGCAATGCTTGCGAGCTACAATTGAAACGAAAGATCTGTGGATATGATGGCATAGTGCAACAATGCAGGAACTGCCGGCGTCATTCGCGTGTGATTAGTACCGATAAAACGTAGATTTTCTATTAGACTACATAATTAAATAAAAAGTAAGTGAGACAGCACACTACTTATCATATAAGACTCGTATTCTTCTCTCACTAATTCCAGTTTTCGCTTGTTTTTTATGTAATTTGAAGCTCTAGCTGGTAGAGAGACGTCCATACGTGTCCAGTCGAGCAGTAAGCTTTCTGAAATAACTCTGAATTCAACAAAGGCGTCATCCCTTTGCGATGTTAATGATGTCAGGAATAGCTGTTTTCCACCATTATCATCATTTATTACATTAACGGGCCTTTAAGAACTACAGCAGAGAAACAAACGAAATAACCACACTACAAAAGCAAAAGGCACACAAAAACATTAGAAAATAATACATAACAAAAAGCACAGTAAAACAGGAAGTCAGTCGGTCACAACAAAGCAGATATCTACTGCAGATTGTATCTCGCCGTTGCCGGTGTCCAGCTTCATCTTCCACCGTTGTCGGCTCCACTTGTTTAAGGTTTGTTGATACGATACTTCCATGGCGTCCTTTGACGTCCCCTTGGGCGTATTCCAGCAGGTTCATAATGGAGGACTCGGTTTGGGAGGGATCCATCTACTCCAAGGATACGACCATACCACTTCAGCCTCTTTTGCTCTTCCCCATTTACGACATTCCAAACCACTCGTACAGATCTTCCTTCGTTCTTCGTTCCAATTTACCTTCCATGGTATTGCAGATACGTTATAGATTTTTCGAAGTACCTTTCTCTCGAAGGTGCACATTGCTTCTTCAGTTGTTGCTCATGTCGCTCAGGTTCCACAACAAGATAAAAGTACCGGCCGTACTCGTGTCATGTGCAGCTGGCTCTTATTCTCCTGTGATATTAGTGGTGACTTGAATACCAGGGGCGTTCAATAAGTAAGGCAGTACATTTTTTTTCGTCCATTTTAAGCTGAAAAAATGAGGATTTTGTTGTGAGAAGTCATAGAATGCTCCCGTTTCACCCCCTATAGCTTCGTGAAGTTCCGATAGTTGGCGGCGCTTTACGTAGCCTTGAAAATGTCTTCTGTAACGAAGGTGCGTTCCATGCAGAGAGCTGTCATTAAGATTCTTTTCGCGGAAAACCGGAGCATCGCGGATATTCATGGGCACCTGAAAAATGTCTACGGAGACCTTGCAGTGAACAAAAGCACGGTGAGTAGTTGAGCGAAGAACCTGACATCATCGCAACAAGGCACGCAAACACTCGTGCCAGTCGTCCGCACACAGGTATGCCCGTCAACAAGAAAGGAAGGAAGGTGAACTTGATGTTGTGATACAGTGATATATTTCGTTTTGTTATCATTCGCCACCAGGCTCAATATGTATTGCCCATAAAAAAGTAAATATCAACTAATTCAGGCCACGTCTGAGTAGTAAAAAATCCGAAACACACACTGTTTTAAAATACTTTGTCTTTTTCCAGGTGCACAAATGGAAGAAACTAAAGGTCAGTTTATTCTGTTAAATGTATTCGACGTACGACTCGAACATTGTGCATTTGAGGCGGATCAGAAGCTATGCAACGACCGTATAGAAATAAATGTTGGAAACGGCCCTCAAGGAAGCAAGCCGGCTGTTGGTATTGGCAGGTCTCTTTACTTTGTCCAGCTTCCTCTGGCTCATTTCTTATTTCTAAAGATCAAGAAGTTAGCGCACTCGGTGCTCCATCGTGTCATAAAAACGAACGGGGTTCACTTGCAAACGGAGCCATCCACAGATCGATAAACCCTTTGCCTCCCTCGAAGTTCTAGTGCCGCTCGACGTGAGAGTAACCTGATCAATTCAAGTGCTAGGAATTTATCATTATCAGCGAAATGAGAATAAATGGTGACAAAAGGCGTCTGATCACTAGATAGCCCTCCAGTGTTGTAGGTGGTGTCCCATTTCTCTCTACAGTTTCCTATGAAGTGAACGCTCGAGAAAGATTGGGATGATTAGTTGGTTTGTCTGCCGGAAGAGCTGACCGCTTTTTTATGAAAGGTAGCAACTGCCAATGGTTTCTACACCTTTTCACGGAAAAGGTGTACAACCTTTTCACGGAAAAGGTGTTTCAAAGAGGTACGTCCGATATCACAAGATTGTATCTTCTCCATAAACGGAGATAGGTGTTTCAGGTATATTTTAATTTAAGCATCGAAACTAAAAGCTTGCATTGGCCTCGGTTCATGTGGGCGCTCGCTCATTGCGCAATGTGTGTCGAGTCGAAAAGGCTATAATAGAGAAACAAAAGGCATTCTGATTTCTCCGTTACAACAGGCACATTTCGGTTACTAGTGTTGAAGAAAGTAAGGAGGGAAAAATGGCTTAACTTACCGTCGACGACGGCGTAATTAGAGACGGTGCATAAGCTCGAATTACGAAAGTAGGGGAAAGAAATCAGTCGTGCCCGTTTCAAAAGAACCATCCCCGCATTTGCCTGGAGCGATTTAAGAAAATCACGTGAAGCCTAAATCTGGATGGCTGGACGAGAGCTCCGCACTGCATCTCCTACAGCCCAAAGCATTCGACAATGGCCCCAGTAGTTCGTAACACTATTTGTTTATGTAAGGGGAAATACACAGGGCGTCCCCCGTGTTCGTTCAAGGACTGGAGCGCCACAAGATGTCACTTGCATCTAATGGGATTTCAAACAATGAGTTGTCTTAGTGATGGAGCGGTCATAAGGGATGTAAGGATCTCACATTGCAATATTGGCTTCGAATGTTACCTCATTTCACGGCAAGTGATATATATTTTGTGGAGGTTTGTGAAACACTGTGCCCCCCTCCTACTCTTTCTAACAGTATTGGGTGAACTGTGGCACTTAATAGCGGTAGCAGCGAATACAGTATTTTCAGAGATACTCGCAAAACTATGAGACGCGTTTGACTATCATCTGGCTGAAACCTCCTGGCAGATTAAAACTGTGTGCCGGACCGAGACTCGAACTCGGGACCTTTGCCTTTCGCAGGCAAGTGCTCTACCAACTGAGCTACCCAAGCACGACTCACAGCCTTACTTCTGCCACTACCTCGTCTCCTACCTTCCAAACTTTCGTCTGGAATCATCTGGCTGTTTGTCCTGCATCAGGTGGAGGAACGTTGATATATGTTAAAGGTAAGTGAAAACTTCGCTCTTAAACGTAATTGTAGAGAGTACGTCATTGTTTATGTGTGTGCATGTTATTTTTTTATTTATTTACTATCGGACCCGGAAGTGCTTTGCAATTGTTAAATATGTATGAGAATTCGATACATGTCCTAATCTCCTTCTTCCCCTCTCTCTTTCTCTCCCTCTCTTCCTCTGCCTCCCCCACTCGATCATCTCCTTCCCCTCCCTATTTGCATTTCCTCCCCCAATTCTGCTCAAAATTCGTATATTATATACTGCAAGTTAAAAATACATACCATGTATCTATCCATTAGAGTATCGCATAAAAATCTGTGGTAAATTAGCCAAGAACTTTTCGACGTTTATATCCTACGTCAGTCCAAACGTTTATTGCACTTATTGGAGTATCGTGTGAAAATTAGAAGTAAATCGATCAAAATCTTTTCGAAATTTTTTGCCAACTACGTTTTCACTTCATGTATATTCTACATATACATATTTATATATTCTAAAATATATATAGCCTACGTTAGTCCAAGACTAATAAGCAAATCAGTCAAGAACTACTCGAGATTTATGCTATCAACTTTCCTCCATATATATTCAATAGATGGCTATCCGGTAGGTATCTAAAAATACACCCGTATTCGAATGCATCTTTGTTTGAAAATTTCAAAGCAGTCAGTGAAGAACTTCCGGCAATTTAAGATTTTGAACCAGCAAGCATTCACATTTTTATTTATATAAATTTTGGCTTTAGGCAACTTTGACCACACAGCCAGTAATAGTTATAACAGTAAAAAGTTAACATAAAAACTTAGAGTTAAAGTGAAATGGCGGAGTAAAAGAGATATGCGTGTGATGTGGGATAGTTCTTTTGAAAATAGAAATTTTAAATCCTATGCCGAAATTAAAATCCACCCTCAGGTTTCTATCTTCGTTCATGTAGAAGATATAACCTTGTGAAATCAGTTGAATATTTCTGAAACAAATTGTACACTATGTGATCAAAAGTATCTGGGCACTCCCAAAAACATACGTTTTCCATATTAGGTGCATCGTGCTGCCACCTACTGCTAGGTACTTCATATCAGCGACATCAGTAGTCATTAGACATCGTGAGAGAGCAGAATGTGGCACTTCGTGGAACTCACGGACCTCGAACGCGGTCAGGTGATTGGGTGTCACTTTTGTCATACGTCTGTACGCGACATTTCCACATTCCTAAACATCTCTAGGTCCACTGTTTCCGATGTAATAGTGAAGTGGGAACGTGAAGGAACACGTACAGTACAAAAGCGTACAGGCCGACCTCGTCTATTGACTGCCAGAGAACGCCGACAGTTGAAGAGGGTCGTAATGTGTAAGGAGGCAGACATCTATACAGGCCATCAGACAGGAATTCCAAACTGCATCAGGATCCACCGCAAGTACTATGACAGTTAGGCGGGAGGTGAGAAAACTTGTATTTCATGGTCGAGCGGCTGGTCGTAAGCTCACGCCGCTAAATGCCAAACGACGCCTCGCTTGGTGTTACAAGCGTAAACATAGGATGATTGAACAGTGGAAAAACGTTGTGTGGAGTGACGAATAAGAACTGTAATCGGGCTACATGTATATTTAGGAATCGCCTGGCAAACGAATTCACAGTCTATAGCGCAAGGCTGTAGGCTATCCTGAAGGCTTCAAAAATGGTTCAATCGGCTCTGAGCACTATGCGACTTAACATCTGAGGTTATCAGTCCCCTAGAACTTAAAACTACTTAAACCTAAATAACCTAAGGACATCACACACATCCATGCCCGAGGCTGGATTCGAATCTGCGACCGTAGCGGTCGCGCAGTTTCAGACTGAAGCGCCCAGAACCGCTCGGCCACTGCGATCCTGAAGGCACTGGAGAAGATATGGCATGATAGAAAGAAGACTATTATTGTCTATTCCTATTCCTTTATTAGCCTTCAAGCAATATCACAAATGTCCCTAGCAGACAAAATGATTCAGATGATCGAAGTATGGTTTATGCCACTATATGACTAGGAAAACGAGGTACAGCGTGTTCTATAGCTGTCAAACCACCCTTCTAAAACAAAAGTAGATGGCTAAACAGGAATTTAAAGTCGAGTAGTATGGCAGGGGAGAGGGGGGGGGGGGGGGGAAACTGCGTACCTATGTTACCAACATGGCAGCCATTCTGGAATCCGCATGTTGGATGAAACTTGTAATCTTCAAAAGGAAAGGGGAGCATGTGTCGTGTCAAAGAGACGGAGAATTCCTCGATAAAGACGATGGTGCGTTTTATTTGAGTATAGCTTTATTTATTCTCGAGTTGCATTGTACACTCCTGGAAATTGAAATAAGAACACCGTGAATTCATTGTCCCAGGAAGGGGAAACTTTATTGACACATTCCTGGGGTCAGATACATCACATGATCACACTGACAGAACCACAGGCACATAGACACAGGCAACAGAGCATGCACAATGTCGGCACTAGTACAGTGTATATCCGCCTTTCGCAGCAATGCAGGCTACTATTCTCCCATGGAGACGATCGTAGAGATGCTGGATGTAGTCCTGTGGAACGGCTTGACATGCCATTTCCACCTGGCGCCTCAGTTGGACCAGCGTTCGTGCTGGACGTGCAGACCGCGTGAGACGACGCTTCATCCTGTCCCAAACATGCTCGATGGGGGACAGATCCGGAGATCTTGGTGGCCAGGGTAGTTGACTTACACCTTCTAGAGCACGTTGGGTGGCACGGGATACATGCGGACGTGCATTGTCCTGTTGGAACAGCAAGTTCCCTTGCCGGTCTAGGAATGGTAGAACGATGGGTTCGATGACGGTTTGGATGTACCGTGCACTATTCAGTGTCCCCTCGACGATTACCAGTGGTGTACGGCCAGTGTAGGAGATCGCTCCCCACACCATGATGCCGGGTGTTGGCCCTGTGTGCCTCGGTCGTATGCAGTCCTGATTGTGGCGCTCACCTGCACGGCGCCAAACACGCATACGACCATCATTGGCACCAAGACAGAAGCGACTCTAATCGCTGAAGACGACACATCTTCATTCGTCCCTCCATTCACGCCTGTCGCGACACCACTGGAGGCGGGCTGCACGATGTTGGGGCGTGAGCGGAAGACGGCCTAACGGTGTGCGGGACCGTAGCCCAGCTTCATGGAGACGGTTGCGAATGGTCCTCGCCGATACCCCAGGAGCAACAGTGTCCCTAATTTGCTGGGAAGTGGCGGTGCGGTCCCCTACGGCACTGCGTAGGATCCTACGGTCTTGGCGTGCATCCGTGCGTCGCTGCGGTCTGGTCCCAGGTCGACGGGCACGTGCACCTTCCGCCGACCACTGGCGACAACATCGATGTACTGTGGAGACCTCACGCCCCACGTGTTGAGCAATTCGGCGGTACGTCCACCCGGCCTCCCGCATGCCCACTATACGCCCTCGCTCAAAGTCTGTCAACTGCACATACGGTTCACGTCCACGCTGTCGCGGCATGCTACCAGTGTTAAAGACTGCGATGGAGCTCCGTATGCCACGGCAAACTGGCTGACACTGACGGCGGCGGTGCACAAATGCTGCGCAGCTAGCGCCATTCGACGGTCAACACCGCGGTTCCTGGTGTGTCCGCTGTGCCGTGCGTGTGATCATTGCTTGTACAGCCCTCTCGCAGTGTCCGGAGCAAGTATGGTGGGTCTGACACACCGGTGTCAATGTGTTCTTTTTTCCATTTCCAGGAGTGTATATTATACAGGAAAATTCAAATATAGTTATGAAAATTTTAGATTATTTATTCAAGTACATTTTCTTGAAATTTATCTCGTTTAAAGCACATTCGAGACATCACACTTTAGAATGAGCGATTAACACCTCTGCGTCTTTCTGACAGACAATCCTATGGTCATTACCATCTGCCAAACTGCGAGCAAGCTTAGTCGTTAAGACATTGTGCTTGTATTCGGGAGGACGTGGGTTAAAATTTCCACTTGGTCTTGAGATTTAGATGTTACGTGCAGTGGCGCCTGCTGTGTAAGAGCATAAGAGCACCCGAACAACCTAACTTTCGGTACCTTGAAGATTTGTTGGTTATTTTTCTTTGAATGCTGATAAACGTTGACATAGATGCAGCAACCTGAAAGATACGGCACTTAAATCTACCGCGCTACTTCTCGTTTAGATTCTCTGAAACTTGGCATCGGCGTCGCGACACACCATCACGTGTGCACGTTTTAAGGAGCTTTACCGTATGCGCAGCTCGCGCGATGTAATTGCCTTACGGGCCAAATACATACGGATTTGATAAAGAAAGAACACGGTTCATGATGTGCGCAGCTAGCCATTGCCACTCAACTGGAAGTTTACTTCAGTGCCACCAGGTAGTGGCATACTGCGGCAGACTTTTATCCTCGTTCGCTCGGCATAAATCCTGTGAGACGATAGCACACTCCTAAGGTACGCTAATTCACTCATTATATAGTAAAGTTAGATCCGACGTAAGTTTATGTTAAAGTTGTACTGACAGTAAACCTATTTTGTGGGTTTCTGAATGAGTTATAGAATATTAACATAGGAATACAGTCATACAGTAATCCATTTGAGAAGGTGAGAATCAGAAGAGCCTAAAGCTGTCGATTGTGATAGTGTAGCTTTTATTCATCCTTCTGAAATCCTTGGATATGGTGATCTATGATGTAGGCCCACATTGTATATACCAAACTTTACGAAAAGCTGTATTATTGGTTTCTCTGGTATCCACTTAAATGTGGTACCAACCGCCGTGTGCTATAGGCCCCTATGGATCTCAGCGCCTCATCTGCATTCTAATCAAGTTACCATGTACACATCACTACTTGAGTTTAATCAGTTCCACAAACGGCGGTTTGTGTTTGTATTGGGCCGTTTACTGTCGGGAATCGGCTTTTGTGTCCAGTGTAAACGTGAACTATGTTGAATCTATTTTAAATGCTAAGAGAAAAGTAAAGCATGAACACGCGTCGTGAGTGGTGCTTGAGTAGCTCAGTCGGTAGAGCACTTGACCGTGAAAGGCAAAGGTCCCGAGATCGAGCCTCGGTCTGGCACACAGCTTTAATCTGCCAGGAAGTTTCATATCAACGCACACTCCGCTGCAGAGTGAAAATCTCATTCTGGGAATGCAAAAGTAAATTATCAGGAAAAGTTACCCGTAAAGGAACTAGGGTCTCCGAGAACAGATTACTTGAGTAAGAGAGAGACGAAATCAAATAAGCGTTACTAGAAGCGCACATTTAACAAGGGCAGTGCACAGTTACCACTAGTTGTTGTGTGGGTGCAGCGTAAGAAAATGTGATTTTCTGTCTGGATGTAAATTCGTGACCTAATACATCTGTTACGAATCCTGTACATTTGCCCGAAAAAGTGGAAAAACACGAAAACTCCCAGTTACACAAAAATGCGAAACTGAGAGTTGCGGAAGCTTACACATTATTTCGTTATTGTCCTAAGCTGTACTTCATTATGTACAAAACAACAAAATTCTACAAAAACAATTATCTCTTTTGTCAGATAAGTTATGCGTCTTACCATTATTATTATTACTGTTGTTATTGTTATTGGCAGTGGCTGTAGTTGTACAAACTCGTTGATAAGCATAACTGTTATACAGAAGCCGGCCGGAGTGGTCGAGCGGTCATTCATTCTTCGTGAAAGAAAGGCACAACTGACGCGAGCGGTCGAAATATTCTGATTTAGTGTATCAAATATACTAAGGTTTATCTTCGCGAAAACGAGAAAAGAAATTTACTAACATACTCCAACATGGGATATAACATCGATGGGCCGTTTTTCTAGTTGTTATGTGGGTTACTTGGAGATTTATTTTTCATAGCCTGCTGTGAAACTTCACTGTGCTGGGTTATTTGGATTGTCAGAGCCGTTGAACGTATCTCATGGCGTTTTGATGTGTTAGACCGTATGCGACAGTCTATGGAACGATGCTGAGCTTGAAATCGATTTCATCTACTGTTTAGAAAGAACAGGACACAGTCTACGTCGTTGCTGAAATCCTCATGTGTTAATATCGATCTACTATTCATCAACTTTTCAGAGGTTATTGGTATCTCTTTCCTAACGTTTTTATTTGTATCTTTTAACTAAATGTGATAAGCAGCTGATTTCCTTTGCTCCCATAAAGGGCTCAGCAAAATGTAGTTGACATACGTGAAACTCTTACATTTTATTAATTATGAACCATACATTGTGAACCATTTTACAGATGTTCGTGGGACGCGTACAATTTATCTTTTTGTTTTGGAGTGCTGTACCTAGTGCTCCTCGGCGTAGTCCTAACTACTGAAATGATTAGAAAGTAAACAAACGCTTCTCACAGAAGTGATCCAGACTGTGTTTGTTTATTTTTTATTACAAAAGAGATCATGGTTCCTACGACTTGGTGTCAGTTATAAACTTAAATGTGTGTTTGTATAATTTAAGGCTGTGTTTTAACAACTACAAATGAAACATTTTCATGAAAGTATACGAGGCGTAGTCCGCCTCTTTAATTGAATGGTAGATTGGCGCTGAGTGGGAGTTTTGCCTCCGATCGGAAGAGCGTTACCATTCCTTACTGAGATGCTGGTCTGAGCATGCCAAGTCGCGAATCCATAAATCACATGAGATGTTATTGTTCTGCAAGGGAGAGTGACTATCGGCAGACCTATGAGTTTCATTATATCCTTCTTCGTGAATTATACACGCTACAATTTGATACACGTGTGAGGGTCGCTAACCTCCTGCGGATCAAGGCTAAGTTGTTGTCGATTAAGAAGCAACAGATGTAAAGGTTGCGGGTGAAGACTAAGCCACGTTCTCTCGTTAACAAGCAACTCAGATCATTCTAACACCTACTTCGCCATCACGCTCATCGTAGTCGTTCTATTATTACCTCCTTCACGGCAAATGATGGTCTTCAGTTGACTACTGAAAGTGGGGTGACTCAACCTTTACATCAACACTACGCACAGTTATATGCTGCGGATGACGTCGTACCTCCCCCCTAACGCTGCTAGTTTTGTGAGCCTCTATGAGATGATAGCATCTGATCAGAATGTTGACTTTTGTCGGATTTTCAGGAGTATGAAGTGTTTGATTTTTTTGCTAATTCCCCGTCCTATAAACCCCTTGATCCGGGTGTCCTTCCGAAATAATTTTATTTCCATTTTTGGCATCTGTTGGGTTCTACTTTTATTTTAATTTTAAACGAAATTTTGTGGGGAGAGCAGTGCCTGAGAGCTTCAAGGTGGGGAAAATTGTTCTCATCCCGAAGCATCATCGCCGCTTAACAGCAGCTGATTTTCGTCCCCTCCCGGTACTCAGTTTTGACTTCAAGGCTGTTGCACGGGCTGTGAACAGCAGATGGTCTGTATTGCTTAGTCGTTTGACAGGTGAACATCAATGTTGGATTCCTGGCCATACAATGTTGACGCCGATGGCAGAACATATGGATGGTGGCTGTTATTTCTATTCATTGTGCTTTTGTCCTCATAGATTTTTCTAAGGCATTTGATCGCGTTAGTCAAATGTATATCAATTACCTGTTGGAGATTGCTAGCTTTACCGCTCCTGCGCGTGTCGTTCCTTCAAACTTGTACAAGAACATAGCAGCGTCTCTCGCGGTCGATGGAAGGATGACGCCGCCGGTTGTTCTCTGTCGGGGAGCGTCTCAGGGCAGTCAGCGCTCTGTCTCTTCGTCTGCGCTTAAATGAAGGCAAATGCAAATTGCTCAATCTCAGTGGTTTCGAGGACGCTGTCCTTTCTTGGGCACGTTTTGTGCATGCACATACATCTTTGGGGGTTGCTATTGGTCGTTGTCCACTGAAGATGGCGGCTTTGAATTGGAAATCTGTTACTGAATTCAGGGTGCCATACTGGAACGCGAGCGATGCTCGCTTACTATTTGGCAGAAAGTTCGCATATTGGTTACCTATATTTTGTGCAGGGCATATTATATCGCACAGTTCTTTTTCCGTTCCCAAAACGATAGCGAAAAAGTTTTGGCAGTGTCTGGCCAATTTATATGGAAGGGCCATACAGTTAAATTATGTTACGAGATTCTGCCGAAGACGCGCACGGGAGGAGGCATGTCTCTCTCAGATATCACACGCAATGCGTCTGCATTGTATGTCCGACACATGATTGTGATTGTTACCCGTGCAGTGCATAATGTCACGTCGCAATTTTTCACTCTCGTACAGCCAGTAAGACTTGCTTCTTCTGCTGACTTAGACCTCATTCTTTTCAAATTGCGTCACATTTGAAAAGTTTATATTGCCGTGAGCTATTTTGGGGACGACATCTAGAGGCGGCAAGTGGTCGCAACACACTTCCCGCTTGTTCGCAAGGACGGGACTGCCCCAGTCCCGTTCAACTGTTATCTGGTGCGAGGTTGTTGGAAGATTGTATAGACCGACATCAGTCTCCCGATTCATACGATGGAAGTGTTTTCCTCCTTGTACAGAGTCATTAACAACTTATTACCTACAAATAAACGTCTACACTGAGTTGAACTTAATGAAACGACTACATCTTGTCTGTGTGGTTCCTTAGAAAAGCTTCCACATGGATTTATCTGCAGTGGTCACCTGGCGAACTGGCTCTGGCCGCGGAATCAACTGGTTTTTCTCACCAGGACTTCTGTCACTGCTTATACCACCGACATTATCCTGCTGCCGGATACCTCTTCCTTTACGAAGTCGAAGACTAATTCCACGGTGTTTACAGTTTAGGGCTGTCTTCCAGTTGCTAGAGGTGAGATATTTTAAAGGACGTGTATCGTTCAAATGGCTCTGAGCATTAGGGGACTTAACATCTGTGGTCATCAGTCCCCTAGAACTTAGAACTACTTAAACCTAACTAACCTAAGGACATCACACACATCCATGCCCGAGGCAGGATTCGAACCTGCGACCGTGGCGGTCATGCGGTTCCAGACTGTAGCGCCTAGAACCGCACGGCCACACCGGCCGGCAAAGGGCGTGTAAATTACTGAGATGTCAGACGCATAAAACACACTGAGGATTTTTTGTGTAGTCTTTCAAATACGTATTCGTATGCGAGAGGTACGGGACTAAAACCTCAGGACAACCACCCTAATTTCGGATTCCCTTGCGTCTTTTAAAACACTGCAAGTGAGTGAGTTCCATGACAGTTCCTTCATGTTAGCTATCGCCGGTTCATTTCCCACTCTCCTTGCAAAAGGTCCTGGCGCTTTGGTCATTGCAGCCTCGATGCTAATTTCACGTTAAATTGTGGTCTTTCTTCCTGTCACATAAAATACAAGCAAAATCTTACACGTCCATTAAATTTTCCAACAGAGAGATGATATAGTATAGAACTGATATCTTCTGCGATGTCGTGAGTTCTCTGCAGGCCGTTATTCGGAGGAAAGACCTGATGTATTATCAGCGCCAACCACTTTCTTTGGATAGAGCTGTTTATTGACTTTTTGTTTCGGGTAATTCTTTCTCTCCGAGGACCACCCTCTTAAGTAATCACCCGATGGATATCTCCCGCAGGTTAGGAGCGACGAACTCACCATCAATATGGGAAAATGTGGGGTACGTGGTGCGCCTCATCGGGCGAAGTACATCTGTTGGGTTGTGGACCCTGGCGCCGCGCGTAAATTCATATTGGCCAGTTACACTTGCTGCCTTGAGTGACAGGCGGGGTAGGGGGGAGGGGGGCAAGGGGGGGGGCGGGGGTTGGCAGGTGGGGGGGGGGGGGAAGGGGAGGAGAAGCTAACCGTGACGTACAAATTATCTTGTGTTCTGTCGCGTTGCCCATCGATCCATCCGGCTTTCGAGTGTTCCTCTGCCGGTTCAATTTGATACTGAGAGTACTGATAAAATTGCCACTGTAACAGTACAAGTAAGCGACTTGTCAAAGAATTTACATTTCTGTAGAATTTACTGAAGTGAGTCATGCTATTATTAGTTCCTTGTATTGCCCTTCCTACATAACGAAATACCGAGCGAGGTGGCGTAGTGATTAACACAAAGGACTCACATTGAAATCCCCGTCCGGCCAGATTTTGGTTTCCTGTGGTTTCGCTAAATCGCTCCAGATAAATGCTGGGGTATACCCTTTGAAAAGTTTAATATACCGCACAGTGTTAAGTTTGTTTCCAGTACAAATCCTCTAAAGATTGTTAAATGAAATGCCTATCTGTCTAGTATAGATTGTTGCTTTACTACGACCGCTTGAGGTGATGCACTGTTTAAGACACTGCATTCGCCTTCTTGAGAAGCGAGGCTCAACTCTCCATTTGGCCAAAGTGGTTTAGGGTTTCCATGTGACCTCGAAGTCAACGGACGTCAAATCCCAACAATTTTTACATTCCTTCAATTATTATCAAATGACTCTCCCACCATCAGCGCAAATTAGGTGAAATGAGGGAGACGCTATTACGAAGTATGTAAGAATGGCATAACCATGATAAAATCATTTTTCTCATTATTTAGTTGTAAATGGCAAATTTAGAAATCAATTTTGTTGAAAAACCTTACTGTAGTTAATCACGTGAAGTTCGGCTGAGTGTGATTGTGGCTTAGAATTTCTGTGGCTAGTTGGTACTGGGGTATCCTATGTGTATGTTCATTACTGACAGCGCCAAATTATTTGGGGATGAAAAAATTACAACAGCGTCTGCAGGAACTTGTATATGATAACTCCGGAAGTCACTGTACAGTGCGATGGTACATAATGTACGAATTTCTCGTTGTTTGTTGTAATTCGGTTACTCAATGACCGTTAAGAAGAACACGGATTTTCTTTTCAATTAAAGAAGATGGATGCACAGCCAATGATGTCATCGTCAAAAACTATACTGAAGTAGCAGTTTCAGTTTTGTATTTATATACAAACAGGTAATTTCAGTTAAACAAGAGACGGATGAAGCCGATGCCGACAAAGACGAATACGGAGAGTGCAAGGCAGGGCTAGAACGGAAGATTTGGAGGCCCTATAAGAAAAAAAAGAAAAAAAGAAAAAAGAAACGAAAAACTGAGGAAAAGGGAAACATGGAAGACTGCGTTCCCACAAGAGTTTCAGGTTCAGTCTGCGGTAGGTCCTAGGAGTTTTGTGTATTGTTTAGCATTTCTTTCGCAAAAAAATAGTTTTCAAGTATACTTGCATGAGTGAAACTGAAAAATATTATGTTCACTAATGTTATGATTAATCATGTGTACACAGCCTATAAAATGACTCGTTCCACACCATTTCCATTAAAAAATCGTTCATCCAATCTAAGAAACATGTAACTAACTGGCAATGCTTGGTAATGAAAGAGAGGAGTGGCGTCGTGGCTCCGAAGCCACGTTAAACTGTAGCTCCCCCCGTAACTGGCTGTGTAAGTTACTTCAAAGGTCAGAGGAAGACAACAGCATACCGTGTATAGTTAAGCACTTTGGTGTTCAAATCAACCTTCGCGTTGATGCCAGACTCACTCCCTGATCAGTACGGTTGGGCTGAAGACTCCGCGTGGACCCACGGATATAATGTATTTTAATTCTTTTAGGTGTGGTCGTTACGTGTTTTTTTCTCTTTGTATAATAGGGGAGGTACTTGGGAGTTATTTTGAGACTAAACGTTCTCGTTATAATCCATTAGCAATCTTCCAACAACCAGTTATGAACTTTTATTGAGCATTTGTGAGCGCTCACCGTCCTGATTGAAAACACCTCCGACAAATGACGTCACGTCCCTTCAACTTTTCTTACGTCTTTTCCCTATACTTCTTGTCAAGGTTCTGAGATATGACTACAAAAAAGAAAAAAATATTACAATAATTAGTCGTGCGAGGGTTTTTTAAAGCGAGTTTTTCGCGCATTAGTTCTACCAACGGCTACCTGGCATTTCCTATCATCGGTATTTGGTTATGTCCGACGTCCAATCTTAAATATTTCGTAAGTACACAGGAAAATATTTGACTACTTCATCAGACATTAAATCATAGAGCTATTCTTAAAAGAATACACTGCCTGACGTAAAAAGAGAAACAATCAGAAGAGGGGGAGGAAATTAAATGAAACTTCAGTGGTTGAAAGGGTCTGTGATGTAATTTCAGTGATTACAACATCGAGTCAAATTCACAAAGAACTTGGCAGTACAATCTCACTTATCAGTATCACATAGCACTGGCCGGGAGTCATGCACTGATACGGTTGGGAAGGGGGTGTCGTAAAGTGTTGCATCTTTCCTTCAGGCCAGCTGGCCCACAACTGTTGCAACCAGTCCTTGATATCCAGGATACTGGCATTGGGATGTAACTGAAATCCGAGCTAGCTCTACACACGTTCTGTCGGCTGAGTTCACACAAACAGGTGCCATTTGTCCTGTTGAGGCCGGCTGGGGTGGCCGAGCGGTTCTAGGCGCTACAGTTGAACCACGCGACCGCAACTGTTGCAGGTTCGAATCCTGCCTCCGTCATGGATGTGTGTGATGTCCTTAGGTTTAGGTAGTTCTAAGTTCTAGGGGACTGATGACCTCAGAAGTTAAGTCCCATAGTGCTCAGAGCCATTTGAACCATCTGAAATATTGTCCTGTTGAAAAATAGCACCAAGATCCTGTCGCTGGTGGGGTAACACACGAGGACACAGGATAACAGTGACATACCATGTGCTGGCAGAGTTCCCTCAATTACCACCAGCTGTGATCTAAAGTCATACGCAGAAGCCCCCCACATCATGATACTAGGCATAGACTGCTGTGCCTCTCCGAAACAGTGCAAGAATGAGATCTCTGCGCAGGTCACTGCCCTAATGGCCGATGACGGTCATCCGGGGTACCGCGGAACCACGAATTGTCACTGAACGCAGTGCGGTACCATTCATCAATAGTCCATGCTGCACGGTGACGGCACCACTCTAAACGCAGTCGTTCTGACTGTTGTGTGAACGACAACCTAGCCATGGACGGTAATTCCATAGGCCGACTGCTGATAGTCCCAGACCAATGGTGCGGAATGACACGAAATGTTGCAAGGAGTCCATTACCTATTCTCGGATGGGAGGCGCAGATGTGAAGGGGTTACTGTGTGCTCGGTTCACAGTACGGCAGTACTGCCTTTTGGTGGTCAGACGTGGTTGGCCGCAAACGAGCATGCTTGCCCTCACTCTCTCACGGAGTGCTACATTAGGTCACTGTTCGAATGCCCCACAAATCTGGATATTACATGATTCGACCAGCTGGCCAAATGGAGACCCACAATGCTGACTCACACGAGTACGTGGCATCCCCCTGTCCTTCATTGTGATCACTCAGCATCTGAAGCTGTTCACGCCCGTGATATACGGGATATACGGGAATTCCTACTCTAATTATTTACGTACCCGCCGATGGTGTGAACGTGTAAGAAGAAGTTGCATTAACATCCGACCACGTCTTCGTGCTTCTCTGTTTTATCGGACAGTGCATTTAATATTTTTCCCTATTTATTATAACTACATTTCAACTGCTTGTATTGATAGTAAACCACCAGTTTTCATTTTGCGAAAATTTTGTAGCAGCCTCGTAAGTTACTACGCTAGTTCACAACGATTTCTCGCAGCTGACGGCAATGCACTAAGTTATGTTATTTATGGTGAAAAGCCATCAGTTCAATCGTTTTTGGTCAGGTACTCGATAAGGATTAAAGACAATGCACAATTGTACCGAAATATTTCTGGAAGTAAACGAAAATATACATAGTCAACTTGAATATCACCGATTGCAGATCTACTTCCTACTGAATGCAGCGCACATTGAATGGAGTTTTTGAGATTAAGCTCACCAGTATAATAGTTAATCTTAGTTTCAGAGTTGCTAAGAAAGGAAAATGGTGCCTTGGATAGCAGCATATAATTTCTGGCGGAGGTGAAACAATGCTACGAGCGTAATTATCTACCTAATAATACCTGAATTAGAGGACTCAGTTGTCCGCCCTAGTCACGGTACCATCAGCACCATGAGCTCGGCTTAGAAGGGCATAATGGCACACATTGTGCGACTCTGACCATCACAGAGCGTGTATGCCTCCCACGCGCTAGGAGCGCATAACGTAGGTTTCCGAAACACCGCAATGCCACAACAATAGGACGACGTCCGTCCATCCGGGCTCGCTACTAGGGACAGATGGGAGAGAGAGAGAGGGACAAGGAGAAACTCGTTCACTGTTCGCCGGAGTGTAAACAGAGGGTGTCCAAGGCGCGCCACTGCGGAACAGCCAGCAGCCAGGCCCGCCCCGATCGATCGTGTTAGCCAGACCCCTCCTCTGCTACACTCGGCGCTCTCCATCACTGCCTATTCCGCCACTCTGTTTCCCTATTTCTGTCTCATCACCTCACACTTTCTGTATACGCAAAGTGAGAATGACTTACAGGGTGTTTTTAAATTGCGGTTACTCAGTTTTAGTTCTTGTAGGGTGTTTCGACTAGGTACACAACTCCACCAACTCATTGTTACTGTGCTGTAAAAACAGACTTGTGGAATAATGTATTCAAATAGCCGAATTATGCTGGGTGAAAGAGTCGCAGTAATTTACTTTGACTCTGATAATTATTATATCTCTAACCAACTGACTATTGTGATAACAATGCTCAATGCTAAGGGCAAAGCAGATCTTATGATACACATGTGCAACATCACTCACAAGGTGATCCTTTTCCCACACATATTGAGTGTTGCCATTACTCAGTTTTAGGTCCTTTAGAGTGTTTCGACTAGGTACACAACTCCACTAAAGCATTGTTTCTGTGCTGTAAAAACTGACAAATAGCCGAAGTATGCTGTGTGAAAGAGTTGCAATAATTTACTTTGACTCTGATAATTATTGTATCTCTAACTAACTGACTATTGTGATAACAATGCTGAATGCTAAGGACAAAGCAAATCATATGATACCCATGTGCAACATCACTCACAAGGCGATCCCTTTGCCACACATATTAAGTATCCTATTTCATAACTGCAACGCCGCTTAGCGCCTGAGCATTGTCACCTCAGTATTTAGCGCGTTAAAAATGTGAAAGTTGTCAGTCACAGTGAATAAATATCGCTACTTCACCAAACACACACTGTCCGTCTAGAGGTTCTTAGACAGATTTTATTCCTGGCGTACCAGAAGCTTTAACTAATAAGTGTAAACAACGTATGTGCTATCGATCAGTCAGTTGTGATCAAGCAGTGTTGGACGTGCGGCCGCATTTTGTCAACGTTGTTGTGTCACAAATTACAATGGAGGAATGTTTCTAAATCTAGTGTTCAAGAAATGTTTCACAATGTTCTGATGAAGAGAAATGCATATGCAAAATTTGTCCCGCTTTCCTTGACTCCGCCGGCCTGAGTGGCCGAGCGGTTCAAGGCGCTACAGTCTGGAACCGCACTGCTGCTACGGTCGCAGGTTCGAATCCTGCCTCGGGCATGGATGTGTGTGATGTCCTTAGGTTAGTTAAGTTTAAGCAGTTCTAAGTTCTAGGGGACTGATGACCTCAGAAGTTAAGTCCCATAGTGCTCAGAGCCATTTGAACCATTTTTGAAGTGAATGTGGTATTCATGTATAGGGGCCATGGTAAAGTAGTACTGAACTCACATCTGGGGCTTGGTCCAAGCTGACATGGTTTCACTATATCTCTAAAGGCAAATGTCGGAATGTTTCCTTTGATAAGTCGAAGGCCTATAACCAATTTGATCTTTCTCTTATCCAAGGCGAGTCTCCTGTGGTGTCCTTCAGGTGACCTAAATGTCTTTCTTTCATTCTGCTAAAAACTTGTCATCTTTATCTACAAAACTGTCACCTCCCAGTTCTGGCAGCAATAATGTCTCTAATCCTGCTGGACACAGAGCCCAACTGAACTGGGATGAAAGTTAAGAGTACGTTGGTCCACGCTGCTCCCAATCAAATCCAGATTTCATCAATCATAGTGGCTGTGGAATGATGCTGTGCCAGGCTCGTGCCTACACATAACTTGATGTTTTCCGTGAGTGAGAGATCTGGAGAACGTGCTCGCCAGGGCAACAGTTGAAAAACCCCTGTATCGAGGTAGGTTATAGAAGAGCATGGACAGTACGCAGTCTTGTGGTATCATGTTGAAAAGCTATGTCATGTAGACTTGGACGACAACACACCACCATCCGCTTTAACACGTCTGAAATGTCACGTGTCAGGCCTGCTGTCCAAATCACCTGCTGTGAGAGCCAGAAGCGGAAGTATTCTGTACCAATCGTTACCCACGCCATTAAACCTGGTGCAGGACAATCTGGCAAAGTAAGTTCTCCACGGACATGCACACACAGATACATCTATCATGATGCTGTACGCAGAACCCGAACTCGTCTGAAGCAGTGCCACTCCTGTATTGTGTTGTACTTCGGCTCATCTTTGTTTGTGCGCCTCTCTCTGCTTCCGTGTCAAAGGAACCCGAAACATTAGTCGTCTCGCTTACAGGCAGTGGTGCTCCAAACGCCGCCGCACTGTCCTTGTAGACCCTTGAGTATCCTGCAAAAAATCCGATTTGCTGACGCGAGGTACGTGACATGGCAGGCTGTACGATACTGCACGGCAAAGCAAACAATATATAGGCCTCCTCGACCGCAAGTCGCGTTGGGCTGTTAAGATCCTAATGGGATTGAGTACGGCTCTCCCGAACCTATCGATTCGATATTTGTATGAAAGTCGTGGGACCCGACCAATGCGAGAAGCAGTGTCACTGACCGATAAGCTACAGTCTTCACAGACCACGCTCGTGCTGCTGTCCAATATAGACTCGTGCTGGTAGACCTTCCTCCTTCTTAAACGAGGCATTACGTGAACTTCTAATAACCAACATCAAATACGATTTCTGAAAGAAAAATAGGATGCGTACACTTTCCTTACATTAAAAAATGTAGACCTACGTACAGTGTGAGGTTACGCTATAATATTAATCATTTGCATTTCCGAATAAGAGCTACACTTCATGCCAGTTTGTCGTTTGTTGTATGACATAGCGTAGCAGTTCTAGTGGCTACCACTGTATTTTTAGACTTATATTTATAGATGGAACAGAAAATATTGTCTGTTTGTAAGGTCTACAGCGCAGCTACTAAGAGCGTTCGGCCAGAAAAAGCAGATTTTGCCGGGTGAGCGAGAACAAAATTAATTGCAGCAATTCTGCAAAGGTGAGTGCCACTAAGGAATCTCTTGGGCTTATTTTATGGTGTAGGTGGCCACCTGAATACTTATATTGCGACCCGAATCGAAGAAATGAAAATAGGACTCAGTGGGTTGCTCGTTTGTCGTTTTCGCGGTATTTCAGTGCTCCGCTGCGCCACTTACATGGAAGCCCGCCAGGACAGTCACTCGAGCAATGCTAGACGCAGCAGGAAATTGGCTACGGAAACCCGTTATTCGCGCTTCTAGTCAATTTGAAACACGCCGACAGCGCAGGAAATTTTTGGCAACTCTGTGACGCTGCTGATTTCCTCGTGTGGCGCTGAATCATCCGGGTAGATTCACTTGAAATTTTGTAGTTATTTAAATGAAATATTCTGAATAATTGACATTTATGATGTGACACAGAGTACTTAAATTACTTTTTTTTATCTGGAAAGGTCATTTTACCAATAACACATTACTACAATAAACATTCAAGTTTCGAACCGTTCACCTTTGTTAACATTATGGCAATGAGGGCAACACCTCCTCATATTAGTTGTCTGAAATGAGCACTACGTTAACTAACTCTTGGAAATGTCTCTGGAGATCTAATGTGTCTCATTAGTAAATGAAATAAACTGCTGGAATTAGTTCCAGCTTTGGCAGAGGATTTACTGCAAACTGACACAACGTTGCTTTAGTGATTCTAAGTGTGGGTCAGAATTTTGCAGTAGCCAAAACCTGTTATGAAGAAATGAAATAATTGAAAAGTTAATTAATCGTTATGTGCATTGCTTTTCATCTAAGTTGACGATACTTTTTCACACAGTACGCGCGATATGGAAGCTGTGCCTGCGCCATTATTATGACCACAATCCATTTGATTCGCTCAAATGGCAGCTACAAGGTGACAAACACGAAGCTCATCACCCTTCTCAACGTGGACTGAAAAATTATTGCCTGCTGAATGCACACAAGAACGAATTCCATGGAGATTCTACTGCAGCGTACTAACTGACAGAAACATTTTGGCAGCAACACGTAAAACCAGAAATAACATCTGTACTGACTGAAACGAAGGAAAACTCAAAAAAATGGTTCAAATGGCTCTGAGCACTATGGGACTTAACATCTGTGGTCATCAGTCCCCTAGAACTTAGAACTACTTAAACCTGACTAACCTAAGGACATCACACACATCCAAGCCCGAGGCAGGATTCGAACCTGCGACCGTAGCGGTCACGCGGTTCCAGACTGAAGCGCCTAGAACCGCACGGCCACACCGGCCGGCAGGAAAACCCAACTACGGTGCCCTGTTTATACATGTCATTCAGGTCTTCTACGGCACTCTACAGAAAGTGGGGTTTGGAATGTATGAACTGCAAACACCAGCTCTTCTGTGATGAGATGTTTCTTTAGGAAGTCTTGGAGTCTCAGCATACTGAGAGCATTGCTAGAGAAAGAGAGAACTTGTGAGAGTACTCCTCGCATCAAACCTGTAACACTCGAATTGTCATTAGTGTCTTGTTTCCTCGCTTATAAAGAACTTATAGAGAAGAGAATGAAAAAGAACGTTTTCTTAATTTCCTGTCGACGATGAGAACAGTGTTCGAACACGGACTGCACAAGGATAGGGGTGGAAGTGAATGAGGCTTTTTTTAAGGGATCAACTCGGACTACGCGGAAATTCTTTTAGAAATATCAGTATGACGAGACGCCTATTATTCCCAAAAGTTCGTTCATTTTTCTAGCCACTGTGTCACGTCACTTGGTAACCATAAAGCGATTATAGATACAGTAGCTGGCGAGTATGTATTGTAGTATATGTGGTTTTGAATGAGGATAATACAAAACTTGGTGAGATTTTCAGAGTGATTTTTGATGGTGATGTTTCACCATTGTGAAACAAAGTAAATAAATTGTTCACAAATAATAATTTAAAATATTCTTTTTATTAGCACACTAAATGTTCGGTATGTATTTTGGAATCTAGGAATTTATGTCCTATGAGCTTGACGGTAATTTATTTGATATGAGAAGTGCGACATTATGTTACTTGAAATAACAGAAGCTACTCTCAGATCTAGGACTGTGCACAGAAATATCTGTTCAGGCAGATTCTAATTCATGTCCATAAAGAAGGCTTTTCCCAGTGATACCACAAATAAGCAGCAGAGTGAGCCCTCAAGAACCAATCTCCCTTTCTTAGAAAATGCATTTAGAGTATTACTTTCAATTAAATGCAAATAATTGTTGGTAACTAACTGACACAATGTTAATTTATAACTGCGAACGTTTTTATTCGTGCTGTAATATATCAATGACTTGATGCTACATCTTACATGTGTTCGCCCCACGTCTCAAAAATGAGATCGACAGAAAGTGCAAAATGGCTAAGCAGGTATGGCTAGAGGGCAAATGTAGGCATGTAGAGGCGTATATCACTATGGGTAAGATAGATACTGCCTACAGGAAAAATAAGCAGACCTTTGGAGAAAAGAGAACCACTTGCATGAATATCAAGAGCTCAGATGGAAACCCAGTTCTAAGCAAAGAAGGGAAAGCAGAAAGGTGAAAGGAGTACACAGAGGGTCTATACAAGGGCGATGTTCTTGAGGACAAATTATGGAAATGAAAGAGGATGTAGATGAAGATGGAATGGGAGATATGGTACTGCGTGAAAAGCTTGAGAGAGCACTGCAAGACCTAAGGCGACACAAAGCCCCGGGAGTAGATAACATTCCATTAGAACTACTGATAGCCTTGGGAGAGCCAGCCCTAACAAAACTCTACCATCTGGTGAGCAAGATGTATGAGACAGGCGAAATACCTTCAGACTTCTAGAAGAATATAATAATTCCAATTCCAAAGAAAGCAGGTGTTAACACATGTGAAAATTACCGAACTACCAGTTTAATAAGCCATGGCTGCAAAATACTAACACACATTCTTTACAGACGAATGGAAAATAGATTAAGGAAAGACAAACCTACGTTTCTAGCATTTGTAGACTTAGAGAAAGCTTTTGACAATGTTGACTGGAATACTCTCTTTCAAATTCTGAAGGTGGCAGGGGTAAAATACAGGGAGCGAAAGGCTATTTACAATTTGTACAGAAACCAGGTGGCAGTTGTAAGAGTCAACCGGCATGAAAGGGACGCAGTGATCGAGAAGGGAGTGAGACAGGGTTGTAGCCTATCCCCGATGTTATTCAATCTGTATATTGAGCAAGCAATAAAGGAAACAAATGAAAAATTCGGAGTAGGAATTAAAATCCGTGGAGAAGAAATAAAAACTCTGAGGTTCGTCGATGACATTGTAATGCTGCCAGAAACAGCAAAGGACCTGGAAGAGCAGCTGTATGGAATGGACAGTGTCTTGAAAGGAGTATATACGATGAACATCGACAAAAGCAAAGCGAGGATAATGGAATGTAGTCGAATTAAATCTGGTGATGCTGAGGGAAATAGATTAGGAAATGAGACGCTTAAAGTAGTAAATGAGTTTTGCTACTTGGGGAGCAAAATAACTGATGATGGTCGAAGTAGAGAGGATATAAAATATGGACTGGCAATGGCAAGGAAAGCGTTTCTGAAGAAGAGAAATTTTTTAATATCGAGTATAGATTTAAGTATCAGGAAATCGTTTCTGAAAGTATTTGTATGGAGTGTAGCCATGTATGGAAGTGAAACGTGGGCGTTAAATAGTTTAGACAAGAAGAGAATAGAAACTTTCGAAATGTAGTGCTACAGAAGAATACTGAAGGTTAGATTAGATGGGTAGATCGCATAACTAAAGAGGAGGGGTTGAATAAAATTGGGGAGAAGAGAAATTTGTAGCACAACTTGACTAGAAGAAGGGATCGCTTGCTAGGACATATCCTGAGGCATCAAGGGATCACCAATTTAATATTGGAAGGCAGCGTGGAGGGTAAACATCGTAGAGAGAGACCAAGAGATGAATACACTAAGCAGGTTCAGAAGGATGTAGGTTGCAGTAGGAACTGGGAGATGAAGAAGCTTGCACAGGATAGAGTACCATCGAGAACTGCATCAAGCCAGTCTCTGGAATGAAGACCACAACAACAACAACAAGCACTACCGTGAATTTGAGTGAAAATAATGTATTACATAGATACACTCGTGTGCTGAATATGAGAAAGGATCCAGTTGGGTGCAGCACATATTTTTCACTTTCGAAATCGTTAACGTCCGTGGGAAAAATCAGCGGATGCGTCCAATAAATTTTCCGAAGAGTGTAGAAATATTGCATGCTGCTGGGCCGACATAGGTACAATGTTGTATCCGGAACTACGAAGAACGCCGCTGATTTTTTGCGATTTGTCCATGCTATAGCGAATGCTCTCTGCTAGAAGCAATCATCTCCTGATCTAACTGTATTAAGTTTGTGTGTTAACGAACAACAGACGGTATGGAGATTGAATTGCTAACAGTATTGTCGTGTGTGGACTAATGTTGCCGAATGCGGTATATTCCACAATTAGTGTGTCGCGAACGAAACTACTTTATTGATACAGTGGTGGAGGAAAAGGTAATGTCACTTTATACGAGATATCGATTTATAGTTACTGTAACGCGTAAAGGAAAAGTTATTCGATTGTATTGATAAACCGCTTGATGCAAATTAGCTGACACAATAACAACTTAATCGGAACGTAATTTCGTTACCACTGGTTTCGGCTGATGAATGGCGATACGATTCACGTGAATACGAGTTGTTGTTTCACCAGTAACATCTATGTCGTGGTGATAAAACTTTTCAGTGCGTTATTTCGTTTACAAAATAATTGAATAGAAAATTCTACTGCGAAAACAAGACCCTGTTTTGTCAAACACAATAACAGAAACGTTTAGTTAATATTAGATAATTCTCATGCGTTCATTATACAGGAGAAAAAGGGTTGGTTTCAGTATTCACTTTCCATCGTCTTTCATTTTTATGAGGTTTGTATTACCAATATTACAGCGGTGAGCTGCATTGCTTTCCATTCTACAACGGCTTTTGGAGAAGTAATGTAACTTTTGCTGAATACCAAAATAATAATTTTCTACACAGGTAGCAGTCTTGACTTACGGTACTGGTAATAGCTATTACAGCGTGTTACTGAACGACGGACGGAAAAAAAATTGTAAAGCGTCAAAATTCATCGTTAAGGTTGTCTTCTGTACCAAAAATGAGCCATAAGGCGAGCGATTACATTCGGGACCCATAATATCAAGTAAGCTTATATGAAAATTAAAATATAATGAATTATGTGTTTCATATCATTAGTTAAAGTATTATAGATAAATTTAATAGCTTCGTGGAATTACACGCCTGAAGAAGACAAATGTCGTAGAGTAGAGATGCACATACTATAGCGTCGTTGCAGTTCTACGGCTTTCGTGGTCTAGAGAGTTCAGTCAGTTTGCTTTTACTGGGGACTCTGTTTTTTTGTCAGTGATCTGTACGATAATAGAACTGATGTTGCGTTTGATGCTAAAATCGTACCGAATTAGAATTCGTTAGGCTATGTAAGTTCAGAAGAAGCTATTAATCGTTTATTATTACGAGAAAGAACATTCGTCTTTGCGTGTTGTTGATAGAAAAGAGAAGCAGGAAACTGTAACATAGAAGTCACGATGTTCACAATTTTCCTGTTACATATACGACTCTGAATGTACTGTAATATATAGGTCGACAATTATTCAGCAATGCAGGAAATACTTCATTACGAGCAGATTTCCGCAATGTGAGCTCCAGAGTGGTTTTGTAGCTCTGATCCGCCGCAAAGAGTCGCTAATGAACGAGACAGGACGAGCGAAAGCTCTCTCGCATTGACAAACAGGAGTGAGTCCTAATTCCATACAAACTATGAAATTTTCCAACAGCTTTAGTGTAGGTACGTACACTACGTGACAAAAAATGTGAGACATCCAGAAGGGAAGGGGGAAACAAAATGAAACTACACGGGTTGAGAGCATATAACATGAAATCTCAGTAATTTCAACATCTAGTGAAATTTACAAAGCGCTTGAGTCCACGTATCGCAATGACCTCACACCATATCCGGCCTGGATGCAATGGACTCGCACTAAGGAGGACGACGATTCAAATCTGCATCCGTCCGTCCAGACTTAAGTTCTCCGTGATTTCCCTAAACAGCTGCAGATAAATGCTGGACTGGTTTGTTTGAAATAGACACGACCGGTTTGCTTCCCTTCCATTCGTAATCCAGACTTGTGCTCCGTTTCTAACGATCGCGTTGTCGACGAGGCATTAAGCTCTGGTCTTCTTTCTTACCAGCATGTATGCACTGAATTGAATGTCATAGAGACGCTGTATCCTCTCACGAGGCAAGCTGACCCATAAATGTTGTAACTGCTCCTTGGTATCGTGGATACTAGTGTTGGAACAGAGTTGACCCCGAGCTGGGCCCACACATGATCCAGCGGGGACAGATCTGGGGATCATGTTGGCTACGGTCCTAGCTGAACATCACGCAGTTAATTCCTTAGAGACCAGCGCTATTTGTGAAAGAGGTTGCACTGTTGGAAAACAGAACCGAGATACTACCGCTTGAGAGGTAAGAAGAGTTGCCCTCTTCGAAAACTACAGTTTGGGAGTTTTGGTACACAACATAAATGAAATAGTAAAGGGTACGATTACCGGTAGTAATGATAGGACTGCTAAGAAAAGAAACATGAATGGATGTATAAGAGAGAAAATGGGAGCCGACGACTTCTCTCTATCTCTCTCTCTCTCTCTCTTTCTCTCCTTTTTCTTTTTTTTACTTTTGTCTGTTCGGTGTTTTGTTTTGCACATAATTAAATCCACACATCAGTCAGCGTTAGTTCTAGCACTATGTGATAAACCTATATTGTTTTCTCTATTTTTACTACAACTTCCTCTGTTTCAAGTGACAAATCAACATATTTCGAAACAAAAAACTGAATTAAACGTTGACAGTTTCAGTTTTGTGTAAATACAGTTTATTCTTAAGTAGCGGGCAGGAAGATACGTATGTACAACAAATATGCTCTGTATCCTATTCGGCCCTTTAAATATCCTCACCAACTTTAAAATATTTACAGAATTCAAACTGCAGTTTATAAGTATTAGAAGTTAGTTGATCGGGTAACTTCTCCACTTTTATTTTATCAAAGCAATTGCTTGTGATGTAAGTATAGTTTACATGCATAAACGTAAACAAATTTATAATAATTGTTGTTATTTTGTACTCAATAGAACGTTCTTCATCATGATTAAAGGTAACAGTTTCCTGTTATTACTGTTAAATGAGAAAGTTGTTTATGAATAATAGAAACTTGTATTACATCAGTTCGACGAAGCATTGAAGTGAAGTTTGATATATTTTTTGTGGTTTTCTTTCCTTTTACCTTTTTATTGAGGTAATTGCGTTTTACAGCACTGTGGGATAAATCTATATTGTTTTCTCTATTTTTACTACAACGTCCCTCTGTTTCACGTTACAAATCAGCAATTTACGAATAAAATCTGAATTCAGCATTGACCTTTTTTTTTTTTTTTTTTTTTTTTTTTTTTTTTTTTTTTTTTTTTTTTTTTTGTAAACTCTTTTTATTCTTAAGTTGTATGCAGGAGGAAAAGTACGTACAACAAAATCTCACTGATCGCATAGATAAAGAAAGCGTTGGTTATCAGGTAAAGTTGACAGATATGCAACACATCCAATGTACAGATAACGTGGTTACGACCTTAAATGACCACATTTACTAGGAACATTACCGTAGTCTACGCCTGGTTATGGTACTCTGTAGTAGGCTAAGGTGGTTTTACAACTGTAAATATCCCTGTCACACACTCATTTTTATCGAGAGCTTCTAATACCATTTTTGTAAATTCTAGTGTGGATGATAGTGTAGGCCTACCAATTCGCAACCGCTTTGTGCTTGAAACTTCCAAGAACGGGAGTTCGCCATTCTCTTCCAGATGCATGGTGAATTTCATACTGGGATGCAAAGAGTTCAGATATTGGAAAATCTTCTGATGTTTTTCACTCTACAAGTGTGTCATGAGCAAATCTGAAAAACTATTTCTCCCTCTGTGAAGCTTTTTCCACAGCGTTCTCTTGGGAATCCTCCGCCACTAAGGTTACCGTAAAAGTTGAGCATTGGGTTAGGAAGACGTGCTAAATCAGAACAAATGAGAGACTGTGTCAGCAACGTCGTGCAGGCACTTGGCTTTTCACGTGCCACCATTTAAATGGTGAGCTGTGAACGCATTAATTCTGGGAAGCCGTCACTATCATTGTCGACAGCCCGGGCAACATTGTGTTGATGAGAGGGTTCGCCATAGGCTGCAGAAATGGTTCAAATCGCTCTGAGCAATATGGGACTTAACTTCTGAGGTCATCAGTCCCCTAGAACTTAGAACTACTTAAACCTTACAAACCTAAGGACATCACACACATCCATGCCCGAGGCAGGATTGCAACCTGCGACCGCAGCGGTCGCGCGGTTCCAGACTGCAGCGCGTAGAACCGCTCGGCCACTCCGGCCGGCCATAGGCTGCAGCGGATTGTAACAATAGATATGTAGCAATACTGTCTGATACCTTGGATCTCTCTGTATGTATATATATATTTTTTAATTTTCTGTGTCTCATTGACCTGAAGCTGGCTTCTGTTGGTTGAAACAGGTAATAGGAATCCGCATCATATAACAGCCTGCAATTGAAACAAAATATCCATTTCAGCTCACGGTCCTATATCCGAATGCGTGTCTTCAGAGTAGTTATTCAGATGTGAAGTGGTTAGCGGATGAAAATTCACAAATTGTCCAGTAGACCACCAGAAATAACAATTTGAAGCTAGTGATACTATCGCCCAAAGATATAACCTTTGTTAAACATTTGTTACGCCAAACTCTCTTGATATTTTCTACGCTAAACTGGTAGAGCACAGGAGCAGATGCCTACGTATTGTGATTCACTTGGGGAGGTCCTGGAGGGTCCGAAATGAGGAGAAATCACCGCTCCTATCCGGCATTGAACCCGGGACCTCCAAGACAGCAGTCAGGTATCTACCCGTGCACCATCACTTTTACGCCTGTACACTACCAGACCAAAAGTATCCTGACGCCCCTTTATAATGCGGAATTGACCACTAAATTTGACGAAAGGTGGACCCACCAGTATTAGCAGGAAGGGGGAAGTACTATGTCGGTGGCACGGAAGCAGTAACAGTTGGAAGAGTCGGTCAAGACCACACAGTGGCTTCGAACGTCGACTAGCCATTGGCTGCCACATGAGTAAGAAATCTACCAGGGGTATTTCAACTCTCCTAAAACTGTGTAAGTCGACTGCTGATGATGTGACATGAAAGAACAGCTACAGCAAAACCAAGACCATGCAGACCACATATGCTGACGGACAGTGGCCTTCCTGCGTTGCGGAGGGTTGTTGTACAAAATCGCTCGGAGTCAGCGGAAGGAATTATCCGTGAGTTCCAAAGTGGAATCTGTAGCCCATCTAGCACAGTAAATGTGCGTTGGAAGTTAAGAAGAATGTGGTACAACCGTCGAGCAGCTCCTGGTAAGCCACACATTTCTGTAGTCAGTATTAGCGGCGCTTGAGGTGGTGTAAAGAGTGACGTTGCTGGACAGTGGGTGACTGGAAACGAGTGATCTGGAGTGATAAATCACGCTATACGCTGAGTCAGTCCGATGAAAGGGTTTAGGTTTGGCGAATGCCTGGAGAACTTTGCCTGCCATTATGTGTAGTTACAACAGTGAAGTAGAGAGGAAATGATCGTAAAGTATGGGGGTATTTTTCGTCGTTAGGGGGCAGTCCAATTATTGTGCTTACGTAAACGCTAAATGCGGAAGTATATGAACACATTTTGCAGCATTATGTAGTGTGTACATTACACGAACAGTTCAGAGATAATGACTGCTTGTATCAGAGCAACAATGCACTGCATCAAAAAGTGGCATGTGTGAGGCAATGTTTTGTGGTCAGTAACATTTCTGAAATGGACTGGCCTTCCCAGAGACCCAACCTGACCCCAGTAGAACACCTCTGGGATGGGTTCGATCGTCGACTTCGCTCCAGATGCCAGCGGTCAAAAACACTACCTTCTCTGGTTTCGGGTATTTAGGGAGAATGGGCTGTTACTTATTGTCGATACCTAGTGAAATTATTCTGGGCTTTCATTGATATAAATGTTGCTGATGTTGCTAGGCTAGTGAATATGATCCACTAGTCCTTGTCTCTATGTCACTTAGATGCTTCCTGTGGAATGCTTTTGTACGGTGACCGCTTGGACTTACATAGGGTGTTAATATATTATGTGATCTGGAATTCATCCAAGAGTCCTACGTTCATACCACTGCTTAAGCTTTTCCCTATCCCACATAAATATGATGGATAGGGTGTATAGCCTGCAAAAAAAATTATAAATTTCATCTCGCTCGTATACGAGAAAATGTTTAACAAATTTTGGGACCACACTGAGGTGTTCTCCACTATCTCAGGCACGTGTCTAAAATATTACTCATAAATTCTTGAAACCTAACGGTATTTTAATAATGATCTGCCTATTTCTGTCTAATTTTACCTTTTTCAACCAATAAACAAGCAGCTTGTAGTCGAATTATAACAAACAATGAATATAGTTGTTCGCATTGCCAGACGGCAGAATGTGGGTTACTGCTCCACTTGTATTTGGTTCATACAGCGCCTGGCCGTGGAATCTGAGGAGCCTGCCGAGGGAGAACCCTCACGTGGTCGGCAGCTGGCGGCTCTCACCAATTACCGCCGCTTTTCTCTGACATCATTAAATTGCACGCGCCGCAAGCTGCGAGATACGGCGGTGTACGCCTCAGCTCGAGACCAAATTCACAGGTTCTTAATACACTTTCGTGGGCAACGACGCTGCTAATGTAATGACTTACTATAAGTACGGGAACCTGTTGTTAGAAATAATGTTCTGGTAATTTAAGGAGACTTCTAGGCGCAAAACGATCAAGGTAGCGCAGTGGTAAGCCACTGCACTCTCACTGTCTGGTCATCCAGGTTTAGGTTTTCGGTAGTTTTAACAAATAGCGTAAACTAAATGACGGTCTACTGCATCTGAAAAAGATACAGGTGATTACCTCGTCCATATTTTACTAGGCCAAGCTTGCGCATGACCGTATCTCGCCGACGGATGCTTAAACCCTACTGTAACTTTCTAGCTTCTAGGAACGTCTGAGTAATCATAATTTTTATCCTACCACACGCACTTTGCTTTAATTTAATGTGATTCACCTTCAGGGGAGACGTTGGATGTCTCTGCTCTAACTTAATAGTAGCCCTCGTATTTCCAGCAATATACACACTTGTCAGCACGACACACGAAATACATTTACAAATTTTTCCCATCGGACAGTCTTAGTCACTCAATATTTTCTGTATCATGTGTAATTCTGATCATTCTGTTGTTAAATTTATATGATGCCTTCAGGAAAAAAGGATGTAGAATAACTCATTATCCCAATGTTACAAATTGAAATGGCAGTGTTATTTTAATGTAAGTTACATAGCTAGCTGTATTTATGAAATGTTTAAAAAGATCCCTAAAATTGTATTACTATTGTTATTATTATTAATTATTATTATTAATATTATCATTGTGAGTGAGTGTTTTTAAAGTTAAACGTGTCATTTTCATGGGAAAAATGTTCCTTACACGTAACACACACCTACTATTTTTAAATTCACGAGCCTAATTCCTACCTCCTTCTCCTTCTTCCCCTCGTCCTTCACTCACTCCCCTCCCCCCCCCCCCTCTCCGACACCACCTTCCTCCCTTCGCAGTCCCATTCTACGTACAGCTGAGTCGGAAGCCTATGTAAGCTTATTCCTGAATCATTACGCCTTCCGAACTATAATGTCGATTCAACCATCCACGGCAACGAATGATATGCGTCGTTAGTATAGGTATGGAGCCTCCAGCCCACAGTTCCAATTTATGCCGCTAGGTAGTACCACAGTCGCCGCTTTGGAGTCACTTTCGGCAGTAAATTCAAAAAGCGAAGTCGATTAAAAAAAACTGCAGAAATATGAAAACAGACCAATTGTCCTATGTGAAAAACTGCGGGAAATTTAAAAAATCCAAGTTGCTGGATCATAAAGACTTCAAAAAACCAAAGATGGCTTGATTGAATATTTAAAAATTGGTGAACTATTTAAAAATTCATGACGGTAAAACTAGCTCAGTTGTGCTTTATACCCATTCCCCTCCCCTCCTCTCTTCTCCTATTTTCTGGTCGCTATCTCCAACCAACCACAGCATAGTATTAAAGATGACAGACCCAACTGAAAAATCCAAGATATGGTTCTAATGGCTCTGAGCACTATGGGACTTAACTTCTGAGGTCATCAGTCCCCTAGAATTTAGAACTACTTAAACCTAACTAACCTAAGGACGTCACACACATCCATGCCAGAGGCAGGATTCGAACCTGCGACCGTAGCAGCAGTGCGGTACGGGACTGAAGCGGAGCAATGATTACAATGTTGATGTTACTGCATGATATTCACTCAGTTTATCAAAAATATTTCACGCTGAAAACCAAACCATAACGTTCAATAATATTATGCTTGCTGACGGGAATGTAAATCATAAGCTCAAACTGCGATGCTTAGAGATCACCTGGGCTGACACCCTCTAGCGTCAGACGACCGTAAACCGGTGAACCAGAAATTTTTCTTCTCAGGAAAAGCAGTAACGAGCTCTTTCACTGAAATGTTTTTCCAAGGTTTAGCTATTACTAACGACTTAGAGAATGAAGTAAATTATTGCTGGCCTACCAACAGACTGACACTCTCAGTAGACAGACGATGTGTGATTTAAAATTACGGAGCTTTTGTTTTGCACTGCGTGATGTTTACGACGAACAGACAGTGAAGCACTATAGCTGAAGTGGAACGCTACGCTACCTGTGGAAACTTTCGCATCCTACAATGTTAGCAGTTCGTGTAGATGGCTGTTATGTGACATTAATTCAGTTGTTATGTAATCAAAAGGGATGTACGCATTGGGTACCGTAACAGCTAGTTAATGGTGATTCGCTCGAATAACGTAACGAATGTAATGAACAGGATGCAATCAATTCCAGAGAGTCGGGGAATCAGGTTACTCAGCCAGCGTGGCGCATCTGTGTTACCACAAAATCATGTTGTAACTATACACGATACAGTCACATTAATGTGATCGCCGCTTATGTCCGACATCAACGTGCAATAAACACTCACAGACGACAGGTGGCAACATTAGCAGTGGAGGGTATATAAAGCGGTGGGTCGGGGGGGGGGGGGGGGACGCGGAAAGCAGTGAAGTCGTAGTCGGAGCGATTTACCTGACGTCCAAAAGACCATGATCATTGGCTTTCGAGCCAAGGGTGGAAGCATTTTCCAAACAGATAAGTTCGTAAACTGCTCACGTGCAGTCGCCGTTAAAGTATACCATCCGTGTCAAAATAGCGTTATCCAAAAGCAGCATCGAGGAAACTGTGTTGCAACACGGCCCATAGATCAATAGGGTGAACAGCGGCTGCAGAGATGTGTACGAGCGAATAGACGTGCAACTGCTGAGCAACTGTCCACCCAAGTGAACCAAGGGGCTACCAATAGTGTCTCCTCAAAGACTGTACAGCGAGCGTGGCTGCATATTGGCTTCACCAGCAGGCGCCTGGTTGTTGCACTCGTGCTGACTGCTGTTCATTGGCGACGAAGGCTGGAATTTGCACGCCAGCACCGTAACTGGACGTCAGTTGAGTGACATCACGTGTTATGCTCCGTAGGACAGCTGACCGTTGTCGTGTACGGTCTGAAACGTCTGAAAGTAAACAGCCCGCGACAATCGTCGGAAGAATCCAGGCCAGAGGACATTCACTGTGTGATCTCGTCATTGTGAAAGGCTCAATGGGTCAACACAAGTACAGAAGTATACATGTATCCTGTGTACCATATCGACTCCTACATGCACTTGGCGAGTTTACCATACTGCCGTGGCCACAAAAGATCACGTTCTAAACCTAATCTAGAACCTGTGGAACAAACCTGACTGGGATGATCGCGCCATGGATCCTCTACCGAGAAACCTAGCGCCGCTGGCCACGGCGTTGGAATTGGCATGGCTCCACACTCCTACCGGTAGATTCCTGTACCTCGTTCACTCTCTTCCTGCACGTCTCGCAGCGATCTGGGCTGTAAAATATGGTTATACAGGCTTTTGGCAGATGTTCACATTAATATGACTGGATAGTATATGAAGCTCGGTGGTCTGGTGGGTTGATGTTACATTCGTATACATAGGATATAGCTCATATCCTGCTTCAGGGAACGGTTGTTAATTGATGCATACAGATCCTATTCACGTCAGGTTACCTCAAGAGAAGAACTACGATTACACTGTGGTTCCAAGTTCACATTAACGATAACGTCCCTATGCTACCGACTAGAGGTTATGTTGGGCCACGACAGAGGCGGAAGTGGCGGCATCTTCCTTTTTCGCGAAATTTCATGCTTTAGAAACCGTAGAGTTCGATCAAATCGTCGTTTCTCAAGATTCCAACCGCCTCAAGATCAGCACGTCAGGCGCGTCTCTGGGTCGAAATCTAGGCCCGGCATAGTAATTTTTTAAATGCATTTTTCAGCTCTAGCGCGACCACACCTAACTGATGGTGGGAAATTATTCTGATTTTTATCGTTCTTCATTTGTTGTCAACAGTAATGGTATGTGACGGTTTCGAAACCTAGTGACAGAATTTGCGTCACATAGTTCCCAGGTGAAACATTCCACTCTCCAAGGTGGTGAACAAGATTTCGGTAGTTAAAGTGTGTTTCATGTATGATACGTGCGGGGTTCGAGTCCCAGTCAGCATTTAACTCTTCGTCGCGTTATTTCTGCACTTAAGCGCCAAATGAACTGGTATATGCATGCGTATTCACATACAGAGATATGTAAAGAGGCAGAATACGGTACTGCGGTCAGCAACGCCTACATAATCCAACAAGTGTCCGACGCAGTTCCTAGATCGGTTACCACCGCTACAACGGCGGGTTATCAAGATTTAAGTGAGTTTGAACGTGGTGCTATAGTCGGCGCACGGGCGATGGGACAGAGCATCTTCGAGGTAGCGATGAAGAGGGGATCTTCCGTACGACCATTTCACGAGTGCACCGTGAATATCAGGAATCCGGTAAAACATCAAATCTCTGATATCGCTACGGACGGAAATAGATCTTGCAAGAACGGGACAAGGATGAATCAAGAGAATCGTTCAGCGTGAGAGAAGTGCAACCCTTGCGCAAACTGCTGCAGATTTGGATGCTGGACCATCATCAAGTGTCAGCATATGAACCATTCAACGAAATATTGATATGGGCTTTAGGAGCAAAAGGCCCACACGTGTACTCTTGAAGACTGCACGACACAAAGTTATACACCTCGTCTGGGCCCGTCAACATCGACATTGCACTGTTGATGACTGCAAACATGTTGACTGGTCGCGACGAATCTCATCTCGTTTCAAATTGTATGGAGTGGATGGCCGTGTACTGGTGTGGAGACAAGCTCATGAGTCCATCAGCCCTGCATGTCCGCAGGAGACTGTTCAAGTTGGTGGAGGCTCTGCAATGGTGTGGGGGGTGTGCAATTGGAGGATAGGGGACTCTTGATACGTCTAGATAAGACTCTGACGTGTAATACGTACGTAAGCATTCTCTCTGATCACCTGCATCCATTCATGTCCATTGCGCATTCCAGCAGGACTATGCGACACCCCACACTTTCAGAATTGCTACAGAGTGGCTCAATGAACGATCTTCTGAGTTTAAACATTTCCACTGGCCGCCAACTTCCAAGACATGAATATTATTGAGAATATCTAGGATGCCTTGTAACGTGCTGTTCTGAAGAGATCTACACCCTCTCGTACTCTTAAGGGTTTATGGACAGCCCTGTAGGATTCATGGAGTCTGTTCCCCCCCCAGCACTACTTCAGGTATTAGTTGAGTCCATCCATTTCGTGTTGCTGCACTTCTGCGTGCTCGCTTGGGCCCTATACAATATCAGGCATGTGTACCAGTTTCTTTGGCTCTTCAGTGTAATTCAGTCATGGTGAAATCTCGCCACTGATGGAAAACCTAAATTTAATATCCATTCATAGCTGGAAAAATAGGATTTCCGATTCTTTAGACAGATTTTGGTAATATTATTTCAACTTCAGATTTGTAAGCATAGTATTTAAAATTTAGGTATATCATGTCTCTTTATGCTTAGTCTGCAATGATGATAGGTACTGTGTTCGAGAATCGATGTGGCACGAAATCTTTCTCAGTTTCCACTGCCTATGGATGCTGAGTTAGAATCCATATCCAGAACAAATCAATTTTGATGTACTATAAAGTTCAGACATATGCACAACTAGCTGCTCGTGACTGGTTTACATCTTCATGTCACTTTTGTATTAGATAACCAGTTTCAATGGTGACTTTCGTACTACACATAGAATGTCATGAATGCAGTGACATCACTAGTGAGAGTTATTTCTGGTTAATAGGTGGATGGAAAACATTTTAAAGAGCATGAGTACTTCCATTTTTCATAGAATTTTTTGAGTTCAGATGTTCCTGAAAAATATTTTCTGCGATAAAAAATTAGTTTTGAGTAAGGACCCATGATTTATGTGGTCGAGCTCTGATACTAATAAGAGTGTTGACATTTTACAAGCGTCACTTACTGTAATAAATTTGGGGTTACAGGCATTAAGGACTGTCCCATCTCTAATAACGTGTTCTCTAATATTTGCAGTGTCGTGGTACTCATTTACACGAGTAGTTATTGCTATACGGAGCAGTGCTCTCCACTGGTCGCTTGTAGAAACCATTTTGTATAGTGAAACGATTGTACCGAAATGTGATTAGAGGACTTGCAAGAGACTTACGTGATGTCGGCTGCGTGCCAATCAGGCGGATAACAATTCAGTTCGTTTGGATACGTTTGAACATGAGAGTATAAGGGGCGATCAAAAAGTTTCCATTCGAAGGCCGTACAGTCCAGAATCGATACGCCACTAGGCAAAATCGTCAGAATCATTGAGGGTGAAGATACCTGTTCGGTTAAATTTCGTGTCCTGCTGAGTGAAGAATCCCGTAGCTGTCTGCTGCACATCCTCGTCCGACAGAAATTGTCGACTCTTCAAAGGCAGTTTTTAAAAGCCTAAGCCGTGATAAGCGCTTGGAGTCAGACAAGGAGTATTGGGCAGTTTTTCGAGTGTTTCCCACTGGAGTTAACGTAACACCTGTTATACGACATTTGTGATATGCGGGCGTGCGTTATTATGAAGAAGCAGCATCTTTCCACAACGCTGGTTTTCAACGGACATGCTGTCAAGTACGCATTCTTCATTTTCCGATGGATGTTTGCCGGTGTTTATTATTCGGCAGAAGAGAAGAGAATAACAGAACAATGATCCTGTTTGGAAGCATTTGGTAATGACGTCACCATAGTTAACGTTTCTCCATTCACCGCGCGCACGTAGGGAAGGTAAGAACGCCACACTAATCCCTTACCTACATGTCGGTGCTTATATACTCGACGGAGGAGCGCAGCGTTGCATATACGCTGCACCAACGCCCTCAAACAAAATATTTTTCATAGCCCTTGTTCACTGACCAAGCAATAAAGGAAACGGAGGAGAAGTATCGAAATAGAATTAAAATGTAGGGAGAAGGAATAAGAAACTTCCTCGCAGATTAAAACTGTGTGCTGGACCGAGACTCGAACTCGGGACCTTTGCCTTTCGCGGGCAAGTGCTCTACCAACTGAGCTACCCAAGCACGACTCACGCCCCGTCCTCACAGCTTTACTTCTGCCAGTACCCCGTCCCCTACTTTCCAAGCTTTACAGAAGCTCTCCTGCGAAACCTGCAGAACTAGCACTCCTGAAAGAAAGGATTGGTAGAGCACTTGCCCGCGAAAGGCAAATGTCCCGAGTTCGAGTCTCGGTCTGGCACACAGTTTTAATCTGCCAGGAAGTTTCATATCAGCGCACACTCCGCTGCAGAGTGAAAATCTCCTTCTGGAAGGAATAAGAACCTTGATGTTACCGATGACATAGTAATTCTGTCAGAGATACCGAAAGATTTGGCAGAGAATCTGAAAGGAATGGATTGTGTTTTGCAGGGAGGCTATAATATGAATATTGACAAACGGGAAACAAGGGTATTGGAATACAGTTAGATTAAATCAGTCAGAGCACAGGGGATTTTACTCGGAAATGAGACGATGAAAGTAGTGATATCTGGGTAGCAAAAGTTGCTGGTATTTAAAATGCGGATTGGTAGTAACAAGAAAAGCGTTCTGAGAAAGAGAAGTTTTTCACATACTATTTATATTGTGTAATTAGATGAATGACGGTCACTAACTTCACTTAACGAAGATTGGTTCAGCACTTGCACATACAAGAGCGTGGAGCGGACTGCCTACGGCCAGAACACGTACGGTATATATACAGTTACAAAACATTCCAGTACAATGATTCTTGACATTTGTGGATACTTCTAGAATGCACTCGAACCAAATATAGAAATTAAAATTTTACTGTTCGGGGCTGTTTTGAACTCACGATGCTCCGTTCAACAGTCTAATATCATAACCAGTTTTGTTTCGCCGATCTCATTTTGTTTGTAATTGTTCGTTTGATATGTTCGAGGCGAGCGTCCTATGACACCTGTTAATGTTCATCGTTGAGTCGTTAGCTCACTTTCTTATTGCAGAGGGCAGCTAACCCTCTGACCGAACACGCTGAGCTAGCGTGCCGGCATTCAACATGGTATGGCCGTTGGCAGGTTGGGTTGTTTGGGAGAAGAGACCAAACAGCGAGGCCATTGGTCTCATCGGATTAGGGAAGGACGGGGAAGGAAGTCGGCCCAGCCCTTTCAAAGGAACCATCCCGTCATTTGCCTGGAGCGATTTAGGGAAATCATGGAAAACTTAAATCAGGATGGCCAGACGCGGGATTGAACCGTCGTCCTGCTCTGACCGAACACACTGAGCTACCGTGCCGGCTGCCACTACATCTCGGTGACTGTGTACTCAGTTTCTTCTGCGCTATTATTATAGTTGTAGGTAGTCATTTCTGAAGGTATTTGTTTGCAGTTTAGCCTCTTCGGGAAGTCAAACGTGATCGAGAAACAGTTCAGACAAGATCACACTAGACGCTTTTGAAGTGCGGCGCTACATGAGAATACTCTAGCTGGATAAATCGAATAACTGATGGACATGTACTGAATTGAACTAAGAAATGTATGACAAAACTTAGCTACAAGAAGGGGTCCATTGACAGGACACATCCTGAGGTGTCAGAAGAGACGCACCAACGCTAGACTACAGTAAGCTGGTTCAAATTGATGTAGGTTACAATAGTAATTGAGACATGAAGACAGGATATATTAGCGCAGAGAGCTGCATTAAATTTATCAGCAAATGACGTATCAGGTGTTAGAAAGCCTGTTCAGAATGCATAGCTGTCATAGTTGAAGTCAGCTCCATGTTTGTGTGACACTCCAATCAAGCACTTGGGATCGACAAACAAAAACTTACATTGATAACTGCTGTCATTAGGTATCTCAACGAGAACTGTTTCTCTTTCTTCAAGAGACACATATCCCTCTTAGTCGCTAGCACGCCTTCAGGAGAAGTGTTTGTGAGCATTTAAAATGAAAATGGAAATCTTCACTAGACACTACACTATCAAAAGGACCCATGAAGGCAAAATAAGAAATAAGTGTCTCCCCATTATAGTGGAGAATGGATGTGATTGGAGTAGGATGGTGAAGGAAAGTAATCGTAACCTCGAAGTAAATCTGCTAATGTAGTTTTTGGCAACCAAAATAAAAGCCTGTATCAGAGCGCTACTTTACGTGACTACTATAACTGGGAAAGGGTATTACTCATTAAAATCTATTTTACGTTAAATCCAAGGGAGCCACACAATAATATTATTCATGGTGCAAACAGAATGGTGCTTCTTCAAGGATTTTCATTTCGTAAGACTGTGCATTATGTTTAAATATGTGAGTAGCTGTGACCATCAGTTGAATTATTTTCCTAAAACAATGAACTTATCTTTTTAAAAAATGCAGCAGAAAATCCAATAAATATGGTAACGTAAGTTTGCGAAAATTGAGCGTGAAGCAACTGCACAAATATGTTTATAGTAGAATATATTTAATTTCATGCACATCAGAGAAAACCAGGTAAAGATTTGTACTAAATTGTATACTCTACCAGGAGAACTAAAAGTGTTTTTGCTATAGGAGTGGTATAACTGAAAAATTTATGTGAAAGAATTTTGTCAAAAATGCAGACCCTACGCGTACATGTGAATATATTCTGAACTTTGCACAGAGTTTGCCTTGAAATCAATCTCACTTCGTTTTTGATACGCTGTATATGTTAATAATGTAAACCATGTGTCCCGTTAGTCATAAGATTAGTTTTATTTTAAAAGTAATCAAATTGCATTTTTCGTGCAAATGGAGGAACTGCAATACCGTGTCATTGTGAAATTACGTATTATAAAAAAAGTTTAGTTTTGACATAAAATATTGGACGCTTCCCGTCACTATGTTTGAAAATTTCATTTATCTTACACAAATCGCGTTTCAGGGAATTATTTTCACTGCCGGTTGCGGATTTAGCACTTTACGATGTCTTGGATGTAGCTCTCAATGCGGTTGAGTCACTGCATCTTTTTGGTAGCTTAACGAATTTTGAGTGCACTGGGGTACAGAAATCCAAAATTACTAATCATTACTCATTAGATAGCACGAAAATAGCGACGTTTGCTATTCTGTAGTTGATCTGACCAAGAGAAGTTTGTTCACTCTTTTAATTTTCTATTTTTTTACATCCTCTAATTTCTCGCTTTATTAATATTAACGTAACATCCATCGAATTTCAATATAATATTAAATAAATATACTCAATTTCATTTTCCCCTCTGTTTACGAATGTGTACAAAACTACACACTATACAAATGCGACAGTGGTTCAACTTTATTGTTAATAGTGAGAGCTCTATTTCGTTTTAAACCAATAGACCATATGAATCGTATTGGCAAATGCGTTAACGTATGTACTATCCAATGTATCTGTACGCTCTACGGTAATTTTATATGCCGTTATCTGTCACTGTATACGTGAAACGGCCTGAGAAGCTATAGTGGGCTATGGATTAAAAGACAAAAATACTGTATCAAAATGTCACTAGATGTATCGTATCGCTTATAATTTATATCATGTTTTGGTAACCATTGGTGGATGACTCAATTAAAATAATGTACGATTTATGGTTTACAAATGTCAATAGTTTAAAAGTGTTTGACAAATTATAGTTTCACATTAAACGCCGAAATGGAATATTTAATATACTGTGAAACAAGACTGAAAACCTCCAGACATTCTATTTCATAGAGACAGAAACACAGAAGTTCTTTCCACTGTGAGCTTACCGAAACCCACGAAATATGGAAAGTGAAGGAATGTATACTAAAATAGGTCAAGACAAAGTTAAAGGTGTTCATTTGTTAAGTTGCAGTGATAACATACCAACTACATGTACTGCACCGATTGAACACGGCGTCCATCCAGTCTTCATGTATGGACAGTTCTTGCAATAAACATACCTTCACAGAAACACTCCTCGAGTAAGTGAAACATGATACACTTGCTGTAGGTCGGTGCAGTGTTCTTCATCATGTTGGACTATCACTTCAGTCCGCGCAAGACGATAAAAAACGTACCATGGAAAGTGACAGAAAGACGAGGTCCGTTGCTTGGACAACGATTTATTTGCAACGTATGCTAAGAGATAATTACTGAAAGTAATGTGTGCGAGAGTATAATAGCTATACCGATAATTCTGATACTATAATGTGATCAAGTAATTCGATAGGATTGACTACTTCGAAGAAGAAGGACACCGCTTTGAAGAACCATTGTAAACAGCGCTTTCGTTGACTGAATGTAACGCAATCATCAGATAATCAAATAATACCTTTACGTATTCCTATTCTTCTTCAGCAGACGTTCATCACGAGATAGATTAATAATTCCAAATCTTTATCTGATGCTTTCCTGATTAGGAGTTCCTTGTCTAGGAAAGTGCTTCTTCCTTCTCGAGCCTCCCAAACAGATTTTTACAGAGGCAGTAGAAAACTCATTGCCTTCCAAAAGCGAAATTTGACAATGACGTTCTCAGGGCAAACGATATGCTCAATAATTCTAAATGCCTGAAACCTAATTCCTGTTAAAATACCTGTTTACCAAATTACGGGTGTTTGTTGGATCAGCAGTGGAATTAAGAATACCAAGCGAATTGTATCCACTTCTTCTCTGTGAGATGCAAATTTTTTGTTGTGGCCTAAAGAGACGAGAATAAATGCGACCTGACTGACGCGCTTCTGCTAGAAAGTACTTCGTAACATTGCTGAGACAAATACATCTACGTTATTTATAATTTTAAAGTATCTTAAGAATGATGTGCAAAATACCCAGGTATTTTTGCTTTATGAAAAATACCAATCCAATTTTATGCTTGTTTTGATGCGTTTTCACCCATTCATTGTTTTATACGTACAGTGGTATTCAGGTTTACTAAAACACAATTTACTTCGAATGAAGCTTCCAGTGTCTGGATCTAGAAAGGGAACAGGAAGGAGAGCAGGAAAATTATAGCTCACTTTAAACACGCAAAGGAGCCATTATGTAAACATTCTGCTCAGGGCCCAATGAAAATCCGGTTTGAGGAACTCATCTGTCACAGACGAGCACTAAATGCTATCATTAGAGAAGACCTAAATTGTGGCACGCTTCTACACTGCCTGTAAAAAGCTGAAGGAAATGTATAGCTACATGAGAGGTTACACCGCTTTCGACCAAAATAACTTTCTGCTAATAACGGCTTGTTAACTTAGGACAACATTTTAAATATGAGATTCATTGAATCACTTAAGTTGAAATATTCAGGTGATATAAATCATACACTTTCCGGTAGTGCACTAGATAAAACTTCGTATGAATGTCGATACTACCAAGAAGAGCGATGTATTAATTTTTACTTGCTGCTGACTAAGAAGGAAGTGGATCTAAGGCGTAATTAACTTTTTATTGTGTTGACGTATACTCATGAGTACGAGGTGATTCAAAAGATACACAAGAAATGTAAAATAAGAATTTTAAGAGTATTAGTGGAAGAGCGAGATGGATTTCACGGAAACGTACAAAAAGACATGACATTGCATCATGAAACCGAGGAAAACTATTTTTATAATAGTTACAGTTCCGCAGTTGTTACCTGTCGTTATTTAAATAGATTTTCTTGCTATATTTCGTAGTAGCGTGCATTTCTGCCAACATTAACCATATTTGCCCTTTTGGACGTATATTTCTATTCAACTGAATAATGAGGTTGCATATCTGCATTTTATGTTTTTCACTAATGTTAAGGCTTGTGCTTTCATTCACAAGATAAATCTATTTCACACCATTTGTCATTTTTGCTTTGTATTATGGAATGTGGCATGTTGCTAATAGAACTAGCCGACTACTTATATTTAAATGAACGTTACGATTAAAACTTTGAAGCTACAGCCTGTTGGAAAAAAATGTGATAAGTGATAAAACCGAGACTGGTAGAACAAGACAGGGAATGCAGTATGCGTCGAATTTCATGAAGTGATATTTCGTCTACGACTGTGTAGTGATCACTTCAAACAACTCAACGTGTACATGACATATAGCCAATCAAGCCACTTCTTCCTTCATGGCAATGTAACTTCACACAAATGCGTCAACAGTGCGACAAAATTTGGAACCCCTTCACATCAAAAAATGGTGACTATGTGGATTGGTTCTCTCTGTCTTTGATTAGTGATCGTTAGTTCTTTTGAGAAGTCCGTAGCGGTAAAGAAAAAACCTTTTCTATCAATTTTTAGCGTTGTATAGATGTTTTAGGAGGCAGTGACATCCCATCGTTGGTAAAGAGGCAAGTGCCCGCTTCTAACGTTCTTGCCAAATGGATCGGTTCCTCAAAGCGAATATACTATCCAGTGCCGGCTATAACACATTTGATAGTACTGTAGACTGAAATGCCTTCATATGTCTTACATTATGACATAGTGTTCTAATACGTCATTGCCCGCCTTGAAAGAAGTTATTTACAATGAAGTACCAAGAATGAGAAAAAAAGTTCTCTTCAGTTATTTAGAACTGACGCTCGTTAGTTGAATGCTGATCTCATGACTGATGTAAATAACACTTTGATCATAAATGTTTGAGAACTTTACTATTTCTACAATAATAAGTAATGAATAAACAAAATCACAGTTGTCGATCGAAGATTTCAAGAATTTTTTTTCGTTGTTATAAATATCCCACAAATTTTATTTTATTTCCGTGAAGTCTGGCCGACACAATTACACTTAATTTCCGAATTATTTCTTTCCCACTTTTCGCATTAAAACTGGATCACCCGCACCCTGACAACCGTTCATTTTTGTGAGGGGTGCATCATACCACAGTAACACCATTGTTAATAAGCAAGAGGTCTCAAAATAATTGGGTAAACATTATTTCTTGAACTGAATGTATCCGTGATTGTTCTTAATTGAGCAAAAACAAAAGTAAGCGAGGCTGTATTATAACAAGTCATTTACCTATATGTGACGGAAGCTATGTTCGATTTTAGTCCCGGAAATTTGCTTCACTTTTTCACCCTATGCCACTTACAGGGGTCTCAGAGACTACGTTTTCAGCCTACGCTCGTCGACGACAATCCTGACCTAATGTTCCCTGTCCACTGATTTTTATTTCCGCTAAACACTGAACTCTAATCGAAACAAATCATTTATCAAGCGAATACTATTTCACTCAATGTCCTTTCATATTTACTGTCAACGAGGAAATGTCTTTACATGTAAAAGTAAACTATAATTTTATAGTGTCTTCGGAATCGGTGGAGTGCATAAATTTCTTGAACCATTGTTTTTCTGGTTGTAAGCCAGTAATTTTGCAACAGTTCGGTTCGGCGCTGCAGGTGTGACAGAAGTATTGATGACCTTCAGTTATATTTGAGAACAAGATCGATGAGTTTCAGAGAACTCATCAGTACGTGGCGCCAATGTAATATCGAACTCTAATCTTCTGTATTTCATCAATACACTAACACTGACTTTTGAAACTCTGCCCTTCTAAAACTCACACAATTTCTTTTGTTGAATCAGAGCATCAGTATTCAGCTCCGAGGAAATCAGTTTGTTCCACCTGTAGTTCTAAACGGTAAAAATTTATTTTTCAGTAGCTGCTATTAAGGGATTATTATTGGACAGTCATTGAAACAGGCTGCTCCAAAATTTGCGTGAAGGCATTGTAATTTTTCCACGCATTATAGAACTAAAAGAGCCATTTGCTGTGTAAATCTGAATATTCCTATGCATACGTTCCAGAGTCGTGCTTGGGTAGCTCAGATGGTAGAGGATTTGCACGCGAAAGGCAAAGGTCCTGAGTTCGAGTCTCGGTCCCGCACGCAGTTTTAATCAGCCCCGGAGTTTCATATCAGCGCACACTCCGCTGCAGAGTGAAACTTTCATTCTGGAAACATCCCCCAGGCAGTGGCTAAGCCCTGTCCCCTCAATATCCTTTCTTCAAGGGGTGCAAGTTCTGCAAGGGTCACAGGAGAGTTTCTGTGAAGTTTGAAAGGTAGGCGACTAGATACTGGCAGAAGTAAAGCTGTGAGGATGGGGCGTGAGTCGTGCTTGGGTAGCTCAGATGATGCCGGCACGGTAGCTCAGCGTGTTTGGTCAGAGGGCTGCGTGCCCTCTGTAATACAAAAACTGAGTCATAGAATCAACGATCAACTTGAACAGGTATCTTGTGACGTCCGCCCAGACCAAACGCAACGGACTATATCGAGGGAAAAAAAAGTATGGTAGAGCACTTGCCTGCGAAAGGCAAAATGTCCCGAGTTGGAGTCTCGGTCCCGCACACAGTTTTAATCTGCCAGGAAGTTTCAAATCAGCGCACACTCCGCTGCAGAGTAAAAATTTCATTCTGGAAATATTACTGATTTTTTTATGCTGCTGCAGGTTGCGGCGGACTGTCTCTAGAAAGATTGCTTCTTGATGCAACATTTTTCAGTTCTGACAGTGCAAGTTGGAAGTGGTGACGCGAAGGCGACATCGTTTACAGTAATCAGTAGAAGTTGCCTAATGTAATCTGATCTACTTTCCGTGAAAGGTTTCACAAGATTATGCTCCACGTTAGTCGATTCAGGAACGGCACAACAAATCAGCGGACGTGCCTATTGCGTATCATGTGGAATTACAGTTCCACCGTAATGTGCAGTAGCTGAAAACATTGTTCTGAATTATTATTTAATTTCTAATAGTAACGTTAGTCACATGTCTTCACTTAATAGAATGGAGAGTCTGTGAAGTTAATAGTACCTGATGAAAAAGGATAACAACAGTAAAGGGTGAATCAGGGATTATATATAAATGAGTGCGTGCCCACACACACACACACACGCACACACACACACACACACACACAGACACCTACAGATGAGGCTTTATTAAATGAAATTATGATGAACAACGGGAGAAAGGAAATCCTTTTCACTGTGGCTGAAGTATTTAATGGCGTTTCACAGTTTCACGTTAGATTCAATATGTATTTCATTTTATTTAAAAAACCTTTGGCTTAGCTCCAACGTATCTGAAAACTCTGATTCTTACTGGCAGACGAGACATTTCAAATGTCAGCCCTTAATAAACCGTGAAATGATGTCATTTTGTCGGCCAAAAACGTTAAATGAGTTTGAGTACCCCGAACATTGCACAAATTTCATCAATGCGTGTCTAATTTATGCAAGTAAATGGAGTTTTGTTACGAAGCTTTAAAATCACAGACTGAAGGAATCTATCGCCTAACCGAACAAGTAACTGCAGAACTACGTCTCTGTAAGAACAGAAAACAGCTACCAAATTACGGACGACAGCACGTTGGTGTCTCGCATGTTGTTGTAGATGTGATAATGGGAGCAGCCTCTCACTAATAAAAAATAACGTCGGCTAATCTCTGGCTCTGAATTATATTCTCAGTTACTCGCATGTATTTACTTTCTCGCAATTTTGTAAACTACCCGAATAGTGAAAATAAACACGGCAGAGACAACATGACGCTTGCCTGCAACGAATCGCTCGGCGCATTTGATGTGTGGCCAGTGTGTGGCTCGCGGAGATAACGAAATTGTTCACGATGCAGAGCGAAACTGTCCAGTTATTTACGCGAAAATGTTGCTGCGAAAGAAATGTCGATGCTACATACAAGGTACAACAGGCTAACAGTATTCTGTAATGGAAAATAAAAATTACAAATACGACACGATTATATAAGATATCTCCAACAGTGTACAGACACATTCACTCTATTATTATCTGAATTATTTATTTAGCCGTCAACTGTAGGAGTTCCAAAGAAACAAAGTTTGAGCTGTTGTATTTATCAAGAAAGAGAATATACGTGTGCAGTGCAGTGCAGTATCTTGGTAGTGTACTTTTTTTTGTTTTGATAACAACTGTGTGCCACAGTTATTTATCACTCACTTTAAAAAGCTCAAAGATAAATGTCCATAATAATATTAAATTGATAACATTACATATTCGCCAAAAGCCATTTATTCACTCTTGTCACTGCCACATATAGACGTATATTCACCCTCTTGCAGAAAAATCGATACTGTTTTTTTCTAAATTTATTGTTGTAACACATTTGTATAAACAGAAGAGACTAAAAAGTAAGTTAGTATGTTGTGGTTGGTTATTCACATACATAAAAAAATAGATGAACGTGCCACCCAGCGAACGCACTTAAGCCTAATATCTGTGACACATTTATCTCTCTTGTCACGATATAAAATGTATCGAATTAAAAGTTACCGTACGGAAACCTGTAACTGCAAGCATCACACACCGTCTCGTCCTCTCTCCATAGAAGGAACCCACGTAACGTTGGACAGTGTCCTCTCCACAGTCGTGTTACAGTTACTGTCTCACTTCCCGATGGAGCTAGGAATGGAATGCACTGTTCGTTGGATTAACCAACAGCAACTAGTGATCCTTTGTTTTCAGTCATTTATCTTCTCGGTGAAGCATTATACTGTGTCTCAACAGCGAGGGTATAGCGTTCAGAGGGACAGCTTTTTGTGCTATAGTGCGTCCTACTCAGGTATCCTTTGCTATTTTATCTGGACCTCATTCCTCTGAATTCCCAAGAATTATATCTTCTTGCCCTGCCTAGGTTGGAGTTGGATGGAGCCTCGAATGGCTATGACCTATTCATCTGCTGGTTACAAGCGTTTTGCAGAATAATGGAAACAAAGAAAGAAAAGAAAATGAGAAATTTCTTAATTTGAATAGGTTTTATTTATTGTATCAATCTCAAAACCGTATAAATCCCTACATGACAAATTGCAAGTTCTCTCAGTAAATGTATCTTGAGCACAGACTCAGAGAATATAGCAGGATGGTAAGAACAGTTCACTTGATTGGACCCACTGTTACCTGCTATAATATAGAATTGGTATCCGTCTAATGTATCATGAGACACATGTCTAAAAATAGTGTGAAGTACATTTCTTCATTTTGGTATATTTTTATTAATTAATATCTTATGGCGTAGAGTGGATAATGCATCTGTCACGAAGACAGTTTTCATCATGTAGAATTATACTTATTTTGTAGTCACCTCTTCACGTACAATGAACCTATATTCATTATTCAAGTTCGTTATACACAGCCAGTTCGAGGGCGAAATGCACTATAACATTTATAAATACAATATGACAAGAAAAATGACTTCGTATTGTTTACTTAGAGTGTTGTGCTCCAAGAATGGATCTATTACTAATCAATATAAAGCTTTCTATCAAAAACAGACAAATAGATGATAAAAAACTTCAAAGAAAAAGTTAAGTGGTTTGTAACGGGGATTCCCTCTTGGAAGGACACTTTATTAAAAAGTTCCGTATGTAGGGGTATGTAATGTCAAATATTTGCATGTTTACTTCCATACTGAAGTATGTTTCGCCGATGTATGTGTACTGTACAACTGTAATGATTTTACGTATATGTCATGAAATTTAAGCGTCTTTTTTATAGTATTTACTGATCAGCAGTTGATCGCTATGTAGCCAAATACATAAGTGAATCATGCGAAGTAGTTCATTTAACATCATTATTATACGAAGATCTCAAATGATTTAGAGAATAACAGTAACTAATTAACTAACAAAAGTCTCATTTCAACGAACCGAACTGATCTCTGTCATTGGATGTGTGCAGTCTTAACTATACAAACATTTTTTCTGAAATTCAATTCGTAATATCGAGTAAATAATTACTGTAGCACCTCTGGTTCGCTTTAAGTGACAGTCAGCTGTTGTATTTTCTACTTCGAAGTATTACTAACGCAGGAACTTCATCATCTGTTTGTTACTACAAACCCATTCCTAACAGGCTTTGCCCACTTAGATGCACTTACTAATAATAAGTACAGCTCCTCTACTGGATTTTGGTAAGTTTTAACGTGAAGTTCTTATTTACGAATGAGTTAGTAAATGAGGCTGTCGGTATTTTACAGAAATGCGTAGAACATGAAGTTTCAGAATTCGTTCACCACTGTCTCACTATCATCTACTTCAGGAGTAATGCGAAGTTCTATGAGTAGAACGACGGTGTACATATGAAATCCTGTGTCTCGCCATTTACTGCAGACTACTTGAAAGGGGCATGTCTTTGTGCCCCATTGCATATCATTATAGTTTCATGCATTGCTAATGTCTCAGGATTATTCTTTTGTTGAATATTAGAACATTTGTTGGACTTGGGAAAAGAATACGATGAAGCGTTACTGTTTTATTTCTTTTAGGATCAGCAAACTCTTCTTTTGCTTTTTCACACCCTTAATAATTTCTGTATGACATGCATGTGTGGGTAAGTGATAAGAAACGCACCGGTGGAGGTCAGAAATGTTTCCTTCCTTAAGAGCGCAGCAATATCAGCACCAGTGAGCCCCTTCCCTCGAAACCCAGTAACAGAGCATGCTGCAAATTCAGGGCTTTCGCGCTTTTTTGGTACATTCTTTTGGCTAGGCCCACTAGTGGTGTCCTCCCTTCCATGTAAGGGAAGTGGTCCCGTCTCCAATCGCCGTCCGTTGGCTGGTTTTTAACTCACTCTTCCTGCAGCCGTCAACTTAAAAGTACCTCTGCTCTTCGGAACACGGTACAGTGAATGTTCAGATTGTTGTGACTTGGCAAGACAGCCAAGCCACTAGGAGGTAGCCGAAAGGCACGCGTTTAAGCTCACGCAGGCTGACGTGAGGTCTGGAACAGGTAAAGTAATTATACTAGCAGAAAAGGTACGTAGCTTCTGGAATACTTAACTTTAATCCATAATTGGTGAACATCGGTCTGACGGTACATGCATCCAAGATAAATAGCAAATGATAATGGCGCCTTGCTAGGTCGTAGCAAATGACGTAGCTGAAGGCTATGCTAACTATCGTCTCGGCAACTGAGAGCGTAATTTGTCAGTAAACCATCGCTAGCAAAGTCGGCTGTACCACTGGGGCGAGTGCTAGGAAGTCTCTCTAGACCTGCCGTGTGGCGACGCTCGGTCTGCAATCACTGACAGTGGCGACACGCGGGTCCGACGTACACTACCGGACCGCGGCCGATTTAAAGGCTACCACCTAGCAAGTGTGGTGTCCGGCGGTGACACGACACAGATTGTTTTATTTAGCCCATAATTTGATTGGTGATGAAGGATTCAATGCGTTTACATCAGTTAAGCAATCAATAAAGTTTTCAGTGAAAATCGAATTTTATAGGAAGATTTGCGCAGTGCTAATTTGTCATAGCATGTAATATAAATGAATCTGATTACGTGTACCAAATTTTGTGTATCATGAGTGCCTCTATGCTGGTTCCTAAATTTGTACGTTTCGCTAACCGTTCTATCATTGAATCATCCTCAGTAACCGTTTCGCATACTTTCAAATGCATTTCCCATCGGTTTATCGCGTTTTTACTGTTATGGTTCCCGTCAAGATTTCAGTTACATTACACCATGGTCAGACAGAGATTCCGAAATCAGATACTGGAGTATAGGGTGTAGCCAGGAGCGGATATAGACTCAGATTACAATGTAATAGTCATGAAGAGTAAGCTGAAGTTCAAGAGATTAGTCAGAAAGAATCAATACGCAAAGAAGTGGGATACGGAAGTACTAAGGAATGAGGAGATACGCTTGAGGTTCTTTAAGATTGTAGATGCAGCAATAAGGAACAGCTCAGTAGGCAGTATAGTTGAAGAGGACTGAACATCTCTAAAAAGGGCAAGCACAGAAGTTGGAAAGAAAAATATACGTACAAAGAAGGTAACTGTGAAGATACCACGGGTAATAGAAGTAATACTTCAGTTGATCGATGAAAGAAGGAAGTACAAAACTGTTCATGGAAATTCAAGAACACAGAAATACAAGTCGCTGAGGAACGAATTAATAGGAAGGGCAGGGAAGCTAAGACGAAATGGCTGCATGAAAAATGTGAATAAATCGATAAGGAGATGATTGTCGGAAGGAGTCCCACGAACGGCCACTTTGGAGTGAAGTGTAGTTCAGTCGCATATATCTGGTTCGAGTGGGCGAAACCGAAGAAGTGCAGTCGCTACCCCGGTTTCAGCAGAACTAGACTGAGATTAATCACAGGTATCGGGAGGCATTGTACGAACTCTATCGACCAGCAGTGCAAGACGAGGAAATGCCGGAGAATGGATTAAACCTAGGTGGTGACAAAATGTACAAAAAAGGCTAGAGATGTATCCGAAGAGTTGCTGAATTTGGAAGACCGGTTGTGCTAAATACGTGGTATTCCAGTTGGTGCAAAGGCCAACAATAACGAAATGGTGAGGCTGACACTGATGAAAGCAAGAAACACTAATTAAGAAACTGATTCGCAATTTGCGAATCCGCATACTTGGCAGCTGTTTGTGACAGAACGGGACTCGAACACGTATTTCCCCGCTTATCTTGAGCGGTCGCCTGTACCACTTCGGGTATTCGTGCACGCCTCCACGACCAGTCCAAGCTTCCGTATGTCACGAAGTCCACTACCATTATGCTCACACAGTTCGTGATTCCCCCACAGGAAGAGACAAACACTTTAATGTCATTTTATCATTTTAGCCCGTCGAGGAATAATTACGTAGAAACAAAAGTATGTATCAATATAGCCTTGGAGAAGAGTGGTACAAGTAACGCTAAGGAGAAATTGACGGGTGTGATGTCTTCGCCGCTAAATTAAGATGTTACATTTGAAAGTGAGGTTCAAATCTCAGTCACACCATGAAGATTTGGGGTTTAATTTGTTTATGAATACTAACCCAAGTGTAGGTCAAGATGAACACCATCCCAAATGTAGGCCGGGATGAACAGCAGCTCTATCTACAATGACGTTGACGAGACACTAAACAATAATTTTCGTTCCTTCCTGACAAGTTCTTCGAAGAAGACAGAATAACTTCCGGATTTAATTATCAGAATGAGAGAAAACTGCAGATTCAGGGCTTTGGTATCTGGTAAATTACTTTGGAGGACACCAAGGTAAATTGTTACCCGTGTGCGTAAATTTACTTATTTATTAAAACTATTCGGAGAAATATCAAAATTGATCACGTGAGCTGCAAACTGACGCACCAATAGTTCAGTTCTTTATCTGCCTGCTAGCAAAGTCATATGCCATTGATGAACCAAAAACAAAAAAAAAAAGAACAGAATCTGAAATCTCTGTATTTGTATTCATCGAACAATACATGGAATGTGATAGCGTTGAAAGCGCACACTACCATGCTCAAAAGTATCCGAACGACCTGTATTATGTTCCGCCTGAATTGTAAGCAACCCACATAACACAACTTCCTTGCAGGTCCTCTAAGTTCTTTTCGGTACAGTACAGTCGTTTGCCTACCCAAAATAGCTACTAAAAGAGACTCCTACAGAGCACTGCTCCGGGTGGATATAAATCCAGATGGAAATTAATACCATGATTATGCAGATATCACGAAACACGTTATTAGAGGTGAGGCATCCTTAACAGTTAAAAACTCGAATTTATTACAATAAATGACATTTGGAAAAGCAAGTTTCAAATTGAAATTGCATGACTAAAATTCTTGGGCTGGACCAGGACCTGGGAGTCCTATCCAGAACTGTTGTCCCTGTTAACTATCTATGGAAGTTCTTAATAACGCTTTCAGTGACAAGTAACAAATTGTACAAATGTTTAAAACTAAAATGACGTGACGTAAAATTTGTATCGGACAGGGATCAAAACACACCACCTAATCGAATTTTTAAATAAGCATATTCAAATGTTGAAAATCGAATGTTTTCATCAGCAGTGAGACGATGGAAGTTGAAACGACAAGTCTTACCGAGATTCGAAGAAAGCACCTATTACAATAATTTTCTAGCCACAAATAGACCTTAAATATCCGTTTATTTCGCCTGTAACGAGATGTGCGCATATATGAAATGGAAACAGCGTGATGAGAAGTTCTGTGCTGACTAGGAGATGAGACCCACTCATATCACTGCTGTTGACTACACACGAAGAGACGTTAAATGTTAATTTATTTTTCAACAGCAGCCAAGTGTTGCGTGTTTGATTCTCAAATGATGTGAAAAATTCTGTGTTCGACTCCAAATCGTAACAGGTACATACAGTTACTGAAAAGACTTTTGAGAGACCGCTACCAGTCACAGATTTGTTGACTACTTATATTAGTTGAAGAAGCAACATGTTTCGAGGTCTGATCCTCTTCCTCAAGAAGGTATATTCACTCAGAACTGAACTGTTGACCACATAGAAAATTTGAATAATGACTCACTTTGTTCATATGAAATGTCTGTCTCATTGTCGTGAGTTCAATTACCTCTATTGCTATTCGAGGAGCCATTCGTGACTAGAAAAAGACGGTGATAGGTACGGTAAAACTGTATCATCTCGTTCTTTTAGTTTCGATCATCTCACTACTAGTGAAAAAAAAACCGCATTTATCATTTAATTGTGCTTATTTAATAAGCCGATTGTCTACATCTACATTTCTACATATGTAATCCGCTAGCCACCAAGCGGTGTGTGGCGGAGGGCACAATTCGCGCCAAAGTCATATTTGCCCCTCTCTGTTCCACTCGCGGATCGCGCGAGGGAAAAACGACTGCCTGAACGCCTCAGTATGTGCTGTTATTTCCCTTATCTTGAATGATGATCATTACGCGTTTTGAAAGTTGGTGGTAATAATATATGCTCTACATCCTCGTGAAGATTGGATTTCAGAATTTAGTGAGCAGCCCCTTCCGTTTAGTGCGTCGTCTATCTGCAAGTGTGTCTCACTTCAAACTTTCGACGAGATTTGTAACGCCCTCGCGATGGCTAAATGTACCAGTCACGAATCTTCTCGCTCTTCTTTGGACCTTCTCCATCTCTTGATCAGACCCAACTGGTAAGGGTCCCACACACAGACCAACAATACTCTAAGACTGGACGAACTAACGTATTGTAAACTATTTCCTTTGTTGAAAGATTGCATCGCTTCAGGATTCTACCAATAAACCGCAACTTAGAGTTTGCCTTACCCGTTACTTGTGTAATCTGATCATTCCATTTGAGATCATTTCGAATAGTCACACCCAGATAGTTGACGGATGTTACCGCTTCCATAGGATGATCATTTATTTTGTACTCATACATTAATGAGGTTTTCGACTTGTTATACGCAGTGGGTTACACTTATTAACATTGAGAGATAACTGTCAGTCATTACACCACGCATTTATTTTCTGCAAATCCTCATTGATTTGTTCACAACTTTCGTGTGTTACTACTTTCCTGTAGACTACAGCATCATCGGCAAACAGTCTAAGGCCGCCGTCAATATCATCAACCAGATCGTTTATGTGTGTTTACGTGCTGGATTCGAATCCCCGTGCGACACAAACATTACGCAACGTAATTTTAAGTTTAAGCCAGCACACACTTTGCTAATTTTGATAATAGTTATTGGATAGTAGTCGTTGGTAAAATTTGAAGTTGAAAATTGCTTTTTGAAATGTTATTTATTGTAACAAATTTGGGTTTAGAATTGTTGAAGACTATTTCATCTCTAATAAAGTGTTTTGTGATACTTGCGTGATCGTGATATTATTTTGAATCTCGACTGATAGTATTCCAGAGTAATGTTCTCTTCTGACCACTTGTAGCAGCCATTTTGTATATACACACGACGGTTCCTAACGGAGATTAGATGACCTGCAAGGAAATTACGTTAAGTGGGTTGCATACGATTGAAACGGAACAAAACTCACAGCGTTTGGATATTTTTGAGCATGATAGCACCTCTATAAGGAAACGAAAATGATTAAATACAGCGGCTAACAAAAATTTACAGCGTCACAAATCACTGTTTTCGGATCTCGCTCACAGTATAAAAAAGAAACACGTCGTTATTACAGTATCTTCATCAAAAATAACCTCGTTTTTTAGTGTACTGGATGTGAATGGAAGTCCTCTCGACATCAATTAATTGAATTCAGGGATCGCTACAGTCGGGATTATAGAATTACCTGCAATCTCAAACGTTACGGAAATATTATGGAAGTTACGGCTTTGATAATATTTCATAGCCTTAAACGCGTGCTACTAGTAAGAATAAATCTATGTTGTGCCTGAAGACCAGGCGAAATCCGCTTTCAATGCGTCACTAGCACATTAGCCTTATTTGCATTTCTGTCTCTGACCAAGAAACACACCTGGTACCTGCGAGAGGTTAATGGACGAGGATTTGTGCAGATTACAGCCTGCAGAGCGCGCGTTTACTGATCACAACGTAGCGTTTCCGTTGTAATAAGGGTGCAGCCTTCAAACTATTTATTCACCTAATATGAAAATGAAGTATCAAAAAGGTATGTGTAGTTACGCACCCCTCGTCTTATATTATCTTATTACCCACAATTCTGTGCTTCTCTCGAGCGAACAGCAAATGGTAAGAGTACTCAGAAAAACAAATGTCTTATCCTCGGGACATTGCTACAACGGATATTCACTTTAAAGGTCCAGGAAACCCAACAGTATTGCCTCTAAAGTGGTAACGAAATTTCCATGAAATCAGTGCATTGTGGCTAACTTAAACTATGTTCACAAAGAGCGAACTATAAGGGCAATCAAAAAGTATCCGTTCGGAGCCCACACTAACCTCTTGCCTACCTGGCAGTGCTTATATACCTGCGTAGGAGTCGTGCTGAGATGCATATACGCTGAAGCAACTCCTTCAAACGGAAACGTTTTCATAGCCGCTTATATGATTTGGGCACAGAGCTGTCTTTTCCGAATGAAATTGTTTAACACATAACAGAGCAATGTGCAAGTCGTGTTTTCAGTTATTGGAAAGATGATAGTAGTACACATATGGCGACTCTGGCATTTCTAGAATCCTCACAGACACACTAATTGACCGTGAGCTCTATGTTTGATCTTTGGTTCAAAATTGTGCATAAATTCGTCGATGACGTTGAACTGATGACGTCATCAGTGACGTCATCAGTGACATCACGCCAATCAGTTGGAGGCATGCCCCTCCTTATCTCCAGCCAATCATAGGGCAGTATTAAAAAAATCCAAGATGCGGAAATAGTCCAACTGTGTAAATAGAAAGTAAAAAAACTCATCCACGCCGCCTATATCCAACCAGTCATATAGGGCAGTACTCCTGATCTCCAGCCAATCCTAGTGTGATGAAATCAAAGATACCTGGAAAAGCCCAGTTGTGTTAATGGGAAATTATAAGTCCCTCTTTCGGATATCTCCAGCCAGTTGTAGTAAATTATTAAAATTCGAAGTTGTTGGAAATTACCCATTGTGTGCGTCTTACCTCTATGCCCACTCCTCTTGCCAACCAATCAGAGCAGAGTATGTAAATGACGTTAGATTACATTATTTCCGGCATAATTCCCCATCGCTAACATATCAGAGCGTAATATTAAAAATAGCGTCAAATATGCAGTAAAACTATGTAACCCTTCGATAAATGAAAAATATTCTAATTTGTGTTTTATTTCGTACATGGTTGGAGCAGCAGCCACAGGATGAAATCTTCATCAAGAAATAATAACAAGGAGCATATCAGTAGGAAAATGGAAGGTTTAGTTAAACTCCTTGCCCATGGTTTTCTTCAGAAGGATATTAGAAACAGCTTGTTTAGATTATTACTAATATTCTTGTGATGAAGACATTGTTATAAACGTTGAAACCCTGGCCAAAGGGTTTAAGTGTACCTTCAGATATGCAACTTATTGCATTTTTATCAATTATTCACGAAGATTTCAGAGATACTCACTATTTACTAAAGACATTTACCTCTGGCATAAAAATGATGTTTATTTATGTACATCTGTACATGTCAGACATAATATAAGAATTACTACAAGTTCAAAGATATGGATATAAAAGTAAAAGAGCTATCTACAACGTAGCCACGTCTGGGCTGCGCTCAAAAGTATCTGAACGACCTAAATTATTTATAAAAAAATAAGATACGGGACACATTTCTCTCTCCTGTGCTCCAGTCAGAGCCCACTATTACAATGTATCCTCATATGGGCTATTCTCAAAAGTAACAAATATCCTTTTTTATCATAATATACATAAAAGCATCTAAATAACCGAAAACACTGGTAATATTGTAAACTATGTTTGCATATCATTTATGGACTGGCTCACTGTTACACTGGTAAATTTCATTTGAAGCTGGATATCATTCAGTATGCAATATTGAACAAATATATAACACAGTTCTCTATAAATAATTAAAAACCAGCCTTTGCTTATAAAATATAATCAACAAATTAGGAATATACAGTTGTCGAACATGAGTTTCTCCTAAGACACCGTTATGTCAACCCTGAAAATGTGAAATAAATGCAACTGCTGGTTCGTATCCCAGTTGCTTACCATCACCAATAGATGGCTCAGCTCTTTAAAAAAATGACACGAGTTCGATCTCTGTAGTACTACTTATTCTCACTGTTATCAACAGGTGTTTGTACTGTGTACAAACTTTCGAAGTTCGATCTATGAACCACACTTGGTTTAAGACACAACAGGGAGTTAAATTAATTATTTTTTACATGTATGATGACATAACATTGCAAAGTTCTAATACGTTGGTGGCACAAAGCTGTGACGTTGATGTCGATTATCTGGTACCTCGTTGAAGTTAAGTGCAAGAAAAAACGTTGTAAGGCTCAAATTAATTATTTTACCTCATCTATGATGTACAAGATTCTAAGACGCATAACAAAATACATTTTTTACGCTGCTACAGTATCGAAATACGTTAAGTGTATTCGGTACGCGCAAAACAAACGATTTTTATGTGGATTATTCTTCTTCTGTTGCTTATTCATTAATGGATGTTGTCGGCCAAATGTTTCATCTTTCTTCTGTGACCCGTAGTATGTAATAGCTGGCCTACGCTTCGTACTTCTGTCCGCTGCTTTATATTGTCCACCCAGGATGTTCTTCTTCGCCCTTGTCTTCTTTTTCCTTCAGTGTTCCTTTCTATTATTAACGGCAGAAGCATATATTTGGTGATCCGTGCTATATTTCCTAGATATGCAATGTTTCTTCTTTTAAGCACTATCAACATTTCTCGCTTATTGTTCATTCGTCTCAGTACTTCGGTGTTGGTTGTTTTTGCTGTCCACGGTATTTTAAGCGTTCTGCGATAAATCCACATTTCAAAGGCCCCTAACTTCTTCGTTGTTGTCATATTTAATGTCCATCCTTCACATCCATATAGAAGCACGGACCAGATGTAGCATTTTACAAATCGGACTCTAAGGTTTAGATCTAGGTCTGTGCTTGTAACAATGTTCTTAAATATTATGAACGTGTTTCGGGCGTTCTCTATGCGACGTTTTATTTCCAAGTCTGTTCGCCAGGTTTCACAAAGCCAGGTTCCAAGGTATTTAAACTTGTTGACTCTTTGTATTACAGACTCTTGAAATCTTAGATTTGCATCTTTGAATGAGTCGGACTCTTTTGTGACAATCATAAAATTGGTCTTTTTGATGTTAATATTCAGACCTAGAGTACTGCTGTAATCTCCTACTATGCTGACTAGTTGTTGAAGGTCATCTAAATTATCAGCTATTAATACCGTGTCATCAGAATAGCGAATGTTGTTGATATACACTCCGTTAACCTTTGCGCCTTTTTCCACATCATCATGTGCCTCTTGAAAAATACTTTCAGAGTACAAGTTAAATAACAGGGGTGACAGTATGCATCGTTGCCGGACTCCTCTACATATATTGACCAAATCTGTGACCTCATTATCAAATTTAACTTGTGCTGTCTGATTTCAGTATAAATTCTCTACACAGCAGATTTTGGATCGTCACAGTGTATACACCAAAATTATTTTCTACACATGAATTCGTCATGATTATGAACCCTATAATATGTGTGACGGGGAAAGTGAGAGTGGAGATAATGTAGCGCTAGAAAAATATAATGGATAAAATTTATTTCAAAAATCGTTTGGACCTGGTTTAGGTTAATTGCAAGAGAAACGTTGTAAGGTTCTAATTAATTACTTTGCCTCAGCTGTGATGTCACACGATTCTAAAATGCATAAGAAAATGTAATGTTTACGTTGCAACGGTAGCTGTCTATACACAAGTATTTAGTCTGATAATGCGTGTTTACTGTGATCAACGAACATTGTTTCTTTCGCCCCAATTTAAGAGGTGGGCTAAAGCAAAATCCTGACACAGTTCATGAGGAGAGGTATTGTGCACATTTAATACAAATGGCGATATGTCTGTACAAAAGGAATAGCATTCTTATCAACAATTTTACGCAGGCGAGCATTGTCAAAATTCGTCGTAATCATCTCCTGTTCAGATCATGGAGAACTTGCTACCCTTGGGTTAACAACCGTTACGGCTTCCAGTAGAATTGGAGGAATTTCAATATTAGCTGCGTCCTTCGATGCAATTAACAAGTCTTCTTTCTCCCATGCAGTATCTACACGCTCATTAACCTTCACAAGTAACGCAAGCAACACTTGGAAAACCGTAGTTCAATCCCGTGGATGGTCCTGTTCTTTCCATAGTTTCAAGACTTCACCAGTATGGGAGCAGACAGTTTGATCTTCATTACCAGTATGAAAGAATGTCACTCAGTTCGTCTGGACACTGCTCAATAGCTTATGACGAATCAGTGGAAGACGCTAGTCTCGTCTCATATGTCTTGTATTTAGGATGACCTAACCTTGTGTTTCACCTATGATCCATTGAACTGCACGATTGCGTTAATTCAGGTGATGAATGCAGGCGTATTTCCATTCTAAGTGAGGATGTCTCCCACATCATGTATTGAACTACTATCTTGTTCAGTTGTTTTTTATACATCAAGCGAGTAACAGTGTTAACACAGATTTATTGGCGCATACTACTGACTACAAAATGGCAAGGTGTCTTAGGCTAGTCAGCTTTCGGCAGATGGGGGGAAGAAGAAAAGTGTACTTCAACCTTCTTCTCAGAGATTGTGACGACATTCCCAAAAAACACAGGTGAAGACAAAGTTTTTAAATCTTAGTGTTTATGAAAGCGGAAGAAGGTGGTTAATACGATGATGATGGAGGTGAAGAGGAGGCAGAGGCTCAACTAGCAGCATCTTTTTTCCTCGAACCAACAGACGAAAAACGTGATATTGTATTCATCATTAGATCTAAACCAACAGCAAGGTTCTGGATTATCGTTAATTCACCAGATGATGTCCACGGAGATGATTTCATAATTCACAATGTAAGATACGTGGGAATAATAGGATTATATAAACAAGTGTTTCAAATTAAACCCCCTGAAAAGAGCTACACTTTGCTACATCTTAAAAAATTACGGTAAATTTCTCATGGCTACCAAAAGGAAACGAGTAACCCCGCTGCTTCTCTTTTCTCATGTACTGTGTGTGAGAATCATGTTTTAACTACAGTAAGAGCATATTTGTCGTAAGAAATTCAATATCAACAAAGAATTCTCATAAATAAACTTGATTGTGAAAGTATTTCCTTTATACTTTGTTAAGTATGTAAAATAAATCAGTATTGTTAAAAAAAAACGTAATTCGTTTTCTACATAGTTTCAGACTTAGATATAACACACTTTCGTATTTCTGAAGAGTACTCCTTGATCTAAAAGGTTTTTGTCATTAGTGTCAAAAAGAGAGCTGTGAATATTTTAATAAGTAATGCAGACAATTTTAGATGTAGCAATACTTATTTTCAAGTTTCAATGCGCTTGCAGTGTGTGAGGAATCTTACATATAATGATGCAATTTTTATTTTGCTGGAATTTTCGTAGAGATCTTGCATATATTTACGAAGAGTACGGTAACTGTGTGGATTTTAATAAGTAAAACAAACAGTTTAGATGTTGAAATATTTAATTTTGAAGCTCCATTGTGCTTGTAGAGTGTGAGATATCTCAAAATAACTGATAAATAATTATATTTATTTTCGAGATTTCGACTCTGAGAATGTCCTTGGAGATGTAACTTTCATCACAGTTAGCATCATTGGTTATCTCTCTCATGAGTGTGTGTTAATAAAAGGTCCATGTTGTTCTACAGCTAACTGTATTCTTCCTTGCATTGCATCTTGTTCATTCCCCTGCCTCTTAACTTGGTCGTGAAAGAAACGCGTTGTATTATGTTCATCCCCTGCCTCTTAACCTGTTCGTGAAAGAAACTGCGTTGTATGATGACAGTAAAATCACATTATTAGACTGAATACACTTTAATTATTTAAATAGCTACTGTTGAAACGTAAATATTACATTTTCTGACACATTTTAGAATACTGAGACGTCATATTGTCATCCGTTATATTTTCCTAGTGATACGTCATCGTCACTCTCCCCACCCCCATGACAATGTAGAGTTGATAATCACGAAGGATGCACGTGAGGAAAATAATTTTTATGTAAACACGGCAATAATCCACATAAAAATCGTACTTTTGCACAGATTGAATACACTTTATGTATTTACTTTGGCTGAAATATACAAATTACATTTTATGGTGCATCCTACATTAATGTGCCATCGTAGATGAGGTAAAGTAATTAATTTTAGTTCTGCAACGTTTTTTCTTGAACTCACTCTCCACTAGGTCCCAGATAATAGACGTAAACATCGCAGTTCTTGCGTTGCCAACTTATTTTGCAGACATTTTAGAATGATGTGACTGCATAGATGTGGAAAGTAATTAAAGTCTCTGTTGCGTCCTACACCCAGTGTGGTTATTAGATCGAAATTGGAACTTTTTTACCCAACAGAGACACCAGTCAGTAACAGTGGGAACAACTTGTGCTGCAATGGTTGAATTTGTGTCGCTTTTTAAGCGTAGAGCCACGTGTTGGTGATGGTAAGCTACTTAGTTACGAATAACGGTTGAATTTATTTAGCGTTTTCTGGGTTTACGGAGCTGTATTTAAGGTGAAACTCATACTCTGCCAGTATGTATTCCTGATTCGTTAATTATAGTTTACAAGCAAATGTTGAATTTTAATTATTAATAGAGAAACGTGTTATATACTTGTTTCAATATTGCGTAGTGCATGATGTATAGCTTCGAATGAAATTTACCAGTGTGATAGTGAGCCACTCGATAAACAATGTTTTGGAAGTCGGTAACGCAAACATAGTTGGCAACATTTTCGGTGTTTCGGACAGTTCAGATACTTTGACGTATTTCTCAGCTATATTTCAGATACTTTTGAGAGCAGTCCAGATGTGGTTACGTTGTAGTAGTAAACTGGGCTCTGACTGGAGAAAAGGTCAGAAGACATTTAACGTATTTTATTTTTGATAAATAATTCAGGTCGTTCGAATATTTTTTAGCACAGGCCTGATATGATACGTAGCAGTTGGCTATCATTTCTCGTTAATTAAATCTTACTTATTGGCTCATACTTTTAGAAAGTAATTGATGACTGAAGTAAGTGCGGACTTGAAAACGCTAATACACCCATATTGGACTGTACGACTGATCCCGGTGAAGGTTCGAGTCCTCCCTCGGGCGTGTGTGTGTGTGTGTGTGTGTGTGTGTGTGTGTGTGTGTGTGTGTGTTTGTCCTTAGGATAATTTAGGTTAAGTAGTGCGTAAGCTTAGGGACTGATGACCTTGGCAGTTAAGTACCATAAGATTTCACACACATTTGAACATTTTTTTGAACACCCATATTAAGAACGTGTTAAACAAACAAGCAAATAAAATACATATGTAGCACTCTGATAATGGACCGTGCATCAATATATGTTATTATAGAAATACTAATATTTGTTTCTTTTTAGAATATACTCGTAAGTCGATACTCAGTTGTATATTTTGTACCTCAGACAGCACATACTAAACAAATGAAATCGCTACGGAAATTGAGGCTAGTATTCAGGAAAAGATTGGAATAAGAAAGACCGTATGCTCCAATGACATTTTTTAAAAAATGGTTCAAATGACTCTGAGCACTATGGGACTTAACTTCTGAGGTCATCAGTCCCCTAGAAGTTAGAACTACTTAAACCTAAGTAACGTATGGACATCACACACAGCCATACCCGAGGCAGGATTCGAACCTGCGACCGTAGCGGTCGCGCGGTTCCAGACTGTAGCGCCTAGAACCGCTCGGCCACTCCGGCCGGCCATTTTTTAAACCTTTCTGCGAGTTGCTTCAACGATGAAGTGCTGATTTCTGCCCAGCTCTTGGCCCATATAAGTGCTCCATCGTTATCAAATTTGTTCGAACAGTGCCTCCAAACTTTATGAAAGATGACAACTAGTTTTTACACTTTATCCGTATTTTACTGGACGTGTCAGACACAGAAAGAGTTAAATCAGTTCTCTAGGAGAGAACTGACCTGTTTCTTAACTCGCTATTTATGTCGAATTTTATTCTCAGTGTTTTAATGGTTTTGAAACTTCGTAACGATATGTTGGTACTAATAGCTGTTTAGTTATCACGCGAAATATGGTTAATACAAATTGATTTTCAGTGAGACACATTTTTTTGCCATTTTGTCCAGTCTTTGCGTACGAGATGAAAAAGGCTCCATTTCTGTGACAGACATCGTTTCGATCTAGGGAAAAGCTGTCTATTCGATGGAAATCCATCAATTTTCCGTTTGATCAAAAAACTAATTATTCCAGGAAAATAACGTATAATAACCGTCATGATGAAAGCTGTTTATAAGCCAGTGTGAATGTTTCCGTAAACTGAAATCAGCTCTGATTACGTTTTATAATTGCAGATCCTAAAGAGAGGTAGGAAGTTCAAATGTTCTGTGTCCAATTAGGCGTTTGATAACGTATATTTCAGGCTTAAAAGTGACGTTAACATGATCATATACAGCCAATAATCAGTACGCGATTTCTTGTTTGTAGATAAAAAATTCCTGTTACACATACACCAACTATAATATTTATACTGAGGAAGAATTTGTGTTCTTTGAGTATGATTCTGAAGAACTCACTGTCGTAAGCCTAGACGAGTTAAATTAACGTCTGATTCGTAACAGTTGCATAGGTAAGAGGAAGAAAGTGTGCCACACACACACGCACGCACACAAATGCGCGTATTCATGTTTAAATACATTAGAAACTTGATATAAAATGCTTACCCTAACAATACCAATGCACTTTTCATAGCGCGCGTTACCAAGGGGGGAGGAGGCCACATTGTGCCCATCCTAATAAAAAACCGAAAAATATCGTTAATGGCTGGAGGGGGAGGAAAAATTAGCGTTTAACGTCCCGTCGACAACGAGATCATTAGAGACGGAGCACAAGCTCGGATTAAGGAAGGACAGAGGAGGAAAGTGGACATGCCCTTTCGAAGGCACCATTCCGGCATTTGCTCTAAGCGATTCAGAGAAATCGCGGAAAATCTAAATCAGGGGCCCGGATGTGGGTTTGAACTGTCGTCCTTGAGCACGCGAGTTTAGTGTGCTACCCGCTAGGTTCCTTAATTACTACTGACTTACACTAAGAACATACTTTTAATGAGGTACTAGTGTGTAAGAAGGCCCAGAATTTGAAAACACCTTTTAACGCACTCTTAGCAATATCAATGGACTTTCAGTAACGTATTCTAACAACGCTAGTGTACTTTATGCCCACCGTGAAAAATATATATAAAAGTACAAAATTTGTTAACTGTTGTTGACTGTTACTCATAATATGCTTTTTAAGAAATGCTAATGTGTAATTTAAGGCCCTAAAACTGAAAATATTAAATATTTCATTCACCGGGGAAAATGACATCTGCTACTAAGACTTGAGGTTTTTGGTTAAGTTTCACTTAAATATGTAAAATATTTATGGAATATGGAAGAAGAACTCATTCAACACAATAAATAATTTTTCCAAAAATTTTGATGTATAAAATAACTCACTAGATTACACAATATGTCGCCATCCCCTCCTTCGCGCCCTTTGCATTTCGATGGTCAAATAAAGGCTTCCTCCAGAATTAACGAACGCCATTGTGTTAACTGGGAGGGATATTTGTTGCTCTTGTTTGTTTTCAAATGACTGCCTTCATCTATGTCATCAACTCTCGCCCCATCTGCAGTCCATTCCTCAGCCTACACCTAAAGCAACCTCCGTTTTATTTTAATTACAGTCGCAATTATGTCTTATAATACAGCCTGCCCCTTAATCCAGCCGTTCTATTTACGGGCTCTCCTAGTAATTTTCAACATGTGACTCTCATTATTTGTTAATAAAACCTAAGTTTTTACTGCTCTACTCATTTAAAGGTCATGTCTCACTGGTGTAAGTCAAATTGATAGTGCATAATGACTGTTATTTTCAGTTTGGGACATTCCATTTCCTTTACGAAATAATTCCAAGCCAGTTTATTGCAACTATCTTTTGTGTTGTCCATCCAATTGTGTTATGTTTCCATAAACAAGTCATCACATCAATTAATCTGTGAATTTCTTGTTGACTTGTTCTTTTCAGTGTCGCAGTTATGCTTTATTGTAGTCTTATTGTAACTGGTGGCAAGGACTTCAATGAATCACATACCTGTTTCGGCCTTTATGTGAAGCCACTGTCAAGTGGTTCTGAAATGGAAGTGAAGTCCCATGCTTCTTGACAGAGAGTAGGGGAACGATGCGGGAGGCCCGCACCGCCGTACTGGGCAAGGTCCTAGTGGAGGTGGTTTTCCGTTGCCTTCCTCAGACCATAATGGGGATGAATGATGATGATGAAGAAGACGCAACGATACCCAGTCATCTCGAGGCGAGTGTAAATCCCTGATCCCGCCGGGAATCGAACCCGGGACAACGTACTCGGGAAGCGAGAACGCTACGCGAGACCACGAACTGCGGACAAGTGGTTCTGTAAACTGACATAAATATGGTAGATATACAAACAGTGTGCATAACAGCAGACGGAAAAGGGCTTGTATATGTTTCATAGTCACTGTGTACTTAAACTACAAATATGATGTTTTAGTAGTTTACAGAACCATTTTAAAGTGACCCAATTTAAAGAGTGAAACCACTAGTGGACCGAATAAAGTTTTAAGTTGTAAGTTGAGCTTTCTTCCATTAATTAAACAAATAGTTGCTTAATCAGCACATGGAGAAACTAAGTATTAAAACTGATTTCAGATCTACCTTTCAATTCGATCTACAAAGTTGTTCTATTCTTGTTGAAGTTTATCTAGAGTAGACGCAAACAGCACAATGACCCAAGCAAAACGGAGCTGGCTCAGATGTGTTTGATCTTGCATAGGTTCCTTCTCCTTTTCCCCAGTTTCGAATCTGAAGTTTCCGGTTGAGCTTCGTCTGACTCATCTTTCATATGAAGACTACATGACAATCGAATTTTTGGAATTTCCTGTATTTATCGTACGTGAAGTTCAGAACCGAAATACTTGTCACCTAAAGCAGACAGAAGAAACTCTAAGAAACTATTGATGAATTCGTCTTTCAAAAAACCTTCCCACCATATTTTATACGCTAAAGTACCGTCGTTATTTGCGACATGCAGTGTGGCTCTGTGGTAGTGTGCTCGTTTGCTATGGGAGGGGGGGGGGAGGGGGGTTCGATTAATGGCGGAATAAAAGTTTTAAATGAAGGCGGATGTTCTACGACCATTTTCGGGAAGAATATAATACATAAAAATGGAAAAAGAAATAGGGAGCGTTCGAGAATGGTAATCTCTGGACAGTCTCATTTTACCATTAGGTCTTTCCTCGTTCAGTTTGAATACCTACGTGGTTTAAGTATAAAATTCATAAATTTATGCTAATTAACACATAACTGTCATTCTCACAAAAATGTGCGTCTTCTTACTTCTAATTACATATCGCACACAAAAATGCACTTTACATTGCAAACATAGCTTCTTAACTACAGATAATTTATAAAAGATTGCTAATGAACATAGTTTAAACTGAAAAAAACAGTACAAATAAATTTTTCCATCTTTACAAACGGTGCCCAGTCCCCTGACTGAAAGCAGTGAGCTGCGTTCAGGTCCACAGAGCCATGCTGCTTGTCGAAAGAAAACGACCTAACTTTGGCGTATTAAAGTTATTCGGAAAAATTCAGTGTCCATTTTTCTCGAGAGTTTGTGATGGTTAGATTTACTTATTTGGACGACTGAATAGTTCAAATGGCTCTGAGCACTATGGGACTTAACATCTGAGGTCATCAGTCCCCTAGAACTCAGACCTACTTAAACCTAGCTAACCTAAGGACATCACACACATACATGCCCGAGGTAGGATTCGAACCTGCGACCGTAGCGGTTGCGCAGTCCAGACTGAAGCGCCTAGAACTGCTCGGCCATTCCGGCCAGCTGGATGATTGATATTTGAGTTCTAAACTTCATGTACCTTAAATACAAAAGAATAAGAAAATCCTATTGCTATCTTTTCGAGGCGCATTAGAACTTGTAGTTTTGATGTACACTGAAGCGCCAAATTAATCTGGCATAGGCATGCGTATTCAATTACAGAGATATGTAAACAGGCAGAATACAGCACTGCGGTTGGCAACACCAATGTAAGACAACAAGTGTTTGGTGCAGTTGTTACATTGATTACTGCTGCTACTATAGCAGATTATCAAGATTAATGGGAGTTTGAACGTAGTATTATAGTCTGCACTGCACACGAGCAGTGGGACAGAGCATCTCCGAGATAGCGATGAAGTGGGGATTTTCCAGTACGACCATTTAACAAGTGTACCGTGATTATCAGGAATCCGGTAAAACATCAAATCGCCGACATCGCTGCAGCCGCAAAGATATCTTGCAGGAACGGGACCAAGGACGACTTGAGAGAATCGTTCAACGTGACAGAAGTGCAATTCTTCCGCAAACTGCGGATTTCAATGTTGAGCCATCAACAAGTTTTGACCACACATCGATGATTGCAAACCGCCTCAGTCTGTGTCGCCTCGCCACCAAGAGCTGTTGCAGGACGACTTGATTCACGGATCCAGTAATATGGCTCCTTACGTGTATAGCGATTTTACGACTATGACGAGTGGGGCCTGAAGATGGCATCATTGTAATGCGAAACTGGTAGCACATAGAAGTTCATAAAATAAAATAAATGTCTACAATACCTACGGCTTTTGGTAATTTATTGCATCAAGAATTTCATGCCAGCCGTCGTCCCACAATCCATAATGGATCAACGAAGAAGATTGAATGGATACAGGCGATAAGACTGGATGCTTACGTACGTGTTACCTTTCAGAGTCGTATGTAGACGTAACAGGGGTCCCATATCACTCCAGCTGCACACGCTGCACAACAATACAGACCCTCCACCAGCTTTAACAGTTACCTGCTGACATACAGAGTCCATGGATTCATGAGGTTGTCTCCATACCCGTACACGACTATCCGCTCGTTACAATATGAAAGGAGACTCGTCCGACCAGGCAACATTTCCAGTCCTCAACAGCCCAGTGTCAGCGTTGACGGGCCCAGGTGAGGCGTGAAGTTTTGTGTCGTGCAGGCATCAAGGGTACACGAGTGGGCCTTCGGCTCCGAAAGCCCATATCGATGATACTTCGATGAATGATTCGCACGCTGACACTTGTTGATGGCACGGCATTGAAATCTGAAGCAACTGGCGGAAGGATTACACTTCAGTCATGTTGAACGATTCTCTTGAGTCGTCCTTTGTCCCGTTCTTGCAGGATCTTTTCCAGGTCGTCGCGATGTCGGAGATCTGATGTTTTACCGGATTCCTGATATTCACGGTACACTCGTGAAATGGTCGTACGGGAAAATCCTCACGTGATCGCTGCTTTGAAGACGCTGTGTCCCATCGCTCGTGCACCGGCTACAAAATCAAGTTCAAATTCACATAAATCCTGATAACCTGTATTAACCGATCTAACAACTGCACCAGACACTTGTTGTCTTACAGAGGCGTTGCCGACCACAACGCCGTATTCTGCCCGTTTACATATCTCTGTGTTTCAATACGTATGTCTATACCACTTTCTTTGGTGCTTCAGTGTATATTACATACTTTAAAAACGAAATCTTCATAAATTTATGAACTTCGCCATTTAATGTTTAGTGGGCGTATGGAAAGCTCTTTGTATCTCTCTTCACCGTATCAGCGCTAGGTGATGTACTTATTTAATCAGGTAATAAAAGTTTGACAGAAAAACAGAAAATTGAAATTAAACACACGTGATGTGAGTATGCTCCGACATTAGCCTCATAGAAGTGGCTGCTATATATTGCAAATACGTTTTCTTAAGTTTCCCGCGTATGAAGCCATCGGCATATGGCTGTCTCACTCACATACCTGCTGGCTATGGAGTAAGTAGTGAATGAACCTGGTGCACTGAGCAACTCAGCTGCACTGTTGGAGCGTGGGCGAACTACGGAAGCACAAATCTTGGGCAAGCCTAGTTTAGTTCGTCATCGCTCATTGGATTCCTCAGCAGACTAGTAATCATACTTAGCGAAGTGTTAAAAACTTTGTTACGTCTCGTCTTCGAACATTACTGAACTATTACTGATGGATCCTGAGCTTCCTCGTGTTTCGCTCGCCATCCGTTAGGGACGGATGTCTGGATAAGTCGCTGCCCGTATATGCCATCTTTTGTGATATGTTTTGACTGTTTCACCTATGTAGGTGTTTACACCAGTAGTATATGTATCAAGCTTCACTGCCTTCATGTAATTTTTGTTTCTTTAGCTTTTTGATTGTATTTTCATATTTCAAATAGTTACTAATTTGTCTTGAAGTTTCTCAGGCGTTCATAGATGGGTCCATTCAGGAAATGGAAGGGAATGGACGAATCTGAAATACCTTCGGAGGTTTTCGACGATGATTACTCAGATGTTCCTCGCATTAATGGCGATCCATATGACTGTGTGAATGATTTATGATTCTGACGATGATGCCACTGACAGTGACATCATCAGACTATAAAGATGCGTAAGGCGGCTGTGTTTTCAAGTAAATTCAACAATAACAATGAATTTGATTCTTTTCTTGTGGATCATTCATTTTGTCGCAATGTTAATCTCTTCGAAGTAGCGTCCAAATCACACTCGGGTCCTGGATATGCCACTGTACGAGTCAGACTCTTGCACCATCGTAAATGTGTTCAGTATTACGAACATTTTTATTAACACAGTTTGGTTGAATGTATCTTAATATATGTTGGCTTAAATTTTTGTTCAAACCTAATTTGCCCTGTACGAAGCTGATCAGTCGCTATGTTCTCAGAAAATCACCGCAAATACAAATACTACTTTATGCGATAAGTGGTTCCTTTCCTGTCACCTTTATGTTGGATGCCAAGTGTATTTGGTGACAAAAGAGATTCCTGTGCCCTTTCAGGCACAGTTCCCGAGTACTCGGATGTTACGTTGTCTTGTTGAATGTACTTGTCACCTGAGGGGTGCCGTTAGCAAAGCAACAGATGCATTTGATAGGACAGTAGATTCCAGTTTCGTTTGACAGAATGAGACCATGTGAGACTCGTCATGGATCTCATTTGACCAAATGAACGGCGCCTAGGGTACAGTCGGAATGCATCAGCGCATGCGTATTACAAAACACACAAAATCTGGTTTAGATGTGCATCACTGAGTGCAGCGACACATCTGTTGTCGAGGTGCATCAGCGAGTACAGCGACACATCTGTCTAGATGACCTTTTACCACCCTTTGAACATCCAGTGGCGGTGTTCGACTGCTGTGATATTCTCTACATCCAGTTACGTGCAGTGAGCAGAGGTGAAGATGTAGAGCCATGACTTATGTGCCTCATAGCAGGGTGAAACAAAAAAAATCTAGCGGCGATAAACTACGGTTTATGGAAGACGTACTAAACCACATGAGAGTAGGTGCCATGATAATGTGTAGAAATAGCAGAGAGAAAAGATGGTGGTGGCAGAAAAATATTGGAATATGTAAAGCATGTCATTGACGTTGCTGAGTGAAGCAGTAATGCACAGATAACATTAGCCCAAGATAAAATGAGATAGAGGACACTATCAGCTCTTCTAGAAAGAAGTTCTGCCGCGCGAAGTGATGAAAGAGATAAGAACCGACAGTTGAAGAAAGGGTATGTTTGAATATGTTTACTCGTTTCCATCTCCAAATCAAATCCCCTGCACACTGGAAGAATGTTCAGCAGGAACTTGGTGCTAATATCTGTACCCTAATTATCAGTTGTATTTCGTGTATTTCGTGTACAAACCCTCCATAATTCTTCCTCTCTGTAGCTGAGTGACCATAGTGGCTGACTGCAATGCGGAGGACCCGGGGTCGATTCCCGGTACTGATAAAAATTTCCTTGGTTGGAAGACCGATGCGGGTGCAGTCAGCCTCGTGAAACCGACTGAGGAGTGACTCCACCAATTAGTGGCGGTTCCAAGGTCAAGAAAAACGACAATGACCGATAGCGCATAGTGCTGACAACATGCTCATTCATACTGCATCCAATGACGCCGTTGGTAGAGAATTACACGGGGTCGGGCGGGCCAGATTTTCCGTCTATAGCCAAAACGCAGGACTTTCTCTTTATATATCCTGAATCGTTAGCAGTGAATATATGTTTCGTACTGACATCTTGAAGCAACAGTTATTTGTATCTACACAGTAATCTATGTAGACTGTCCATACACAGACTGTTTGAACGTATTCACGGGCACTTATATGGATATGTATCTACAACAATGTTATAGATTAGATGAAGAAATTGTGGTTCAAGAAACTGCAGTTCTACAAGATGGTTAAAACACTAGGGTCAGTATTAGGGAAAAAGTAATATTCTGTGATAAAAGCGGCTCAGGCTCAAAGATGAAAGGAGGATTCGCCGCAATGTGTACATTCTTAAATGAAACTCTTCGCTTTCTTTGAGAGTTGACAGCTTGTGTGAGAACCGCCTGGATATCGTAGGGATAAATATTAATTAAATGCCGAGAGTTGTCAATCGAGAACGAAAATAAACATACTGGGCTACAGAAGCCAAAGATAATTATGCATAAATCACGTTATCGATAAATCATAAGATCAAAGACGAAAACTGATGCGCTCTCCTCCGGACTCTCGTCTTGATAAGCTTCGTCGAAAGCGATTACAGACACGGGCACCGGATTCATTATGTGGTTTCCGTTTAAAAAATAAATCGATAAGAATATCACACGTACGGCAAAACTTGTATGCACCTTAAGATTTAGAATCATAATAAATAAACCGCTAAGTAAGGCTGCGGCTTTTCGTACTTAAAAACGTCGCTATAGATCGTAAGTCTTCTTCATTTCCTTTACTGAATAGACTAATTTGCCTCTTCCAGATGGGATCCATTTCATTCTTCGTCTTTCGATTCGTCTCAGTTATTTGCTCAAAGTACCGAAATGTTGCCAGTGAAAGCCTGCATTAGTTCTCCCTTTTAAGGGGTTCTTTACATCTTTTTATTTTGACTCTTACTATTTCTATTTCCCCTAGTTCATGCATCTTACTATTGTTACTTTCTACATGTCTTCTTAAGAGGAATGATTAATATTCAGGAATTTGATGGTTGTATCAGGGCTATGAGGGGCGCCATAGAAATACATGGACGTCACAAGTTGCGCGGTGACTACTTTCTGTAATGACGCGCTCATATCACCACATTAACCTCGGTTAAGGTGAACACGTCATACATGGTTACGGAGTAATGTATGTTATTCGTAAGACATCCTATCCATAAGACAATGCGAATTGTCTTATGGATAAGATATGTGACTCCTTACCTACGTATGAGGTGTTCTCCTTAGCCGAGGTTAATGTGGTGATACGAGCGTCATTAAGGAAAGTAGTCACCACAAGACCTGTGACGTCCATTTTTTATAGCGGCCATTATAGCACAGATACAACCTAACATAACGCAAAAAGGGGCTCATACGACTTAACGTTACTTTACGCCACCCGTGCTAATATTCAGGGATATGACAGGAAAGCTCATTTAATCGTTCCAGCGACCGAACACATTTAATGCACATTTGTTTTTGGGCTAGTGCCGGTCATGTATGTGTCTTAGCGACTGGAACTCTTCGACGTTTTATTCCAGCGCAGTCAATCCCGTTGCTTTCAACCTCTTTGCTGAGGAAGCCCGTCTGCCACTGAACTAGCCTGCTGAACTCGTAGGTGTCCATGACGTGTTATGAGTTAAGTAGTGCGAGGTATTGAGAGTGTGTAAGAGAGAGGTATCACTGTACTGTGTTTGTATATGCGCTGGCTAAGATGTCACACATCTACATTCATGAAGAATGTGCAGGTATGCCGCGCGTGGTAGCCGCGCGGCTAGAGGCGCTATATCACGAATTGCCCGCCCCTTCCGCCGGAGGCTCGAGTCCTCCATCCGGCATGGGTGTGTGTGTGTTGTTCTTAGCATAAGTTAGTTTAAGTAGTGTGTAAGTCTAGGGACGGATGACCTCAGCAATTTGGTCCCTTAGGAATTCACTCATATTTGAACATTTCAGCCGCCCAGAGTGGCCGAGCGGTTCTAGGCTCTACAGTGAGGAGCCGAGCGACCGCTACGGTCGCAGGTGGGTGCTGATGCAAATATGCTATTTGACTCGAGGTTTCCAATTTTTGCTGATTTCTGCCAATGAGGACTAGAATGAAACTGTGTAAGCCAGAGTGGTTAGAATTATTTGACTGAATAATAAGTGAGATGAGAGTCAGACCTTCAATGTAACATACAACTTCATCTCACTTTATTTTCATGTCAGCAACGTCTCAAATGAGAGCTCCGTATCATATTTTGAAAAACCCATGTAGTAGATTTTGGTGTCAAATAGAGCAGAAACGTCAATACAACTGAGCTAGTTAACGAAATATCGGCTTTAAAATTGCAGTAGGAAGACCTGATGAACATCACTGACGCAGCTTCCAATTTAGATATTCTGAAGTGTTTCTCGATTATGCGCTACGAGATGTTAAACCAATCATCGAAGCAGCTTTGAGGATAATTATGGCGATTCTAGTTATTCCAGAATTTTTTCAACGTAGTTTCAGAAAATTAAATATAAATACCCACTTAATTTCACATACAGAATTCACTTATCTCGTAGATAGAATACAACACAGTTGCTAAAATTGACTTCAGTGACAGAACCTTCGAGTTCGCTTTGCTCAAATCAGGGAAATGGAAACTAAAATTATAATAAAACATAATTTTAGGGATGGAATATGCTCTAAACATTTATTTATATCCCACTCCCTTTTTTCGATTAATAATTACCTGCTAATATTAGTTTATGAGAAATAAATACAATCGTATTTATAATACAACATACTACAAATGAGTGTGCAGTCACCAACAAAAAATTGAGACTTATATTTTGTTTTACTTTCGATTTTTAAGCAGGTGTTTACAAGTTATAATTTATTTACAACAACGATATATTTTATACGTAGTGTGCACTATTTTTCATCTATGGTTGTTGTTGTTGTTGTTGTTGCGGTCTTCACTCCGAAGGCTGGTTTGATGCAACTTACCCGCTATTCTACCCTGTGGAAACCTCTTCATCTCTGCCTAACTACCGCAGCCTACGTGCATTTGAACTGTGATCTCCCTCTACAGTTTTTATCCCTCCCAACACTTCTTTCCATTACCAAACTAGTAATTTATTGATGCCTCAGAATATGTCCTACTAACCAATCGCTTCTTTTGGTCACATAGTACCTAAATTTCTATTTTCTACATTTCTATTTGTTTCTTATCGTATCTACTCATCTAATCTTCAGCGTTCTTGTATAGCAGAAAATTTCAAAAGCTTCTCTCTTCCCCTTGTCTGAACTGCGTTTTGCACACGTTTCACTTCCAAATACTTGAAAAAAAGACTTCCTAATATTTAGGGTTATATTAGATGTTAACGGTTCAAATGGTTCAAATGGCTCTGAGCACTATGGGACTTAACTGCTGTGAGATGTTAACGAATGCCAGTTTTTCCAGAAAAGCATTTCATGCAACTACCAGTCTGAATTTCACTTCTTCCGTACTTCTGGCACCGTCAGTTATTTTTCTGCCTAAATAACAAAACTCTTATACTACTTTTAGTGTCTCATAATCTAATTCCCTTGGCATCGCTTGATGTACTTCGACTACATTCCATTACCCTTATTATACTTTTATTGATGTTCACCCCATAAACTCTTCTCAAGACAATATCCAATCCGTTCTCCTGCTCTTCCACATCCTTAGCGTCTCTTACAAAATTACAGTGTCATTAGCTAACCGCAACATTCTTATGTCTTCTTCCTGAACTTTAATTCCCTTTAGTTTCCTTCACAGTTTGCTCAATGTATAGCCTGAATAACATTGGGGATATGCTGCTCCCTTGTTCACTCCCCTCAGTTACTGACTGCCTTTCATTCCCTTTGAGACTTATACTTGCAGTGTGGCTTCTGTATAAGTTCGCGGTTCTAGGCACTTCAGTCTGGAACCGCGCTACCGCTACGGTCGCAGGTTCGAATCCTACCTCGGGCATGGATGTGTGTGATGTCCTTTGGTTAATTAGGTTTAAGTAGTTCTAAGTTCTAGGGGACTGATGACCTTAGATGTTAAGTCCCATAGTGCTCAGAGCCATTTGAACCATATTTTATAAGTTCGATCCCTATTTTTCATCCGTGCTACCACCTAAATTTAAAAGATTGCAGTCCAGTACACCTTGTCAGAAGCTTTATGTAAATCTACAAATGGTATAAGCGTAGGTTCACTTTTCTTCGCTCTATCTTCTAGGAATCTCGGATATGTTCTAGGATCAGCGGCCCTACTGCCTCGTGTGTTTCTAAATTTTTCCGTAGCCCAAACTGTTATTCCCCATGGTCAGCCTCTACCAGTTTTTCCATCCTTCTATTAGTAGTTCGTGTCAATAGTTTGCAACCAAGACTCACGTTTCTATGGAATTGGAATTATGTTCTTCCAGAAGTCTGACGGAATTTTGCTGTGCCATATATGTTGCACACCAGGTAGAACAATTTGTTATGACTGGGTCTCTGAATTATCACAATCAACATATTAACGTTCGCGAATTTATGAGCAGATTATTGTACTCTATCCATTATTAACTCGGAAAGTGCAACCGAAATAAGTTAATGTTCAATGTTTCACATCATGTAATGCTGACAAAATACTTAGTTTCCCGACAGTTCTGAGAGTCTAAGTACCACATGACTTGGAAATTTTTGTAAGTACCAATGAATTTTAAAGTATTATTGTGACTGCTGGCGGCCCACAAAGCAACACTGTACCATGCTATGCGTCACCTGAAGACACCTCTGAATCAAGTTTGACTACCGAATCCTATGCCGGCTCGACACAAAGTGTTCCGAAAATCAACTTTCCTCCGAAGATTGCCAAGAGTCAATCCATGAATCATAATCTCCGAGCGCCTCTCCTCGGGCCAACGAAAACTTTCGCTCCCTCACCGAAAGTAGTAATAATTTACCTCAAATGAATAAAATGGACCACCTTTTGCATAATAGTAATGTTAAAAATTAGACGTATGGTTTACATGAAAGATCATTTTCTCCCTGTTCTTTAGAAACCAAACATAATATTCTAGCTATAAAAGTTTAGACATAGGTAATTGAACATGATCTTAGCGCATATGCGCTTATAACGAATAATAAAGAATATACATTTTTAAAAGATACCAAAATGTGAACTTGACCTGCTCAACTGATGCGTCTTTTCATTCTCAGTTTCGGGATTGTATTAAATCTTATGGCTATTTAACCTTTTTTCCAGTTACAAACGTTTTTAATATTGGTCAACTTACCTTTTAGTTCAATAAATAGGAAACAATTAATAAGTTCCATAGTTGTACCGTGGTAACGTAGGGCGAGAACTATGAATTGCCGTACTGTTTTCATTTTCTATGGAGAAACTATTGGTCTGACATATTTAATAATAAAAAAATAAAAAATAATAATTCAATAAATAAAGTATGTATAAATGTGTATCTTTCAGGGATAGTACCATGAGTGTTAACCTATCGTCCAATACCTTATTATTAAGACCGCATTATGCTTTCAGTAGTTGTTAATTTTCAATGATAATTGTAAGTATATTTATTTACTGTGATCAACTAACTTCTGTAGTCTTTGTGATATTTATAATATTAGTGTCTCAGCAGGTGCAACTCAGTGCTTTGAGTATGCCGATATCATCCCATTTGCGATACTATAAAACATCGAATTATTACAGAACTAAGCAGTATTTAAAAATCACTATATGCCATTATGCAGCAGAAACCGCCATTGCACCAGGCAAGTACTCTTCAGACCATACTGGCTCCGAGGCCAGCCGCTCTCAGCTCTCTCCATTATATCCTGGTAAAACCCAGCCTACTGCGTTTTCCCAAGTCGCTCGCCAATGCGGCTGCACCGGCATGGAGGCACCTCGTGGCTACGGGGCTCGGCCCAGACGGATGCCCTCGCCTAGGCCAATACTTAAAACTTTAATGATTTCAGTAACTTTAGGCGTCTGATAGCTCTCCAGCATATCTGTTGCATCACAATGTCCATGCGCAGGATTTTGTTTTAAATGATCGTTCCTATTATATTTCAAATGATCGTTCCTAATATATCACCGAATGTTGACCATTTCTCCTGGGACACCCTGTAAATCTCGCAGTTTCGAAATTTCACTGCTTCTAGGAACCTCATTCACACCATTTCAGTTCTGCTGCTATCATTCTTATAAGGCGCCAATGATTCTCTACCGTAAAATGGAACTTTTGGAAAAATATCATTATAGAACGTTAGGAGAGTATTGTATCGAGCCTCCATCTTTCATTCATTCACCTTGCTTGAAATCATTAAATGGCCCTAAATGGCTAAGCTGTTCCACTACGTTATAAGTTTCTATTAAAGACTGCTGTTTCTCACAACGAGAATGAGACAATATAAGTCTAATGGACTGAATTTCGTCATTCTCGAAGCAGTTCTAGTTTGCAGCATGCTCTAGACGATCATTTACAGTGATTTTTATCTTCCCTTTACGTTTCCCTTCATTTCATATTACGATTATATTCTGTACATTATTGTAGTTCGCATTGAAAGTACGTCCACTGACAATGTAGTTCGCATTCAAAGTATATCCACTGATATGATCCTGTTACGCGTTGTATTACTATAGATTGAGTTAAGGATCTTACTCGATTTATTCGAAAATGTGTAGCTGATATAAGTTGTCATCATAGTTGTATACCAAAAGAGTACTGAAAAACTGAAGAGCGTCAGAAAGACTTAGGCTCATTGAAACACAACTGGCTACGACGGTGACAGACCAAAATGTTTCTACTGTTGATGAGGTATCCTCATACAAAATTGGTAGATGATGAAGTGTAGAACCCATTGTTTCCCATATCACAATCCAAAAGGCATCAGGCCCAGACAGTTCAGAAATGGTTTAAATGGCTCTGAGCACTATGGGACTTAACTTCTGAAGTCATCAGTCCCCTGGAAATTAGAACTACTATAACCTAACTAACCTAAGAACATCACACACAGCCATACCCGAGGCAGGATTCGAACCTGCGACCGTAGCGGTCGCGCGGTTCCAGGCTGTAGCGCCTAGAATCGCTCCGCCACCCCGGCTGGCGGCCCAGACAGTGGCGGAGCAAAACGTCTTTTGTTTGTTATATTTGTGTTTTATTGGTTCAAATACGTTACAAACGGGTTCCCGGGTTCGATTCCCGGCGGGGTCAGGGATTTTCTCTGCCTCGTGATGGCTGGGTGTTGTGTGCTGTCCTTAGGTTAGTTAGGTTTAAGTAGTTCTAAGTTCTAGGGGACTTATGACCACAGCAGTTGAGTCCCATAGTGCTCAGAGCCCTTTTGATCCATTTTTTTACGTTACAAATTCCGAATGGACAGGCGCTTGAGGAAAACAGGAAACGAAAGAAAACGAGGCAAAAGTCAGCATTCTGTCGTATTATTACACTTCTGCACTATTGAGTCCCATTAACGTGATCTCCTGCCAGAAGCCTGAATAACGACATTTTAAGGCGCGATCAGCTGCGAGACGTGCAGCAAGAGAGTCGGTGAGGCTCTGGAAGGTACCGATGGGGATGTGGGGCCTTACCGACTGCAGTACGAAGAGCGGTAAATTTCTCGGTTGAGGATCCACGGTGCGAACAGTCCGACAGAGTGGTCCCACAGATTGTCGATTGGGTTTTAAACCGGGGTGTTTGGTGGGCAGACGAGTACGGTAAACTTATCCTGGTGCTCTTCGAACCACACACGTACACCGCAAGTTGTGTGACGGGTTCCAGAGTCCAGCTCGTAGATGACATATTGCTGAGGAAAACAAAACTGCCTCTAGGGATGAACACGATCCGGAAGAATCTATGTATACTTGTGTTGATCCATTGTGCCTTCCATAATGACGAGATCACCAAGGGACTGCCAATAAAATATTCCCTAGTCCAAAAAAAACTTTTCTCCGTCTTAGACCGATATTCGTCTGAAAAGGCCAACTGTCGCCACTTAATGGACGTCAAGTTGGAGTACTGGCGTGCAAATTATAGACTTCATAGCCGATGAACAGCAGTCAGTATGGATGCATGAACAATTCGCCTAATGTGGAGGCCCATATGCAGCGACTTTCGCTGAACTGTCGTTGTGGAGACATTCGTGGTAACTCCTTAGTTCGCCTGAGCGGTCAGTTGCTCAACATTTGGGCGTGTACTCGCCCGTACACATCTCTACAACCGTCGCTCGCATTACGACGTCTACACTCATTGCCATATCCACTGGATGAGCACTGTATACCCTCCACTTGTTAGGACTGCCACCTGCTGTCTGTGAGTGGTTGTTGCACGGTGACGTCGAACATAGACAGTGGTCACATTAATGGCACTGAGAGGTGTAATGTTTGATGTGGCAGATTTCCGAATGTAATTTGTCTTAAACGAGTGCAAGTTTGTTCATAATATTATGTCTAGTCTGTAAATTAAATCAGAAAATAGACCAAGCGATGTTGTCGCTGCCTAAGAACATATAAAAGAGATTAACATGTTCGTAAATTTAAAATACAGAGTAACATGAGAAATATCAGCCTGTACTCTGCAACAAGATCAAATTTGAATGCCCAGACTGACCAGACTTGGAGTCTCGAATAGCTCTCTTCGTACCGCATTAACACTGGACGAATCAGAGTAACGATCGGTGGCTAGAGTGCAGGGCATCGCTGGGCTAATGAATTTTGAAAGCCGAGGTACAGGCAACTGTACACCGAACTTTTGTTTTGCTGCGGAGAGTTCAGGTTAGCTTTCCGTTTCACATTCAACCATTGTTTGAAAGTGCTGCTGGCCATTTCGGCCCTCGTCCTCGACTTGACGTGAATAACACAACGCTGTTCTAAAATTTGATTTGCTCCAGCAGCGTGTAGCAAGGTCTTTACCAGTGGGAGGGTACACAGACTGCTACACATATCGTGTTACTAAAGGATAAGGAGGAAAAGCACATGATTTGAAAACAAAAAACGTTAATCGTGTTCATTGCGTTACGGTAGCGTTTGAAGTAGACAAAATTTTATTTTATTCGTTGCTCCTCTGAGATTTTCGCTTTATATCGATGGCGACATTTGACACTGATGGTAAGGTAAGAAAATTTTTTGCGACTGGTAGATTAAGTAAGCAGAGTATATCCGCCACTGTGTTGCGTCTAAACTGTTCGAAGAAAAACTTCAGACTGAGCAGCCACACCTCGAGATGTCAGCATCCAAATCGTGAGATAATGACATTATTTGTAACCCACTCTATACAATTCGATGGATAGCTGTGGTTGATACAATGTCAATTCAAAACTTACAAATACTCTACACGAATATGGCCACTTATAGGCGCGAAGTATATTAGCTGTAATATCTGAAAATCAGAATTTACCGAGATGAAACTTCTGTTTCTGGATAATACGTTGACGGTAATGAGTACTGCATGCTCTGTATAACTGGGTCAATCTCCTGTTGACCGTTCTGCTCCTTTTGACAGCTGTTCCATTATCAGGACCAATCAAATATAAAGGTTCCTGGAAGTAATTGGACTCAAGGCCGGCTGCTGATCTGATAGCTGCCTTAGCTATGAGATGACGCTGTCACACTCTGCGTTGCAGTGCAGCACTCTAGCTTTCCTCCTGAAATCTGAAATATAACTCGTAGTTTTATGTTTTTCGAAATACTTCTGCTTAGTTCCTTACGGCTAACATAAATGTTTTCAGCAGTAGCTTGTCGTCAGCTCCAGCACTTGCACAAGAATCGCTACAGTGTGGAGGCGCTGTAACAAATATCTCCGTAAAAAAGGCCGCGCACATAATCGCGGTTTGGTAATAACGGTGCAGGGGGGGGGGGGGGGGTTAACTTGTTGCTCGGTTCCTATATGAGATAGAAATATGGTGTACAAAGTTTTTGGTACACCCTGGACTAGCGGCCATTTGTATAGCCATTCGAACATCTGTCTTACTGTAGCTATGTTACAATATATTAAGCAAAGTCTAAATATTCGCATAAAACGCAAGTAAAATGCTACATTGTAGAAAACTTATTTTCGAATGGCTGGCTCTGAGCACTATGCGACTTAACTTCTGAGGTCATCAGTCGCCTAGAACTTAGAATTAATTAAACCTAACTAACGTAAGGTCATCACACACATCAATGCCCGAGGCAGGATTCGAACCTGCGACCGTAGCGGTCGCTCGGTTCCAGACTGTAGCGCCTAGAACCGCACGGCCACTTCGGCCGGCTTTATTTTCGAACGAAACTAGCTGAAGTTCGTCAATTTTCGAACAGGATATAAAAGTTGATAGTATTTTGGCACGCATGCATTCTTTCTCAGTTCTTCTGCTTATTTCGGGCAGTCATATCATGTTTAATTCGATTGGCTGTTGTAACATTTCGCGGCCGAATATAAGTTGAGAATCAGAATGAAAACTGCTCCAAAAGGTGAACACGTCCTGGACAGAGCTAGGAATCTAAAAGAAGGGAACTAGCTTTTAGACTTATCTAGCAGCTTCAGAGACATTTAAATCAAAAAATCCTGACATATTCGAGCTTTTTTACGTGTTAGCCCTGCTTCCCCATCGCAGTCAGCTCTCTCAGCTGCAAGGTGTTGGTACACCCGCACATTGCAATTGATTTGCTAAAGTCCCTGATCCTGCGCACAAAATCCAGAAGATTCGCCAGCCATAGCAAACAATATATATCATATGGTTGAATAGCATACATGTAATTACTAAAAAAGGTTTTCCTGGGGGAAAAATTGCAGGGCAGAATTTGTTCCTGCGAGGACGGTAAAACAATTTTTAATTTCAGGGTGGAGATGGTCGATTTTCCTCCGAGGAGACCGTTTCTCTACAAAACCCAACCTCCGTTACATGTGTGGTGAGTGGTGTAAGAACAAATAGACAAAACTTTTTATGTTTATGGAGAGTGGGACGCATTTACAATAGAGAGGGTACTAAACTTTATAACACGTTGTGCCATTTAACACGTTGTGCCATTTCATTGATACGATGCATTATATTACATGACATGGGTACTAATACTAACGGGTATGAATGCGCGAATGTGTCAGGATGTTTTGATTTAAATTTCTTTGAAGCTGCCAGACAGCTCGAAAAGTTAGCTCGCTACTTTTACATCCTCAACTCTGCCCTGGACATCTTAGCATTTTTGTGCTATGGTAGGAGGATTTTTCATTCTATTATTTAAATATTTAGTGCCCTTTTTATGTCGTTTCTATGGTAAAAACATGCTTATATTCCTGCATTTGTTTAGGTATTAGGTGAAAAAGTTGTATGCACTTACATGTATTACATTCGACGGCGCTTCGTTTTGCTATGGTCCATGTATTCTTACAGGACACTGTACAAGGTACTGCATTGTAAACAGCACACGTATTTTAAACAAACCGCTGTTGCACGTAAAATACACTTCAAAATATGCATCATGTCAGTATGGGCTTCACACATGTGCTGTACACTTGATGTTTTTATTTACAATGCAAAGGCCAACCTTTTCCCATTCAGCGAAGATATAAACTAAGCAAAGAGAATATATCGACGATGCAGCATGTTAAAAATCATGTAAACTATTTATCGTAAGTGCTTAAATAATAAGTTCAATCTTGGAGTGATTGTTTTCTCTATTTATAACATGTTGCGTCTTCAGCATGGTCTCCTTGCTTAGTTTACAGCTTTGCTATGATAGCTTTGCTTAGCGGGTGCTTTTTGGCTGGCAAACAAAAACATCCAGTGTAAAGCACATGTGTAAATCACAGACGGACATAATGGATTTTTTGAAGTATGTTTTATGTGCCACAGCGATTCGTTTAAAGTTCGCAGGTGTTTTACGGTGCAACATCTTGTGCCTTGTCATGGAATGATATAGGGATCACAGTAAGACGAAGCGCTTCCCCTGGAACATATGTGAGTGAATACAACTCTTTTACCTTATATCTAAGTAAATGCAGGCCAGTTTTCACCATCAAGAACACATAAACGTTGCATTAAATAAGTAAATATTCTTGTACAATGCTGGAGCTGACGATGAGTTACTGTTAAAAACGTTTATGTAACTGGAAGTGTTAGGTAACATAAGGTGGGCATGAATAGGTTATTAATTTATTTGCTATTTACTTTTAGTCTGTTATCTAGGTACAAGACCAGACCAAATGTTGCACATAAATAGGCATGAATGTAGTAAATAATATTGTAACATAACTGCAAATGTGTTAGTGTAACTAAGCATTACGATGTTCATGGGAGGAAAATTTACATAAAATATCTTCATAAAAGATAATAATCTTCAAAACAAAGTAAAAAAAAAGAAAGAAAAATATCTACTTACAACCCTTTAGCCATCTAGTGCACGTATGTTCATACGAAATCCAGATGGCACATCCAACTCTTCTGCTGTACGACGCTGAATTCCTGGCTCGCAAATTTTGTAATTTATAAACCTGGACTACACTAATATACAACATTACAATACACTACCGTACTTGGTATAAGAACTAGAATTCTCATTTGTCTGTATACTTAGCACACGGCGCGCTGAGGAACAACCAGAGGAGTCACAGGGTCTGTGCTGTTGGGCTACTCAAGGTGTAGAGATTGGGAAATGGCTGTAAGGGTCTCGGGAAATCCTTCCCTTCCTTTAGTTACAATTTATTCAATGTCTGCTTATTTGTCAGCTGCTTCTGATATTGTATGTTCTAGGCTGCCACGTGTGTTAATGACCACTGAGGCCGAAATTGCGTCTGATTTGTAATGGAAATTGTTGCTTTCCTGACTGATGTTGCAACTATAAAGTTGCCTACAGCCGTAGTAAGCAAACACAGCGGCCAGTGAAACTTAGCTCTTTGCGTAATTTGGTTCCTTTACTCTGGTGAGATTTAGCGCTTCAGGAAAATTAATATTTATTTCAAATGTGATTACGATCGTAGATGTAAGATTTGCTGATATCTTCTAAGCCAGGTAAATTAATTTGACTCAGGGTTGTGTGTTATTATTAAGTTAAATTGTTATATCTTACTGTAAGATTAACCGGCTTGGTAAAATTACGGTTGCTAAACGTAAGGTTTGGTCTAGGCTTCGAGCCCTGCTCACGTTCTACTTCGGTATTGGTCTGAGCATTTTCATCTGTTACATGATTATTACGTATGATTTACATGTTTCCTTGTTTCTTCTCGGGCTTCCGAGCTGGTCATAGCGTTTGGAGGCACTGCTCCGAGGTCTTCGTTACCCGCCGGGCCACCTGGCGTTGACTGTCCGCGTCGGTTGTGTACGTGCGCGCGGGCGGCGAGCCTCTTCCCGTTTCACCGTAGCCTCTGAGACGTTGCGGCCTCCTGGTTTGCATCGGTATCCTTCACAGGTTGAGTTATATTGAACCTATTGTGTTTGGTTTATCTGTAAATCTGAATTGAGCAGTTTCCAATTTTAATGTATGTTTGAGAATCGCTCTGCATTCATGGCGGTAAGATGGAGTGAAAGAATTCATGGGAAACGTGTTTTGGCAGGTAGCCTTCTCCGACTGATCAATTGTTTCTGCAATTCCGAGTTAGCTTTGGCCAGTGTTGCAAATAGTTTTTTATTCATTTATATTGAATCCATTCTTCCATTTACCTGTAAATATTAATTGAAGAGATCTCTTTTTAATGTATGTTTGAACAATGCTCTATAGCCAGCCGAAGTGGCCGTGCGGTTAAAGGCTCTGCAGTTTGGAACCGCAAGACCGCTACGGTCGCAGGTTCGAATCCTGCCTCGGGCATGGATGTTTGTGTTGTCCTTAGGTTAGTTAGGTTTAACTAGTCCTAAGTTCTAGGAGAGTAATGACCTCAGCAGTTGAGTCCCATAGTGTTCAGAGCCATTTGAACCAATGCTCTATATTTACGGTGGTAAGATTCAGTGGGAAGGCAGTTGAATTATAAGATCTGTCTGTGGAATAAAATATTTTTGAACTTTTGTGAAGTAACACATGACATGTGAGAAATGGCCTGCTCCTTCACATACCGGTTTAGTTGTTACTTTATCGTGAGGCGTCCAATGACATTTCATTTCTCTATCAATCTACACCTTCCTTTCCTTATTCGCAATGACTCTTGTGTCCAGTATCTCCTTTACCTTATCATATTCACCCTTTTTGAGCCAATATTGGGTTACATACAGAGGTAACAACCCTAATATCACCAACAGCGCCAAACTCTTTGGTGGACATGGATGGCTAGAACCTGTCTGCTTCTAAAATAAAAGCATTTTAAAATTACTTGTGAGTGGTTACGTTGTTCACCAACATTCACTAACTGCAGCAGAGTTCACAAAATCTATCATGGATAAAATAACATAAACAGAATTAGCTAAGACTAATTCTGACGGCGTAATGTGAGAAAAGACCGTCATTCTGAAGTTCGTTTCGAATTCAAAATTTTAGAGAATTGCTTAAAATTATTCAAGGATCTACGACAGAACGACCAGACTAATTTTAGAAAAGTGTCTTTAGAGCAGGGTTTGATGTGAATGATACTCCAGTGAATCCATATTAGTAACAGGATGAAGAGACACTTTCGTATGCCCCACACCGTACACGTTGTGGGATCCTAGGGAAGATTGTTGCATTAATCAGACGGCTGGATAAAACATTACTATCAATACTGGTAGCACTGGTAGGTAAGGAAGTATAGATGAACGTGTTACATGAAAAAGAGGATCGAAAGTTCACTTCGTCGATGATGTTACTGGAGTCGGAGTACTATCTAGGACTAAACAAGAATGGGTAACGAAATATGAAGCGGATTTCTTTAAGAAAACATCTCGAAATGTCAACTCATATGATTTGGAAAAAACAAAAATTACATTTTCCGTGAATATGCAATTTTAACTAAAACACAGAAATTAGTATGTAGATTTCATTTACCAATTCGTGTAGCGTAACCCACAGCGCTCTAGCTCGGGAGAAAGGAAGATAAACTAGACCCGCATCGAATGCTTAAAGCGTGTGACTTGGGCACCGGCTAACCTGAGTGTGGTATTTAGGCGGTTTCCAATAGTCATTTAGGCAAATACTGGGTTGGTGCCCAATTTACGCCTGAGAAAACGCTATATACGAAGAGTTAACATGCGATCAAGAACAGAACATACGTTTACACAATTCAGACAGTTGGCTCATACAGCTTCCCTGGTTTGGGTAACTCTTGCCTCACAAAAGGTATCCGGCAGCAAACTTAAATGTACTGTGCGACACAGTTACAGGGTCCCATTTTTGAAACTCCGTAATTCTTCCCCATTCCGATGCATATGCTTGAAATTTGCCTCGAAGGTGCGTACTACCTTCCCCTGTAATGATGCAAAACCGAGGCGTCTTTCGGTGGCGCTTCAAACAGCAATCTGTAGACACATGCGACAAAAATGTCAGATCTCTGAAGTTAATGTGAGTTGTAAGGCGGATTAATAGTGTCACATTGCCACCAAATGTCGCCAAAGTTCTGCCTAACGCCACTGTGGACGTGTCACGCGATGGGAAGGTCGTCACACTCCCTCTTAACCACACTTCACCCCTTCATTTGACGCCTCTGTGATGTACGTCAGAATCCTGACGCCCAGGGTTGATATTACACGTTTTTCTTATGGTTAAGTGATGAAACCATTTGACACACCACCGCTCAGATTCTACACGAAAAATACCTCAGGGCGTGGCGTAAAGGGCGTCAATGACACAACCCTTTCCCTTGGGGCGAAACAGGAGGGCTGAAAAAGAATAAACATCCTTTGCTATTTCGGATCACCACCTTCAATGAGGTAGCAGCCCTACAGTGTCGTTCGCAGCTCGTGGTCTAGTGGCTAGGGTTGCTACATCTAGATGACGGCGTCCCGGGTTCGATTCCCGGCCGGGCTGGGGATTTTCTCTGCCCGGGAACTGGGTGTTTGTGTTGTCCTCATCATTTCATCGTCATTCTCATCATTCGTGACAGTTGCTAGATTCGACTGTAAAAGAAATTGGACCGTGAAAAAACTGCGAATTTGTACGGGCGCTTATGACCACGCAGTTGAGCGCCCCACAAACGAATCATCATCATCACCTACAGTGTCCTTACAGAAAAGGTGAATCGTGTGAGGAGCGTCTGCAGTGTCCATGTTTGGTTTGTGATGTTTCGTTTGTGGAGCGCTTAACTGCGCGGTCATCAGCGCCCGTACAAAGTCCCAATTTTTTTAACGCTCCAACGTTTTATGGAGCCCTATCTAACCACCATCACGAATGATGATGATGAAGATGATGATGATGATGACGATAACACAAACATCCAGTCCCAGGGCATAGAAAATCCCCAATCCGGCCGGGAATCGGACCCGGGACGCTGTGATCCAGAGGCAGCAACGCTAGCCATTAGACCACGAGCGGCGGCCTGGCAGTAGTGTCGAACGTTGTCAAGAACGTCGTCCTGTTGCTCATCGCACTGCGAACTGTCATTTTCGGTGGGAAAATGTGTGGGCATGTGTGGGAAATGGTGGTTCATTGACGCTCTTTATTCCACCTCCTGAGATTTTTTCGTGTCGCTTTTTAGCGGTAGTGTGTCTGAAATGTTGCCCTCGGTCACCCATAAGAAAACCGCATGATTTCAATGCTGGGCAGTACGATTCTGATCTCCATAGCAGAGGCGTCAAAAGGAGTGAAACGTGGGTGAGAGAGGGTGTGACACGTCCAAGACGTCGTTGGGCGGAGTTGTGAAATTTGGTGCCATGTGGAATCATTAATGCCCATTACACCTCAAACGGATTTCTGAACTCTTTTTTTTTATCGCATGTGTTGACACTTTGCTGATGCCTGAAATGTTTCCGAGCCCGTGCTCGACATCGTAGGACGCCACGCATTTTGTACTATTGCAAAGGGAGGTTGTAGGCACCTCTGAGCCAATTTTCAAACTCTTGAGTCCCTATGGGAGACACTCACGAGGTTTCAACAAAGATATTCCGTAATTGTGTTGCGCAGTGTAAAATATTCCAAATATTGAATACGCCACAGCCCGTCCGAGACTGGATAATTGCTAACGAAAAGACTAAGAGAATTTAATATCTTCAGGCTGTGCTACAAATGTGACGAGCAGTCCTACTCATTAGCTGGTTTGGCGACTGCTTTGAAGAATTCCGACTGTTGTTAATCTACGACACGTATTCAAGATATTTTCAATAATAATTCGCAAACGTAGAAGAAAACTGCAGGGAAGTAAAAAATACAAATAACTTTCTAAATGGAACGTATGACACCTCACAAAGCCACACAAGTTCTTGAGAATTTTTTTATAAAATTGTGTTGTACAAGGTTGGTAGGTCATGTCCCATGATGTTTTAGCCCCATATTCATACGCTATGTTCACTCCACTACGTTGTTAATATGAATAGAGAAAATATAAAAATTAAAATAGCAGAGAAAAAAAGCAAATAAATAGTTATGTTGCCACTCACTTTTTACAGGCTCACAGAAAAAAGTATTTCTTCTAATTAGAACTGTTATTTACATAAATGGTAAAATATTCACCAAAAGCCAGAGCTACAGTTGACTCAATACTTTATGTGCTGGCACAGTAAGGCACGCTGCGGTGAATATTTCACTCTTATTGAGTGAAATGGGCTCTTTATCTGTCCACGTGGCGTTTAACAATCTGACGGCTTTATTGATTTATACACGGTGTAATGTAAAGGTGTGAGGAAACATTCTGGACACATCCTTTCTTCGCTGACACTTTCCGGCAATGCTAGGCGCCATCTAGTATACGCCTGCCCTAGGACGACGAGATTTCGCCGAACTTGCAAGGTCTACTGACCAGATGTACTGCACACTACCTACCCAGGTAACTTTATGCTGTGATTTTCAACAGGAAAACCCTAAGCATAAATATCGCTAAATGGAGAAACAGATTTTGGAAGCGAATCAGGAACTTTAAATTTACTTGAACTGCCCCCATTCATACACAGTAGATGATTGGGTTATGGGCACCACACAAGACATACACAAGCCGCAGAGTGCGTATGCCCTGCCGCCTCTCAGGGGCGTAACCAATACAAAAGGACACCTAGTGTCGCTGGAAAGCCCAGCGAACATTTTGTCTCTAACGAAAGTTGTTCCTCATGTCGTCATATATCACCCCTTGACGTTTGATGTAAATATTTTCAAACACCTTGCATGTTATACGGACAATTTATTTTCAGGATAGAAGTCCTTCTCTACAACTCTTCGGAGTATATTAATCATGAAAGACATACAGAAACAAAACGTACCCCTTGACGCTCTTCCTTACTGGGAATGTTTACAGTGAACTTTTATTTACTTCTCATTAAGTCGTACTTGTTCCATCCACGCTCAATGGACGAACTTAAAACGCTTTGTCAACAATACTCTATCTGATCAGTTAGAATATAGGCATGCACGTTGGAGCTCTTACTCACTCCATTATTAATACCTCTCGGATTGTAGCAGATTCCGTGGCACATAGGAAGAGGTGACCAGTCCCCTCACCTTCACGTCTTCCGGGCGTAGATCCACTACACATTTATTTGTGAGGACATACGAAAGCTTCGGCACAAGATTCAGAGCGTCTTCGTGCCAATAACTTGGAAGGTAGTAAAGCCTTATGTCAGTAATACTTCAGAGATATATTAGCGTATTGGAGAATCACAACAATGTACCAGTGCTATCGAAGAGAATTTTGAACATTTCATGCAAGAAGGATTCCACATTGTATGCTGCTGCATTCTGTTCCTGTATGTTTCTCATCATTAACACGAGTATATAGTGGGGAGTTGTATAAATTGAGTTTCAACACTGAAATAAAACGGCAAGAGACCTACATCCACGTAACCTCCTTTCTTCCTCAAATTGTGACATATATGACCAAAATGTTTGGCGATATCGTTTTCGTACGTCTTCTGTAACAACAAACAACTACTGCAACGTCACCTGTACGTAGAGTTACGCTCTATCAAAACTACAATTCGGTAGTTTAGTACACTACCTATATGACGTAGTAAATTGTGGGATTACTTTGAATACTGGTAGCATTGCCAGGTAAAGAAATACAAATGAACGTGTGAAAGAGAAACTGGGAGTTGTCGACTTCTCTTCGCTTTTTTGTTTCTTTGGTTGTTTTGAACATAATTAAAAAGTGGTTCAAATGGCTCTGAGCACTATGGGACTCAATTTCTGAGGTCATTAGTCCCCTAGAACTTAGAACTAGTTAAACCTAATCAACCTAAGGACATCACACACATCCATGCCCGAGGCAGGATTCGAACCTGCAACCGTAGCGGTCTCGTGGTTCCAGACTGCAGTGCTTAGAACTGCACGGCCACATCGGCCGGCTGAACATAATTAGAACCGCACAGCATTCAGTGTTAATTCATTGCGTATTCTATATTTTTGCAGAAAATAAATTGCATTTTAAAAGTAATAAAAGTTAGTTGACCGCGTAATTTCTTCGCACTTATGTAACCAAAGAAATTACATTACATGCAATTCCAGTTGACATTAAATAAACATATAAAAATTAATGTAATTATTGCTGTTATTTTGTACTCAACAGAATGTTGTTCAGTATGTCCTCACTCAGTTTCTAGACGGTCCACCGCTTCCAGTTTCTAGGGTAATCTAGTAAGACACTGATCGCATACGTAAAGAAAGTGATCATTATGAGGTAACTCCAGATGGGCAAAGACCCAACGTAAGGGTAATGTGGGTGCTACCTTATATGACCAAAGTCACTACGAAAACTACCGTAGTCCACGGTTACTTCTGGTAATCTAAGAAAAAAAACAATTGTTCAAATGGCTCTGAGCACTATGAGACTTAACAAAATGGTTCAAATGGCTCTGAGCACTATGGGACTCAACTTCTGAGGTCATTAGTCCCCTAGAACTTAGAACTAGTTAAACCTAACTAACCTAAGGACATCACACACATCCATACCCGAGGCAGGATTCGAACCTGCGACCGTAGCGGTTGAGACTTAACATCTGAGGTCATCAGTCCCCTATAACTTAGAACTACTTAAACCTAACTAACCTAAGGACATCACACACATCCATGCCCGAGGCAGGATTCGAAACTGCGACCGTAGCAGTCGTGCGGTTCCAGACTACAGCGCCTAGAACCGCATGGCCAGCGCGGCTGGCTGCAACTCTGTCTGTTGGTGAAAATGTCCCAGTTTGAATATCAATTTTATAAGCATAATTTATAAAATCGTTTCTTTCTACGTTTCTGAAAAAGCTGCATCATAGTGGCCGTTATTTCCGAACAAGGGACTTTCCAATTATTTTCCTACTTTCTTATCGGGTGAATCTTTACATTTGTGTATCTTGGTGTACACGGCATAAAGAAGGACTGTCCAGGTAAATGTACAGATTAACGGTTTTGCTGTAACTCGCGTATGAACGAGGAGGGAAGTGCAGGGAGCGCACTGGCCTGGGGCTAGTACGTGACGCTTATGTACGTGTTTACGTAAGCGGGAGCGGCGCCGGGCGCAGATGCACGGCTGTATTGCAGCGACCGCAGGCAGAGCGAGAGGGCCCCCCGCAGGGCGTCGTCGTAATGATTAACGCGCTCAGCACGCCGGGCGCCCTGCTGGGCTGTGGAGCCGACCACACCTCCCGCTTCCCCGGCAAGCGCCCAATAGCCCTCGCGGCGCATCTCACACTGCTTAGGTTTGTTACAGAATGCCTTTCTGACCTTCCTGTACTGTAGCACCCTTTCCTGTACTACTGAGTTATTCTTTCGTGTTCCTTCTGATGCCTTCCGCGTCTGGTGGACATCACGTGACAGAAATAAATATCCCTTTCCACATTTGTTCCTCATAGGAGGTCTATATACCGTCGCAGATTGTCTTGTTCTTCAGTGAAATTGCCTGGTACGTCTCCTCTTATCACGGAAATGCCACTGATGTATGGGCGGGGGGGGGGGGGGCTATAACATTTTAACTATCGCATTTGTTTCTTGTCAGTTAGCTAGTACATGTCTGTACAGCAATGCTCTGACTGCTGGCTGTTACCAGCCGCTACTGAGTGGAAAATCTACGGCAGGGGTGGCTAAGAATTTGGTATGCGGCCCGTGTCCAGGCACGAGTGCCATGGCCACGGCCTCGCTGCGCACTTCCCCACGGCCCCTCTGTCTGTGCGCCTGCTGGAGGAAGGGGGGGGGGGGGGAACTGCAAATGCGGCGCACTTAAATGGTAGCGCAGCTGCACTACACATGACTTGGTTTATGTTTCACATTTCTCAACAACAATAAAATCAAATTTTCGATATTATTTATTTTTGGCATTCTGGAGACATAACATAATTTTTATCTGGTACAAACTGTTGGCATACAGACAGATGCAGACAAAATGGTTCAAATGGCTCTGAGCACTATGGAACTTAACTACTGTGGTCATCAGTCCCCTAGAACTTAGAACTACTTAAACCTAACTAACCTAAGGACATCACACACATCCATGCCTGAGGCAGGATTCGAACCTGCGACCGTAGCAGTCGCGCGGTTCCGGACTGCGCGCCTAGAACCGCTAGACCACCGCGGCCGGCAGATGCAGACAATTTCACAGATTATCACACTCAGCCGCGCGGGATTAGCCGAGCGGTCTCAGGCCCTGCAGTCATGGACTGTGCGGCTGATTCCGGCGGAGGTTCGAGTCCTCCCTCGGGCATGGGTGTGTATGTTTGTCCTTAGGATAATTTAGGTTAAGTAGTGTGTAAGCTTGGGGACTGATGACCTTAACAGTTAAGTCAAATACGATTTCACGCACATTTGAACATTTTTTTATCACACTCAGGTTGTCATACAATCGTGACTTATTTAGTTCAATAATCGAAGAATGGTCTTTCATATAGATACGCAGATGATGATGATAATGATGTTTGGTTTGTGGAGCGCTCAACTGCGCGGTTATCAGCGCCCGTACAAATTCCCAATATTTGCTGAGTCCAAACCCGCTACATTCATGAATGGTGATGAAATGATGAGGACAACACAAACACCCAGTCATCTCGAGGCAGGCGAAAATCCCCGACCCCGCTGGGAATCAAACGCGGGACCTCGTGCTCGGGAAGCTAATGGTTCAAATGGATCTGAGCACAATGGGACTTAACGTCAGAGGTCATCAGTCCCCTAGAACTTAGAACTACTTAAACCTAACGAACCTAAGGACATCACACACATCCATGCCCGAGGCAGGATTCGAACCTGCGAGCGTAGCAGTCGCACTCGGGAAACGAGAACGCGAACGCGATAGATACGTAGATCTTTATATTGTAGCACTTGTACAACCACGTTAAGGAGAGGTGGGAATTCTTCTAGAGGAAAGCACTGTATATGTCCTGGACAGATCGAACATAAAAGAATCTGTCCTTAAAACTGGAGTTACCTAACAGATCAGTCAGTTACATCTGCACGTCCACACGGGTAGCTTCAACTGAAACAGCAGACGGTCTCGAAAAGAGTTCGAAAAGTAATTTGAGATTTGCAGTGTCCTCAAAACGTTTAGAAAACTAACCTTGTAATTCTCTCAAGGCCACAATAAATTTTCCAAACCTCGCGTATTCTTTAACACTTGAGAGCTCATGAAACTGGCATGTGTTTATCAGAATGCGTCCCTTCTACAACGCGATTTTCTTTTTACATGCATCCCCATCAAATCAGAAAGATGTTTCCAACTTTGCAATGACTTACAGTGGATAGTATGCAGTTAAGTCCACTTTAAACCCGAGGTCTGCAATCCATTTGCCGGCCGAAGTGGCCGTGTGGCTCTAGGCGCTGCAGTCTGGAACCGCGAGACCGCTGGGGTCGCAGGTTCGAATCCTGCCTCGGGCGTGGATGTGTGTAATGTCATTAGGTTAGTTAGGTTTAACTAGTTCTAAGTTCTAGGGGACTAATGGCCTCAGAAGTTGAGTCCCATAGTGCTCAGAGCCATTTCAACCATTTTTTTACAATCCATTGGGATGTTCCAAATTTCATTTGTGTACTCATTTTACTTCATAAATTCAAAAACAACGAGTTTTTCAATCGAAAAAGTTTCCCAGACATGCTCCTTGACGTAACCGACGTACTTTGCAGTAATATACACACTGAGTTGACAAAGGTCATGGATTAGTGACGTGCTCAGTACAGATGGCGATAGAATCACGTACACAAGATATAAAAGGACTGTGCATTAGCGGATCTGTCATTTGTATTCAGGTGATCCATGTGAAAAAGTACCGGCCTCAATGGCCGTGCGGTTCTAGGCGGTACAGCCTGGACCGCGCGACCGCTACGACCGCAGGTTCGAATCCTGCCTCGGGCACGGATGTGTGTGATGTCCATAGGTTAGTTAGGTTTAAGTAGTTCTAAGTTCTAGGGGACTCATGACCTCAGACGTTAAGTCCCATCGTGCTCAGAGCCATTTGAACCATTTTATTTGTGAAACGTGTCGCAGGTGTTTATGGCCGCACGACGGGAATTAACAGACTTTGAACGTGGAATAGTAGTTGGTGCTAGACGCATTGGACCTTCCATTTCGGAAATCGATAGGGAATGCAATATTCCGAGATCCACAGTGTCAAGAGTGCGCGGAGAACACCAAATTTGAGACATTAACTCTCGCCGCGTTCAGTGCAGTAGCCAACGGCCTTCACTTAACGACCGAAAGCAGCAGCAGTTGGGTAGAGTTGTCAGTGCTAACAGGTAAGTAACACTGCGTGAAAAAGTTTTCAGCTGCTTGGAGACCAACTGTAACCATTCATGGACTTCACGTTCCCAAAAAGTATTCATTTTTTGTGAATGACAATGCGCTATGTCAACCACCCACAATTTTTCGCAATTGGTTTGAACAGCATTCTGGACTATTCGAGCAAATAATTTGGCCACACAGATCGCCCGACGTGAACCCCATCGAACATTTATGTGACTTAATCGAAAAGGTCAGTTCGTGCACAAAATCCTTCACCGGAAACACTTTCGCAACTATGGACGGCTATAAAGTGGCCAGGGTCAGTATTTCTGCATGGGACTCACAACGACTTGTTGAGTCGACGCGTCGTCAATTTTCTGCACTACCCTGAGGAAAAGGAGGCCCGACACGATATTGGGAGGCATGCAATGATTTTTGTCACCTCAGTTTAATCTCCATACTCTTCGTTCAGTTCCATCAGAAACTGTGGCAACTGAAATTGGAAATGTGTGTGCAACAACAGAAATTTTTCTTTTCATGCGAACAATTTCATCCAGTGCTGCATGTCTGCAAATTTAGCACAAAGTACTTCTTGATAAACACAACAATAAATCCAAGCTGTCTATCGTTGTAATATTTTCTCTTTCATAATCAACTAAATCTTTAAACTCTTTCTTCTAGTGTTGTAATGTCGTTTCATTGCAGATCTGTAGTGACATTGCTCTAGAGGGAGCCACCGCATAGTTTCCTCCTTTGGCAATCACGTCTATTTCTCTCTTAGACAAGACCCTGTCAGATTTATTAATAACATGACTCATATCCAAACATAGAAAATCTACTCTCTTCATTTGCGTTCTGTCGAATTTCGCCTTCTGTCTAATAAGAGATACTGAAAAATCTGCTTCAATGGTTCGGCACATTAAACTAGCGATATTGTTCCAAACATCGTGACACAACTTATTACTGAGGAATATATGTAGCTCCATTAACTTTCACTTAATCGGCAGTAACAGGTCACGCACTAAGGCTGAGAAACACCCAAATTAGTTTCTCTGACACTGTGGTTTTAGCAATATCTAATCATTATGACGTTAGGATGTACAAAGATGCTATAGAAATTCAAAAGCACAATAAAGGTTTCAACAGAAGAAGAGGAGGACTGACATTAGACAAGCTGTGGGAGTTAGTGTTAAATAAAACAACCAGCACCATCTCTTCCCGTCTGCAAGTGCCATAGCATATTTCAGCGCGACTCAACGGTCTTAGGCAGTGGTCTGATGACGTCACGATCGGACCATTGCATGGATACATACAAACAGTTAGCCTTACAGAACTTGTTATGAGTCATTAGGGCCGCTATTGAAGTCTCCAGCAATGGACGAAAAAACGTTAGTTAGAGAATTGTGCCTTGGATGACGGCCGTATACCCATAAATCAAATATCAGCAGTAATGTCTAGAAAGTCTTGTTCTACGTATCAGACAGATGGAAATGAGGGGACAAATTCTCACATATCCCATTGGTTGCTGGGCATGTCATTATAGGAACTTTTCTACTAAACTGGACCAGAACTACCCCATGTAGAAATGTGTATCACTCTTTAAACACACTGTGTTGATGGCAGTCTGTGCAAACTAGCGGAACGTAACCATTCGGGGAGGTTCAATATACACATCTGCTAAGTAATAACATCCCCCCCCCATGAACCATGGACCTTGCCGTTGGTGGGGAGGCTTGCGTGCCTCAGCGATACAGATAGCCGTACCGTAGGTGCAACCACAACGGAGGGGTATCTGTTGAGAGGCCAGACAAACGTGTGGTTCCTGAAGAGGCGCAGCAGCCTTTTCAGTAGTTGCAAGGGCAACAGTCTGGATGATTGACTGATCTGGCCTTGTAACAATAACCAAAACGGCCTTGCTGTGCTGGTACTGCGAACGGCTGAAAGCAAGGGGAAACTACAGCCGTAATTTTTCCCGAGGGCATGCAGCTTTACTGTATGATTACATGATGATGGCGTCCTCTTGGGTAAAATATTCCGGAGGTAAAATAGTCCCCCATTCGGATCTCCGGGCGGGGACTACTCAAGAGGATGTCATTATCAGGAGAAAGAAAACTGGTGTTCTACGGATCGGAGCGTGGAATGTCAGATCCCTTAATCGGGCAGGTAGGTTAGAAAATTTAAAAAGGGAAATGGATAGGTTGAAGTTAGATATAGTGGGAATTAGTGAAGTTCGGTGGCAGGAGGAACAAGACTTCTGGTCAGGTGACTACAGGGTTATAAACACAAAATCAAATAGGGGGAATGCAGGAGTAGGTTTAATAATGAATAGGAAAATAGGAATGCGGGTAAGCTACTACAAACAGCATAGTGAACGCATTATTGTGGCCAAGATAGATACGAAGCCCACACCTACTACAGTAGTACAAGTTTATATGCCAACTAGCTCTGCAGATGACGAAGAAATTGAAGAAATGTATGATGAAATAAAAGAAATTATTCAGATTGTGAAGGGAGACGAAAATTTAATAGTCATGGGTGACTGGAATTCGAGTGTAGGAAAAGGGAGAGAAGGAAACATAGTAGGTGAATATGGATTGGGGGACAGAAATGAAAGAGGAAGCCGCCTGGTAGAATTTTGCACAGAGCACAACATAATCATAACTAACACTTGGTTTAAGAATCATGAAAGAAGGTTGTATACATGGAAGAACCCTGGAGATACTAAAAGGTATCAGATAGATTATATAATGGTAAGACAGAGATTTAGGAACCAGGTTTTAAATTGTAAGACATTTCCAGGGGCAGATGTGGACTCTGACCACAATCTATTGGTTATGACCTGTAGATTAAAACTGAAGAAACTGCAAAAAGGTGGGAATTTAAGGAGATGGGACCTGAATAAACTAAAAGAACCAGAGGTTGTACAGAGATTCAGGGAGAGCATAAGGGAGCAATTGACAGGAATGGGGGAAATAAATACAGTAGAAGAAGAATGGGTAGCTTTGAGGGATGAAGTAGTGAAGGCAGCAGAGGATCAAGTAGGTAAAAAGACGAGGGCTAGTAGAAATCCTTGGGTAACAGAAGAAATATTGAATTTAATTGATGAAAGGAGAAAATATAAAAATGCAGTAAGTGAAACAGGCAAAAAGGAATACAAACGTCTCAAAAATGAGATCGACAGGAAGTGCAAAATGGCTAAGGAGGGATGGCTAGAGGACAAATGTAAGGATGTAGAGGCCTATCTCACTAGGGGTAAGATAGATACCGCCTACAGGAAAATTAAAGAGACCTTTGGAGATAAGAGAACGACTTGTATGAATATCAAGAGCTCAGATGGAAACCCAGTGCTAAGCAAGGAAGGGAAAGCAGAAAGGTGGAAGGAGTATATAGAGGGTCTATACAAGGGCGATGTACTTGAGGACAATATTATGGAAATGGAAGAGGATGTAGATGAAGATGAAATGGGAGATACGATACTGCGTGAAGAGTTTGACAGAGCACTGAAAGACCTGAGTCGAAACAAGGCCCCCGGAGTAGACAATATTCCATTGGAAGTACTGACGGCCGTGGGAGAGCCAGTCCTGACAAAACTCTACCATCTGGTGAGCAAGATGTATGAAACAGGCGAAATACCCTCAGACTTCAAGAAGAATATAATAATTCCAATCCCAAAGAAAGCAGGTGTTGACAGATGTGAAAATTACCGAACTATCAGCTTAATAAGTCACAGCTGCAAAATACTAACACGAATTCTTTACAGACGAATGGAAAAACTAGTAGAAGCCAACCTCGGGGAAGATCAGTTTGGATTCCGTAGAAACACTGGAACACGTGAGGCAATACTGACCTTACGACTTATCTTAGAAGAAAGATTAAGGAAAGGCAAACCTACGTTTCTAGCATTTGTAGACTTAGAGAAAGCTTTTGACAATGTTGACTGGAATACTCTCTTTCAAATTCTAAAGGTGGCAGGGGTAAAATACAGGGAGCGAAAGGCTATTTACAATTTGTACAGAAACCAGATGGCAGTTATAAGAGTCGAGGGATATGAAAGGGAAGCAGTGGTTGGGAAGGGAGTAAGACAGGGTTGTAGCCTCTCCCCGATGTTGTTCAATCTGTATATTGAACAAGCAGTAAAGGAAACAAAAGAAAAATTCGGAGTAGGTATTAAAATTCATGGAGAAGAAATAAAAACTTTGAGGTTCGCCGATGACATTGTAATTCTGTCAGAGACAGCAAAGGACTTGGAAGAGCAGTTGAATGGAATGGACAGTGTCTTGAAAGGAGGATATAAGATGAACATCAACAAAAGCAAAACAAGGATAATGGAATGTAGTCTAATTAAGTCGGGTGATGCTGAGGGAATTAGATTAGGAAATGAGGCACTTAAAGTAGTAAAGGAGTTTTGCTATTTGGGGAGCAAAATAACTAATGATGGTCGAAGTAGAGAGGATATAATGTAGACTGGCAATGGCAAGGAAAGCGTTTCTGAAGAAGAGAAATTTGTTAACATCCAGTATTGATTTAAGTGTCAGGAAGTCATTTCTGAAAGTATTTGTATGGAGTGTAGCCATGTATGGAAGTGAAACATGGACGATAAATAGTTTGGACAAGAAGAGAATAGAAGCTTTCGAAATGTGGTGCTACAGAAAAATGCTCAAGATTAGGTGTGTAGATCACATAACTAATGAGGAAGTATTGAATAGGATTGGGGAGAAGAGAAGTTTGTGGCACAACTTGACCAGAAGAAGGGATCGGTTGGTAGGGCATGTTCTGAGGCATCAAGGGATCACCAATTTAGTATTGGAGGGCAGCGTGGAGGGTAAAAATCGTAGAGGGAGACCACGAGATGAATACACTAAGCAGATTCAGAAGGATGTAGGTTGCAGTAGGTACTGGGAGATGAAAAAGCTTGCACAGGATAGAGTAGCATGGAGAGCTGCATCAAACCAGTCTCAGGACTGAAGACCACAACAACAACAACAAGTAATAACACACGTCTGCAGAAAAAGTTTACAATCTGCATCTGATATTTTTGCTGAATTATGCGTTTTAAGGTCATGATTCTAAACATAACTTCCACGTCATACCACAAAGCACATGATTTTTTGCAAAATTGAAACATTTTTTTGGAAATAAAACAACTATTTATTACAATGAATAAACATATTTTCTTACAACTAATTCAAAATTACTCCTGTTTCCTACAAAATTTTAGGCCTCCTTTTTCTTCTTGTAAAACCTTTTCTTCTTCTCTTGGATGATTCTCCTAACTCATTTCCGAATTCCTTCTCTGGTTCCTCAACTGAGCATCCAACACTACTCTATTAAAACACTGACATCCCCTCTTCCTTGGTAACTACAGCCTGGTAAAATCTTTCATCCTGGTGAAATCTGTCGTCCTGTTCTTCGCCTGCATCTTTTGAAAAAGCTAAGTCTCTTACTAGGTCTTTGAGGTCATTGTGACTGAATAATTGAGGTTACTCATCAATAGAAAAATCTGAGCTACACAGCAAAACAAAATTAAAAGATCACTTTTGGAAACCCCGTAATTGCTTTCCATTCCGGTGAATAAGCTTGAAATATTTCTCAAAACTGCGTACAAACGTATTCCGTAATGCTACGAAAACACGGCGCTCTGCGATCTCACACTCGGGCTCACCGATGCCTCAAACAACAAGGTGTCGTCACATACGGGAAAATGGTCACAGCTAAGAAATTCATATCAGTTGTGAGCTGGGTTAGTGATGTCTCTTTGGCGGCAAAATTCACCACAATTCTCCTGAACGTCACTGTGGACGTTTCATACTATGGGAAGGTCTCGTGACATCCTATATTTCACCCAACTTCTGATGTCTCTGCGATGGAGGTCAGAGCCGCGACATCCAGCGTTGAAATCACGTGGTTTTCTCATGGGAATAAGTTTCAAACGCACCACCGCTAAGAATCGACTAGCAAAGGCTTCTAGGAGTGACATATATGGCGTCAATGAAACCATCCCTTCCAAAAAAAAAATGGTTCAAATGGCTCTGAGCACTATGGGACTTAATATCTATGGTCATCAGTCCCCTAGAACTTAGAACTACTTAAACCTAACTAACCTAAGGACAGCACACAACACCCAGCCATCACGAGGCAGAGAAAATCCCTGACCCCGCCGGGAATCGAACCCGGGAACCCGGGCGTGGGAAGCGAGAACGCTACCACTCGACCACGAGATGCGGGCAAACCATCCCTTCCCTTGGGTCTTTGACTCTTACAGATTTTACTGTTGAATATGTCAGTTCGCAGTGCGATCAGCAACAGGAAGATGTTGTTGACAACGTTTTAGACTGCTGCCAGCCCCTGGGCGTTTTAATCCTACTCTAGGGGCACTTGGGTCTGCAACCCGATTTTGAACGTGATCTGTAGTAGGACTGCAAGTTTAGCTCTCGTACGTAGGGTGGATCCACAAGGAACCTTGTGGCTCTTTCAGCCCTAGTGTTTTGAGCCCTCCTCTGGTCTGATCAAAGGGTGGCGGTGGGACGGGGGAGTGGGGTTCAACATCAACATGTGCGTGAATAAAGCGGCAAGGTTTCTTCTAAGACCAATCGTTGTGGCAACAATCTCGGTGCCTCAAATGCACCTTTGTTGAGCTCGTTAAAAAATATACCTGTGAGAACATCGTCACCAATTATTCAGCCCCGCAGCTGCACTAGCAACTGAAGGTAGGCAAACTCCATCTAGGGGGTGTCGATGGGTTTACGTAATACTAACGCGCTAGAGCAGCCATGATGTGGGATTGTTGTGAAAGTTTCTGAGAGGCACATTTTTAAAGTGTTCAACAAAGGTACTTGGGTGGCACCGAGGTTGTTGTTCAGCTAGGGTGTCTGAAAGAAACTTAGCCGTTTTATTCACGCACATGTTAATGTTGGAGGCCCGCCTCCTCTCCCCGTGATCACCCCACAGGAGGTCTCGAAATAGGAACAGGAGGGCTGAAAAAGCATAAATACCCTTCACAACACTTCAAAGAGGTCTCATCTCGTTCATTGTGGTTGCGGCGCCACTATGTCCTTAGAGTAGGGTTGCAACGCACAGGAGGTGGCAGCAGTGTCGACCGTTGTCAGAAACGTCACCCTGTTGCTTATCGCACCACTGCGGACTGTCGTTTTCGAGTGGGAAATGTGTGGGAACCAACACCCCAAGGAAGGGGCTGTTTCATTGACGCTCTCTATATCACCCTCTGAGGCCTTTTCGTATCGATTCTGAGCGGAGGTGGGTCCGAAATGCTTTCCTCGGCCATCCATAAGAAAACCACGTGGTTTCAACGCTGGGCACGCGATTCTGAGCTCCATCATAGAGACGTCAAGAGAAGGGGTGAAATGTCAGTAAGAGGCGATGTGACAACCTTTCCGTTGAGTGACACGTCCATGGTGACGTTGGGCAGGTTTGTGGTGAATGTGGTGGTGCCAATGTAACATCATTAACCCAGCTTACAACTCACACAAACGTCTGAGCTGTGGCCCTACTTATTGCGCATGTAATGATATCTCGCTGTTTGAAGTGTCGGCGAGCCCGAGGGTGACATCGCAGGCTGCCACACCGTTTACAGAGGAATGTTGTTGTTGTGGATTGGCAAGACAGCCAACCCACTATAAGGAAGCCGAAAGGCACGCGTTAAGCTCACGCCGGCTGGCGTGAGGTCTGGAACAGGACAAGGTAATTATACTAGCAAAAAACGTACGTATCTTCTGGAATACTTAACTTTAATCCATAATTGGTGAACATCGCTCTTGACGGTACATGTTTTACAGCATCAATAGTAACTGGTAATGGCGCCTTGCTAGGTCGTAGCAAATGACGTAGCTGAAGGCTATGCTAACTATCGTCTCGGCAAATGAGAGCGTAATTTGTCAGTGAACCATCGCTAGCAAAGTCGGCTGTACAACTGGGGCGAGTGCTAGGAAGTCTCTCTAGACCTGCCGTGTGGCGGCGCTCGGTCTGCAATCACTGATAGTGGCGACACGCGGGTCCGACGTATACTAACGGACCGCGGCCGATTTAAAGGCTACCACCCAGCAAGTGTGGTGTCTGGCGGTGACACCACAGTTGTAGGTTCCTTTCAGCCTAATTTCAAACTTATGTGCCGCAGTGGGATACAACTACGGGTTTTCGAAAAAGTGATCCTTCCATTTTGTTGTGCAATGTAGATTCGTGCTGGGAATGTCTGAGTCCTCTGACTCGCTCAGGATTCCGTCTAATTTAGAAAGTATCTGCTATTTCAGAGGCATGGAACAGTGGACGAATAACTGTGTCGTGGTAAGGATAAGATATTTTATGTTTATTTTTTGTATTAATTCCTTTCATTTCTATCGAACAGATGAACAGTCTGTTGTGTGATTTTCCTGTTCACACCACATCATATCAATTGCGAAACCAAATGAGTTTTTCTTACCCTTAAACCACGAACGAAAACCTTCCTCGCATCTTCTGCACGCCTTCTGGGCGAGCCCTTGTTTTGTCTTGATTTCGAAGTTTCAATTTGAAAAACGCAAAAAAAAAAAAAAACTGCCTTCGCAAAGTCACTGATGTTTTTCTGTTGACATTTCAATGAGTATTCACCTAACAGAATCAGCCGGGAGAAATCTGTGGGCCATATTCCAGAAGAAAAACACAAGCGCACTAGCATTCAAATGTCGGATATAAACCTAGTGTGGCGTTAGATGGCCAGCGACATACTGAAATTATTTAGCTTGCTGAAACATGATCTAGTCCAATAGCAGGTTGTTTATATTTACTCCTAGTATCACAGACAACTGTCAATACATGTTCAACCGCATCCGTAAATTACTGACTTTTGACTAATTTAACCTCTTTCGACACGATCATGCGGCCTCCCTCCTAGGTCGTAGGTTCGAATCCTGCCTCGGGCATGGATGTGTGTGATGTCCTTTGGTTAGTTAGGTTTAAGTAGTTCTAAGTCTAGGGGACTCAGGACCTCAGATGTTAAGCCCCATAGTGCTTAGAGCCATTTGAACCATTTGAACCTCCCTCCTAACACACAACTTTACCCACCTTCGCCTACCACTACCGTCTTCAACCGTTAACAGTTCTAATTCTGGACGTACCCTCGCATGGCAAGAGATGGGAACACTTGCATCCCGGAACGTTGTCGAAAATGATCGTTTTGTTGGTCAAGTGTTAGGGTGTGGGGAGGCACAATGTTGAATGGCCCTACAGACCTCCAAATCTCTGAACACGGTACACTCACTGGTCAACGTTATTTTGACTCTATACTCTTTCCCCAAAGCGATAAGGGCCGTAGGGTATATCAATTCTTCCCGAACATCAGGGAACGTCTGAGACTGAACCATATCAATCCTAGCCGGGGTATGGCACACTTTCTGACAGGTCACGGCCTTTACCCTCCGCATTTACACCGCCTAGGTCGCAGCCAGAGTGCTGCTTGTAGATGTGGGGAACATGGATCTCCAGAACACATTCTTTTTTGTTGCCACCGATACAGAGTAACACACCAGACACCAACGCAGTACAACAATGACATGATACGGGCAATAAGAGACAAAGACGAGTGGGAAATAATAAATAAAATCGCTAATAATGTCTCAAGGGCATTACATGACGAATACAGACACTGCCGTATAACTGAACACTGCTAGACACACGAAGCACGTAAGACAGCAGTTCCAGTTCGTGAACCAACACAGACAGCAGTGCCGAAACACACACTCACTGAAACAGCAAACACTTTCACCAACACGTACCACAGATAACCTTACACAACATCTAATTTAATTATACTGTATCGGAATAAACAGAGTAGTGCAATCAACCTTATAAACCTCTTCTAGCTTATGGATAAATAGCAGGCATATGCACCCGCGGTCATTACACCGCTGATGGGATGTAACATTCGTAACTGAACACTTGGTATATAAGCACCATAACAGGTAAAATTCAAGATTCATATTATAGGAACTGAAGGTTAATTAGTAACCCCAAGAAACTGCATACTTTACATTTACCCACAACCGCGCTTTCCACTATGTACATAATAGTTATAGTATTTTTGTAAATAGTGTTCAGAAATACTAATCCGTGAATTACACTTTAGCGAACCGGGACTGCAAGGCTAGAAGTAGTTCCGAGGCTTTCGTACCAGGCTGGCTGAAATAGAGAACATTTCTCATTCACTTTCTCTATCTCTCTCTTTCTCTCTCTCTCTCTCTCTCTCTCTCTCTCTCTCTTGCGAACCAAGTCTTTTCTACCATTTATCATCATATCTTCTTAAGAGTTGAATGTTTTCTTGTGTTTTTTCCAATTTCTAATATATTTTAATTTAATATTACTTCAATTGTAATTGCTGAAAAATAATTGCTGTTTGTAATAATCAATACGTTTTGTAATCTACATGAAAAACTGTGATATGAGTGACTTGTTATAAGCCGCGCGGTATTAGCCGAGCGGTCTCAGGTGCTGCAGTCATGGACTGAGGAGCTGATCCCGGCAGAGGTTCGAGTCCTCCCTCGGGCATGGGTGTGTGTGTTTGTCCTTAGGATATTTTATGTTAAGTGGTGTGGAAGCTTAGGGACTGATGACCTTAGCAGTTAAGTCCCATAACATTTCACACACATTTGAACATTTGACTTGTTATAAAATGTAAGGCAACAGGTATCTAAGTGACTAATAAATCAAATCCAATTCTTCCCCATGTTCGTCTACTCATGGGTCTGTTAGACCCTGACTACACTTAAGTGGATGATAACACACGACCGCATCACAGAGTACACGTGGAGATGCTCTTGGAACGAGTGGAACATGGAAACGATCGACAGTCATTTCTTCTTCATTTTGCTAGTACACAACCCTTCTGCTCAAATTTAATAAAATCTGTAATAATCCCACCAACAGATTTAGCTCATGACAGTTGGTAGTCAATAAATGTGAAGTATTTGGAGGGTGCCGTGCAAGAACGTATTCTCGGAAACACTAGCAGGATGAGAACAATGGCGAAGTTTAAGTTCCACTCTTTGTCACCATGTTTAGGTCGGAGTCTCTTGTTTCTTTCCACATAAAACACATTCGAAAAAATTTATTTCACGCTCATGTGATCAAGATGTAGCCATTCATAGTTTATACTGCAATAGTTAACACTGTAGTTTGATTTGTCCGAAACCGTCGTGTGTTTATTTAGAAATGTTGCGCACTGTATAAGCTCTTATAAACAGATCAGAAGAAAATGATATTAAGAATGTGTGTTGACGTACGGTTTCTATAGCTGCGACTGGTAACCACTTGGAGCTGTTATCCCTTGTCGTCAGCTTTCAGTTTTCTTTGCAGGCGCCTTAACTTTATTTTTCTATTTTCGGACCCACAGGCATGGTGCTCTCACAGTTGCGGCACATCACTGGGCTTCTCACTCACAAGACGCTGCTGTGCGCGGTGCGAGTCTCGATGCAGAAAAAGCGACACGAATCTGTCTCGCTGCACTGCAATGTACACAAACCTGACGCCTGCAATCTTTCTGCGTGAACGCCTTCGCCCTAGGGAGAGATCGGCACCGCACAGACGGCAACGAACGTGCAATCCACGCAAACGACATCTCGTACGCCAGTAAAATCAGATGAAAGAAAAGCTGTGAAATGTTTTCGTAGTGCCATGCACACGTCTGTTTAAAATGCAGCCGAATGTTTAAAAACTAATATAAGCCTCATCCTGACGTCAACGAGAAAAGAGGTAGTATTTACATAACAAGAAAAAGAAACTACGGACCATAGCCCAGTATTTTAAATGTCAGCTTTTGATTCACATTTTAGTTGCTTACTCCAAGCAAAGCTCGAACATTCTATCTGAGAACAGTGTCAAATGTTAGCAATCTCATTGTCGTCTACGACGGTGTTGTCAGTTGGCTTGTAACCTATTACTTTCTTTTTGGAAACGCTGTAGTTACATTGTACGAGAGTTCTGAAAATCTATATACACTCCTGGAAATTGAAATAAGAACACCGTGAATTCATTGTCCCAGGAAGGGGAAACTTCATTGACACATTCCTGGGGTCAGATACATCACATGATCACACTGACAGAACCACAGGCACATAGACACAGGCAACAGAGCATGCACAATGTCGGCAGTAGTACAGTGTATATCCACCTTTCGCAGCAATGCAGGCTGCTATTCTCCCATGGAGACGATCGTAGAGATGCTGGATGTAGTCCTGTGGAACGGCTTGCCATGCCATTTCCACCTGGCGCCTCAGTTGGACCAGCGTTCGTGCTGGACGTGCAGACCGCGTGAGACGACGCTTCATCCAGTCCCAAACATGCTCAATGGGGGACAGATCCGGAGATCTTGCTGGCCAGGGTAGTTGACTTACACCTTCTAGAGCACGTTGGGTGGCACGGGATACATGCGGACGTGCATTGTCCTGTTGGAACAGCAAGTTCCCTTGCCGGTCTAGGAATGGTAGAACGATGGGTTCGATGACGGTTTGGATGTACCGTGCACTATTCAGTGTCCCCTCGACGATCACCAGTGGTGTACGGCCAGTGTAGGAGATCGCTCCCCACACCATGATGCCGGGTGTTGGCCCTGTGTGCCTCGGCCGTATGCAGTCCTGATTGTGGCGCTCACCTGCACGGCGCCAAACACGCATACGACCATCATTGGCACCAAGGCAGAAGCGACTCTTATCGCTGAAGACGACACGTCTCCATTCGTCCCTCCATTCACGCCTGTCGCGACACCACTGGAGGCGGGCTGCACGATGTTGGGGCGTGAGCGGAAGACAGCCTAACGGTGTGCGGGACCGTAGCCCAGCTTCATGGAGACGGTTGCGAATGGTTCTCGCCGATACCCCAGGAGCAACAGTGTCCCTAATTTGCTGGGAAGTGGCGGTGCGGTCCCCTACGGCTCTGCGTAGGATCCTACGGTCTTGGCGTGCATCCGTGCGTCGCTGCGGTCCGGTCCCAGGTCGACTGGCACGTGCACCTTCCGCCGACCACTGGCGACAACATCGATGTACTGTGGAGACCTCACGCCCCACGTGTTGAGCAATTCGGCGGTACGTCCACCCGGCCTCCCGCATGCCCACTATACGCCCTCGCTCAAAGTCCGTCAACTGCACATATGGTTCACGTCCACGCTGTCGCGGCATGCTACCAGTGTTAAAGACTGCGATGGAGCTCCGTATGCCACGGCAAACTGGCTGACACTGACGGCGGCGGTGCACAAATGCTGCGCAGCTAGCGCCATTCGACGGCCAACACCGCGGTTCCTGGTGTGTCCGCTGTGCCGTGCGTGTGATCATTGCTTGTACAGCCCTCTCGCAGTGTCCGGAGCAAGTATGGTGGGTCTGACACACCGGTGTCAATGTGTTCTTTTTTCCATTTCCAGGAGTGTATGTATATAAACAGCAATTTCAGTGTAATCGCAATTTTATTAACTCGCTCGTAATTCAAAGCTGTTGAATTTCTTGCACTACCTTGGTGAGGAATTCCAGTTTATCTCAACGATCAAGCATCCAGGAGAGAAAATTTGCGATAAACTGATCAATATGTCAACTTTTGTTCGCGTCAAGATGAGGCAATAATGCTGAAATGCCGGCCGGTGTGGCCGAGCGGTTCTAAGCACTTCAGTCTGGAACCGCGCCACCGCTACGGTCGCAGGTTCGAATGCTGCCTCGGGCATGGATGTGTGTGATGACCTTAGGTTAGTTAAGTTTAAGTAGTTCTAAGTTCTAGGGGACCGATGACCTCCGATGTTAAGTCCCACAGTGCTCAGAGCCATTTGAACCATTTGAATGCTGAAATGAACGCATAAACAAATATTAACGGGCGGTGTGATGACTATTTCTCAACCCTTTTAGATGAGCGATGCGGCTAAGTGGCTAACACACTATCATGGAGCAAGATGGTGCAGTGATAAGACACCGGAGTCGCATTCGGGACAACAGTCGTTCACTTTCCCGTCCGCAGAGACTCTCTGCGGTTCCACTCAAGCGATTACGGCAAATTCCCAGATGGTTCCTTCCAAATGGGTTTCCTTCCCATTCGAGCCTTTTAGGACATGTACACCGTCCTGATGACTTCGTGGTCTACGAGATGTTGAATCCTAATCACCTTTTAAGTGTCTCTTCTTTGGGGCGGGGAGGTATTAGTCTTGTGTTGAATCCTAATCACCTTTTAAGTGTTCCTTCTTTGGGGCGGGGAGGTATTAGTCTTTCTGTAGTCGTATGACATCTAATTGACACGCTTTCCCTAAATTGCTTCACATGGATGTTAGAGTTCTACCCAAGTCTATATTCACTGCCTCACCAAAAAATAAAAAAAATAAAAAGGAGACTCGGAAGATATGGCCGGATATGAATCTCGTACTCGTGCACCCATCCGTGGACAAGTAAATCTTGCAGTTCTCTGTGACAGGTAGAACAGCCACCAGAGTGCATTAGTGTTGTCGGTGTCTAGGGTTGTTCTTGTTTAGCGCTGGCTGTTGCGCAGTGGCGCTGCTTAGACGCCCTCCATTTACACTCTGGCAAACAATAAACGACTTCCTCCTTGTCCCTCTCTCTATGCCCTATTTGTCATCACTAGCGAGACTGAATGAACGGACGTCGTCCTATTGTTGCGACGCTGCGGTGTTTCGGAAATCTACGTTATGCACTGTCAGCGTGTTGGAGGCATACACGCGCTATCATGGTCAGAGTCACACAATGTGTGCCATTATGCCCTGTGTTTCGGAAACCTACGTTATGCATTGTCAGCGTGTAGGAGGCATACACGCGCTGTGATGGTCAGAGTCACACAATGTGTATCATTATGCCCTCCTAAGCCGAGCTTAGCTGTCTGATGGTACCGTGACTAGGACAGACCACTGAATCCTCTAATTCGGGTATTATCAGGCAGATAATTACGCTCTAGCATTGTTTCACCTCTGCCACGAACTCCATAAAGCTACCCAAGGCACCGTTGTATTGTATTGTATTAAACCTGGGAGCAAGAAACGACGGAGAGACTTGAGAGGCTTCGTCCCGTCGTAGCCCTCAGTGGTACACAACCCCTCAACAGGCCACAGCGGGCCTCCCCCACACCGAACCACCCAAGGTTATTGTGCGGTTCGGCCCTCAGCGGACCCCTCCCTCCTCCCGGGAACGTCTCATACCAGACGAGATTTACCCCAAATGTCAAATGTTTGCGTAATATACTAATTATGGTGTAATCGTACATGTAAAAGGGGTTATCGCAGCAATCGTCGACACAGTGTAGCTGAATCGGAATAAGGGGAATCTGCCCGCATTCGCCGAGATAGATGGAAAACCGCCTTAAAAACCATCCACAGGCTAGTCAGCACACCGGCCCTCGACACTAATCCGCCGGGAAGCAGCGCGTTAGACCAAGCGGCCAGCCGGACGGGCAAGGCCCCGTAACTCTTTTCTTCGCAAGTCTGAGGCGAAGGTTGCCTTTAATAGTGGTAAACTGAATCTCAAAACTACCTTAAATGTGCGCTACATTAGATTTGATAACAGGTGATCACTCAAGTTGACTATGTACATTGTCTTTTACTTCCAGAAAGATTTCAGCTACAGCTCTGCATTGTCTTTAATCCTTAACGAGTATCTGATGAGAAAGCGAACGAGCTGATGGCTTTCCAGCAAAAATAACTTAGTACATTGTCCTCAACTGTGAGTAATTGTGGTGAACTAATGTAGTAACGTACAAGGCCAGCTACAAAACTGTCGCGAAATTAAGACTGGTAGTTGACTACCACAGAAAAAAATTGGAATGTAGTTGTAATAAACGCGGCAAAATATTAAATACACTGCCTGACAAAAGAGTGAAGGTCCCACAAGACGTGGTCGGATGTGAATGTAACTTCGTACTCGTGCACGCCATCCGAGGGCTTGTAAGTAATTAAACTTGAAATTCTCTCTGACGGGTAGAACAGCCACCAGAGTGCATTATTGTTGTTGGTGTCTCGTGTTGTTCGTGTTTGGTGTTTTTACAACTCCTGGCGGGTTATTTATGGAGCGTAAACTGTTACAGATGTTGAGTGATCACTATGAATGACACGGAGATGACGCGCACTCCTGTGAATTGCGTTACCAGCATCTGACAGAATTTGAAAGGGACCTCATTGTGGTCCACCTGGTCGAATTATAGAATTTCTAGATTTGTGGGGCATGTTTCCATGACACCGCTTAGTAAAAGGGGAAGTGTATTTCGCACAACGACAATGGCTTTTTCGTATTCCACTGCCATATTGAGCAGGGAAATGTGGCTATCTGTATATGTTGATGCTAGCTCTAAACTCTGCCTTTCTTATTGTTATGATTACAACGCGATTTATATTAAGAAGGCTACAGAATTGTTATACAGTCTTTCTCTAATACACATAATGTAAATCCACGCAACAGTGTTGTGACACGACGACGTCGCTTTCTTCCAACGATCCCCGTTTAAGTTCTCTGAGTGTCTGCGTTACACTTCCCTATCGGCTGTACTCACCTGTTGCGATCGTAGCAGCATGGCACCGAAAGCGCTCGATGTCTGCCGTCACTCCTACTTCATAACGACTGAAACTTGTGGTGTAGTGCCCTTCTATTGTGCTGCATACGGTTTTATTTGCAATTGAATGGCACATACCCAAGACTTTCACAACAAATCTAAGTTATAGTCGCCTATCCTACCACTGATTTCAACCGTTCATCCCTTTTAACGTCGTGTCACAGTTTAACCTCAAAGTATTTAAACGATTTCGCAGGCTCAAGCGATTTATCATTGGTCAACCAAGCGGTTGGTTGAGGGTTATTTCTTTCTTAAGGGCGTTATATCGTATTTACTTACATTTAAAGAGAGCAGGCATTCAGAAAGTAAGTGGCAACAGAAAATCATTTGCGGTTGTCTAGTATCATCCAGCTATGATATTTTCCCGAAGAAAGAGCAGCATCGGCGAACGACCGTAGTGTGCTCTTTACACCACCGAAAGATTAATTATTGAGCGTATCAGCAATTCTATTGCTATTCGATGTAGCAAAAGGGATGTTTCTTTAGTGCTGTTGACACTACCAGAAGCATTACCTATACGACTTGAGAATATCAACGATTATATCGCGATTCCATATGATACCACCGAATTCGCTTCCACTTCTGTTGAAGATTCACCTAAAATAATCAGAGTTGTGTTACTTCTTAAGCGAAGTTAAATTTTTCTTCGAGCTATTGGATATTTGTCCAAAGTGAGGGATAGTAAACCAATTGCAACAAATATCAGAAGTAACTGTCGCTAGGTTTCACTGTTCCTCAGCTTGCAACTCACGTTTAAACCGCAGTCGTCAGCCTGAGTCGTCGTCTTACTTATGTTCACTTGAAACTGATTTCTCTTCATAACTACGATGATGTATATAGTGCCAGTTAGGATCTCGGGGTCATCATTGCCTCGATTCATTACACTATCTGTATACAGATGAATTGGAAAGACTTCAATATCTGTTGAAGGGCTTCCAACATAATGGCTGGACTTCTGTCTTTATATCTCATAAGGACTGTGGGTTCATGGTCCTTAAGCCCTTATGTAGGTTCCCTGGGGTATGACGCTACTGAGAGACTTCAACGATAGCACGAAGCACCCTAGTCCGGCGCCAATGCTCAGGGGTGACGGAGGCTTTGTATTCCAGGTTTCTCGAGTGAGGATGCGGGAGTTCAACCTTATCCAGCAACTTCTGTGTAGTATGTACAATCAACTCTTGAACATTCCGCTGGTTCAGCTTAGTGGGTAGCACCAGTGCCCGCGCCGACCTCTGTGTCCCTAGGATGGGAGCTAAGACCGGTTTTGATGTCTTTAACGGGTCACAGTGTGGAAGGACATATTGTTCCCCATGGAGAACAGCCGTATAAGATCGTTGGGGAATTGCTGCTCAGGAGAGCTGTCGTTTCGTGTGGACTTGAATATCGGTGCTGTCAAGCAGGGGATACACTTGTACGATAAGGCGAAGGATCTGCATGTGTTTCATCTGGACATACTGTTTAAAGAGGAGCTACTGTCCAGGGAAAACCCCAAAGTATTGGATGTGGTTAGTACATTCCTGTTATCTGTCTTGGAGGATGAGCATGCCACTCAGGACGGGGCGTCAGCGTGTAAACATTACAGTGCGGGTCTTGGCAGTATTAAGGGTGATGGCATTGTCTGCGGCCCACCGTTCAGTGGCAGTGAGCTGTTGCTGAAAACGCCAAGTAATTGCACTTCCTCAACGAGTACTCGTCCGTATGGTGATATCGTCAGCGAATTGGGCCAGTACCGCCCACAGCAGAGTTGGGAAATCGTTCACATAGATGACTAATAATAATTGTGACAGTGCTAGTCCCTGGGGAATGTGGAACCTTGAGTTCTTTCAAGCTGGAATGATGCCCTTAACCTTCACTAAGAGTCATCGTTGCTGCAGGATGCTATCAATAAGACGGGGGCAGTAGGCTGGAATTTTTCTCAAGTTGTGATGTTTAGGCCGCGGTCGTCTAGCGGTTCTAGGCGCTCAGTCCGGAACCGCGCGACTGCTACGGTTGCAAGTTCGAATCCTGCCTCGGGCATGGATGTGTGTGATGTCCTTAGGTTAGTTAGGTTTAAGTAGTTCTAAGTTCTAGGGGACTGATGACCACAGATGTTTAGTCCCATAGTGCTCAGAGCCATTTGAACCATTTTGTGCGGGACTGCTACGGTCGCAGGTTCGAATCCTGCCTCGGGCATGGGTGTGTGTGATGTCCTTAGGTTAGTTAGGTTTAAGTAGTTCTAAGTTCTAGGGGACTTATGACCTAAGATGTTGACTCCCATAGTGCTCAGAGCCATTTGAACCATTTGAACCATTTTGTGATGTTTAACCAGTAGTTTGTCCCTCGAGAGCAGATCATAAGCCTTCTTCTCGTGAAGAAAATCAGCTGCCGTGTAGTTCAATACATTAAGGCTGCAGGCGTTAAATTCTGTCACTGGCAGAAGGTGGAGTTCGGCAGACAGTTTCGGCTAGATGGCAATCTGGTCAGATCTGATAGTGTCATGTTTGTCTGACAAGGACGAGCTGTTAGAGAAGTTCTGATAACGTAGAGAGTACGCTGATTGGTCTGTTGTTGGTCGATTGAGTCAGATGTCTACCAGGCTTTGGTAGTGGAACTGCGTGGGTAATCCTCCACTGAGATGGAAAACATCCCAGGAGTAGGCCCTGGCCGAAGATCCCAGTGAGAAGTATAAACGGCTTCTATCACATTCAAACCTTCATGGTAGCATTTGATTTCCACGTTAGTCCCAACATCTGGCCAGGGGGCTGGAAGGTTTCCTAACCAATGGATGAAGGCCTTGATTTTAGCAGGCGTTCAGCTGTGGTGGAATAGGAAGAACAATGTCCCTGATCTCTGCCAGTTGTCTCGTCTGTGCCATGCCTTCATCGCCACCATTAGGAGCTATAATATTTTGGGCCTCGAATTTTTTGGCAGGCATATGAGCCTTGCTTAGATGATCGTAACTCAGGCCTGCTGGTCCCTGGATGGCCAGTTTTGAAGACACGAGTGACAGATTAATCATACTAGTTTCCATTGGTTACTAGATTACAAAGTGAGTGTGGCCATCTTGTTCTCCCATACTTATACCCGCTAGTTGATGGCTCTGACGTGAAGTTGCCACTGGAGTTTCATCATCTCCCTGTGGCTGGCAGAGTTGCAGAACTGTTGCGCCGTCAGGCACTGTTAATGAGGACCTTCATGTCTTGCAGTTAGGGAGAGCAGATCTCGTGGTGCTGAGGCTGGTATGTCATGTGAACTGACACTTGCCGTAATGCTCTGCTGATTTTTTCATTAGAGTTGACATGACCTCCTCAGTCCTATTAGTGTTGGACATTTTTGTTCAGCCATACAAAGTACTGATCCCAATTTCTGACAGATGTGGGCGGCCCCAGGTGCTCAAGGGCATTCCTGATTATACCAATGACCAGATGGAGGTTTGAAGTGGGACCCATGATGGTGGTGAACAGGAAATCGAGATGGAGATTATTTAGCATCGCAACGTCCAGAACGGCACGTTGATGAGTCCCGTTGTGAGGAACGTGCCTTGGAAATTCAGAGCGGAAAGTAATTGCTTCCAGGCGCTCCTCAGGACTGTGGAGCTATTCTCCTCTTGTGTTGTTTCAACGAGAGTTCCACCTGCAGTGCTCAGCATTTAGATTTCCACATAGGAGAATGTGATAGAAGCGATCAAAAATTGTCAGACTCGGGGGCTGGTTCATGTGTGTGGCCTTCATCAGCTTGGATATACATGTCATTCTTTGACATTGAATAGGCATGCCTGGTGGCGCGGTCCATGGCTTATTAGCCACTTTATTTCCTATCTTCTTCGTTGATCGGTTGGCTCATGTCTTCAGGTTGATACTCAACAGAATCGTATCAGGGTCATAGGTTTCAAGAGCAATGATCTTGCCTGTGGAGCTGTGTCTGGTGCCAGAATGTGAATGTTGTCGAGGAGGATGCAGGCTCACGGTTTGTGGCTAGGGCCAGAGCCCACCGTTGTAGTCATCGTCAGTGATGCCAGAGTGTAACGTTTTTGAAGAGGGGGGCGTCGTTAGCTGTTATCTGTATGCCAAATCCTGTGTCGTCGTAAGCGGGGTGGCGGACGACTATCAATAGGCCCTTGCGCGGATCAGGCGGCCACCTTGGCAACGTGTGGATCGATTCTTTCGCTTTTGCATCGCGTTTTCGGTTGTGTCTAGTGGGAGCGGGCTAGGACGGAGGCATATATAACCGCATCAGACCGAAAACGAAACGCCAGCTCGCAGACGGGTTTATGGGACCAGCGCTCGGCCTGGTGCACCGGAGCGAAGAGGGAACGCTTAAGAACTTTTCTGCGGGGAGCAGACTGCAAAGAGAACACCTGGAACCGCAGCGAAAACTGGATGCCATCTCACAGACAGGCGCTCCGGACCGAAGGGGGAACGACTAAGGGCGCTGCTAGCCGGAGCGGACGGCAGACAGAACGCCTACAACCAGTGATGGACGTATAAATACAGGATCCATTTCACCCGACGAGCGTTCTCAGGTAGCTCCTGATGAAGATGACGAATCATGATTCGAAATATCATGCAAAAATGACGGTGATATCCGGCAGAATACCCAACACCTAAAGACGTCGACACACCGCCAGATGAATCTGCAGAATTACATTGAGAGTCTCTATGGCGAGTAGGGGTATCAAAATTACAAGAAGCTAGACTATCTTCGACAGAGAAAAGGGAAGATGCTGAGTTCTTTCAGTTTCTTGCTGAGGTTTCGAGACGGAGATGTAATACCAGTTACCGCCAGGATCAAATATCGCATCAAGAGCAATGGACAAGGTAAATCGTCTGGCGAGCATGGTACTTGTGAGAGAGAGGATTAGAGATATACGGCACAGAGTGGATGCGTTGCCAGAAAGCTTTCATATATTCACCTGTACATGGCAGCCCCGTAAGCAGCTGAAGATTGGGACTGGGCAAACAGTGTCTAATGCTCTCTAGTGGAGAGCGCCACGTAGAATGCCTCTCCATGCCAACAGTGTAGTAATTGAAGATACTGCTGTTCCCATATGCGGGGAAGTGTATTCATCACATCCACAACTCGGGGGACTTCTTTCAAGTTCTCAAGCAACTACATATCAACGAATCTGATATAATTGTCAGTTATAATGTGATATCCCTGCTCACACGGAAAGACTTATTGGAACTGACTGCCTAGAAATTTGACGATGCTCTACTGGACCTTTTCAGGCATTTACTGACCTCAACATATTTTCTGTATGGAGGCGATTATTACGAGCATATAGATTATGTAGCCATGGGCATCCCTCTTCCTCCAGTGGTTGCCAATATGTTCATCGAGAGACTTAAAGAAAAGGCATTAGAAATCGGTAGATATAAACCTATTTGCCTCTTCAGGTATGTGGATGGCACTTTTGCTATCTTGCCTCACGGTAGGGATAGGTTCAATGAGTTTCTGGACCATCTGCATTCACACCACCCAAGTATTAAGTTTTGCATGGCGCTGGAAAAGGATGTCCCATTTCCATTTCTGGATGTACTTGTCAGAAGGTGGCCATATGGTTTGTTTGAGTATTGTGTATATCATAAACCTACACACATTGATTTATATGTGCAAACCACTAGCTATCATCACCCAGTGCAGAAGAACAGATACCTGAAGACATTGGTCCATAGAGAACACAACGTGTGAGACCTAGGTAGTGGCTATAAGCACTATGGGACTTCAATAGGCCCCTAGGCTTAGAATTACTTATACCTAACTAATCTAAGGACATCACACACATCTATGCCCGAGGGAGGATTCGAACCTGCGATTGTAGCAGCCGCGTGGTTCAGGACTGAAGAACCTAGAACCGCTCTGCCACCGCGGCTGGCGGACCCAGATAGTCTGGCAGTAGAAAAAGATCTACGATCAGTTGTATGCAAGAACGGCTACACGGCCAAACAGATTCAGGAGGACCTTCAACCAGCCACTCCGCAGTACAATCTAGAAGAAATGCAAGATGAGGCAAAAACTGTGGCGTAGCTGCCCTATGAATGATCTATTTCTGCCAAAATCAGCAATTTCTCGGGAAGCACAATGTCAAGTGTGTGTTCTGTCCATCTGCATAATAAAAGTGCAACTAGGAAATATGAAATAAGACCTTCCACTAAGAAAACGGGGTATTTATAATATACACTGGTGTCCAACGTTAAAGCAACAAACCGTTATGTCCCCGTCCTTTGTCTAATGCACAATATAATCATACAGACTTTCAAGAGATGTTCGTACGATCGTGTTCTGCACGGAAGATGGAATACTAACGATGTCGTCAGGGCACCTATCAAATGGGGTAGTGTTCCCAGGTTGTTCCACATCCAGAATTGCTGTGTGCGTAGTCACAGACAGTGTGGTATGGCACAGAGAATACGCCTACCAGACCCTATGCGGTGGAGGGCCATGTGGAGAGTGGAAGTAGAACAGTCGGAAACTGACATGGCCCCACGGCTTAATGCGAATCGTTCTGTTGTTTCTCGGACGTGGCGGCAGTTTATAGAGAACGAAATTATATTCCGAAGACAGGGAAGGGCCGACCACGCGCAACATCAGAATGAGAGGACCGTTATTTGGCTGTAAGGGCATAATTGTACCGCCTTAGTACTGTACGGCAACTGGCATCTGATGTTGCAGCATCCACTGGACGTGTTGTATCGGGGAAAACGGCGTACAGAAGGCTCTGGAAGAGTGGCCTTTATTGTCAGAGACCTGCTGTATGTGTACCCCTAAAGAGTCTTCACAGAAGGGAACATCTGGGGTGGAGTCGTTAACATGCCATCTGGACGGTCGAACAGTGAGCAAAATGAATGGCGATTAGCTCTGGAGAGTACTTCTCGATAGATTTGCGTCTGGAGGGATCGTGGAACGCGCTTTCGGAACACAGAAATTTTGGAAAGAGACCGATATCGAGGCATATCCGTAATGGTTTGAACAGGAATTATGTTGACCACTCGAATACCTCTTCATGAAATTGTATAGGTGAATCGTCAGGGTTTAACTGCTGCCAGGTATCTTGATAAGACCTTGGGCCTCAAGTGCGGTTCTTAAGAGTTGCCCATACTTCACACTGATGAACGATAATGCTCGATCTCATAGAGCGCAGGTGCTTGATGTTTTCTTGGAAACAGAAGATATTGCACACAAGGCGTAGTCGGCTCGCTCTCCAGACTTGAATCCCATAGAACATGTCTGGGGTGCACTATGGAGACGGATTGCATCCATCAAGTACTCTACAAGACTTGCTAGCAGCTCTGCAAGAAGAATGGGGGTTATTGTCTCAACATGAGGTTGATGACATCATTCACAGCATTTACCGTCGTTGTCAGGCCTGTACTGCTGCCAGAGGTAGTCACAGTCCATACTGAGCACATTAACCAGTTGGCAGAAGGTGTGTGCAAATCCTTTAAGTTGGAAAAAACGAAGAGCATTTTTGTCCATCGCTATGCGTGTTGCAGTTGTTTACGTTCTTTTTTTTTTATATTGTTTCTACTTTACTATCATCTATTTGTATTGTTTTGTGGTGAAATAAACGCCACCTTGCAAGGATTTCGTTTGTTGCTTTAATTTTGGACACCAGTGTACCTTGCTAATTTGTCATGTAGTACATTGGTCAAAAAACTAGGAAAACGGACATGAGAGGCAAAGAATATCAGAAGTACACCCAACATACAAAGACAACTAACAGCTACTACCGTCCACAGTGTTGGACTTAATCATTACATGAACTATGACGACATGAAGGTTCTGGAACATACCTCCAGATACTGCGACAGCGTTAAAAGAGACTCTACAGAGGTAAATTTGATGAATAATCTGACGTATCGTGACATTGGGTACCAACTCAGGAGAGATTGGAATCCTACACTGCAGTTGTTGGAAACGCAATGGGGACAGCAGCACAACTCCGTAAAAAGAACTGACGTAGTGGTCATTGGAAATCGTCACAGATAGAGCACCAGGCGCTCCAGACCAAAGAGGGAACTCCTAACGACGCTGCCAGTGGGAGCACTTAACAGGTGGAACGCCTGGGATCAACGATGGAGGTGGTGGAAGGGTACGCGTATGAATACTTGACCATTTCACTCGACGAACTCTCGAGGCACCTGATGAAGATAACGAGACACGGTGTCAAAATATCGTGTAAGAACGCCGCCGATTTTCGGTAGAATACCCAGCAGTTGAAGATGTCTGCAGATTGCGTGATGGTCCTGAAGAATTACATCGAGACACTCTACAGGGAGAAGATGAACCAAAATATCAAACGCTGGTCAATCTTTGATAGAGGAAATGAAAGATGCTGAGATCTCTCAGTACCAGCAGCTGAAGATTTGGGCAGGGTAGATGAAGCCTCTTGGTCCCCAGCTTCAAAAGGAATGCGTCTGCATGCCAATCTGTATGACTAAGAAAATGCAGCAGATGGAATTCACTCGCATTGTTGCAAGCAGTTTGATAACACCCGTTTGAGGGTATTCAGCAGGGTCTCATCCACCAAACTTGGCAGAATAAATTAGCCGAGAGACCTACAGGGCACTTAACAAGACAAAGCCCTTAAAATTGAACATTTCAAGTGATGAGAAACTTGCACTCAGGAAGGTCCAATAAGACTGCAGCATCCTGGTGTTGCGAGCAGGCAAAGGGAACTCTACAGTCGTTTTGCAGCAGGCTGATTCTATGAGAAAGGGTGTCAACATCTGGAGGGCCCTGCATACAGACTTTTGGAATCAATATCTTCAGCCAAATTTCACAAAAAGATCAGGTCTCTCTTGGAGGAATCCGGTATGCCTCACAGGGTCATGAACCAGCTATGAATGAGAGCACCAGTTCCACCTAGACTATATGGAATGCCAAAAGACGCTGGATCACAATTGTCAGCAACATTAACGCATCAAAGTACCAAACAGCCACGTATCTGTACAAATTACTGTTACCATATGTGGGGAAGTGTATTCATCACACCTTCAACTCTGGGGAATTATGCAGCTTCTCCACAAACTACATATAACACAATCTAATATAAATGTCTGTTTTGGTGTGATATCACTGTTCAATAAGGTGCCACTGTAACACTCACTGGAACTCGTTGCACAGAAATTTGACGATGCTCTTCTGGACCTGTTCAGGCATATAATGACCTCAATTTATTTTCTGTATTGTGGTCAATATTACCCACGGACAAAAGATGCAGCCATGATGAGCCGTCTGTCTTCAGAGGCGGCCAATATGTTCATAGAGAGATTTGAAGAACATTTATTAGAATCGGCTGGATACAAAGCCACTTGCTTCTTCACGTATGTGGATGATATCTTCGTTATCTGGCCTGTCAGTAAGGATAGACTCAATGAGTTGCTGGAACATCTCAACTAACACAAAACCAATATTAAGTTAACCATGGAACTGGAAAATGATGTTAAGTTGTTGTTTCTAGATGTATTTGTCAAAAGGAGGGCAGATTTTTCGTTTGGCCACAGGGTGTACTGCAGACCTATACAAATTGATTTGTACCTGCAAGTAGGCAGCTGTCATCACCCAATGCAGAGGAACAGAGTTCTGAAGGCATTGGTCCACAGAGAACATACCTAGTCAGATCCAGATAGCCTGGCAGTAAAAAGAGAGCATTTAGAATCATTTTTCTCCCAGAATGGATACACAGCCAGACAGACTTAGAAGGCCTTTCAGTCAACCGCTGCACCACATTGTTCAGAAGAACAGCAAGATGAGGCAAAACTTTTGGCGTACATTGCCTATGCAGGATCTATTTCTGCCAAAATCAGTAGGATTCTCCGGAAACACAATATCAATTTTATGTTCTGTTCACCTATCAATATAAGAGGGCTTCTCGGAAATGTGAAAGATGACTTGGGTTGACTGGAATTTATAATATACCATGCCTGTGTGGCATGTCGTACATTGACTAAACAACTAGTCCGGTGTACATGGCACAGACCACCAGATACTGGGACAGCGTTGTAAGAGACTCTATAGAAATAAAGGCGAAGATCCGTAGCGGATCGGAGACGGAATTCCAGCTCACAGACAGGCGCTCTGGGCCGAAGACGGAACGCTTAAGGACGCTGCTCGCAGGAGCTGACTGCAGACTGGACGCTTGGAACCAACGATGGAGGGGAAGATCGTAGGTATAAAAACTGGTCCTTTTCCACTGCACGAGCTGTCTCAGTTAGCGTGAAGAAGATAAAGAGAGACGTTGTCAAAATATCATGCAAGAACGACGCTGATATCCGGCAGAGTACCTGATACCTCAAGATGTCAACAGATCGCGGGAATAGGTTTGAAAATTTACAGTTATGAAATAAATCCACGGTATCTCTACTACCACGATACCGCAAGATTCTACTATGATGAAGACTAAATTCAGTTAAATACATGTCATGCAGCACAGCCGAGGATACAAAGTGAGTGGTGAAGACCCTGCATAACAAAGCAATGGAAATTTTGTGGGGTGCCAAAAGTACACACGAGGGTGTACCACTGCACGCAGTTGGCAGCGACATAGGCACATAAACCTACTCAGCACCCAAGTATTTGAAGAAACCTTATAGCCATATTGACTTCCATCACACATAATTTTCGTTCCCATGAAAAAGGTGACGCTAGCTTGCCAAATATTCAAGAACGCAACACTTAAACAAGATAAAACTGTATGTTGACAATAATTATTACAGCAGAGCTAAATGGTTTGAATCAGAAAGCTATATCCCTTAAATCATAAAGCTACTTGTATCATTGAACACAATAGAAGAAAACACGCACATATAAGATGCAACAGAATGATCACAAATCCATAACGCTAGAGGGTACCCATGTAGTCAGGTAGTGAGCAAATGTACTATTTTTCGTTCAAACTGTATATCACGCGCAATACGTGTGAAGCTGATGACGATAAGAGAACCGTATTGTAGCTCAGATATTTGCTGATTAATCTCTGAAAGATATATGAAGGAAAACTATCAGAGACGAAAGAATAGTCAGTGCAAGTTAACCAGAGAATGAACATTAAGATAAAGAAGAGATGAGAAACTGATACTGTGTTGAGCGGATCACAATTCTTGGGAACATCATGCTCACTGATTCCAAAATAAAAGATTACAAGATATGTTAGATAAGATACTTCTGCGAAAATGCAATAATATTGGCTAATTGCAATCGTAGCATAAATAATTCATTGAGATCTTACTCCTACAATTCGTGTGTAAATCGGCGTGAAGATCGATTACGAAAGATGACACTCTTTGATGCCAGTACGAGAATTTGTTTTCAAAGTCTCACTTTTAAGTTCTAATTGGTTGCTTCTCTGGCGTCTAACGTCGGTCGGAGGCAAATCTCACTTTACGTTTAGTCACTCAGAAGTTTGTCTCCTTTACCAAATGTTGTGCAGTGTTACTAGGAAACAATTTATTTTCAACTCCTCTCAGTCAGTTTATTCTTTCTCAAGTTCGCATTTCTGCGTCTCTCTTGAGCATAAGCGGTTACAGCACATGTTTCATTCAGACTGCTACGTGTTGGAATTCTCATGAAATCAGCATTAAGAAACTTATGAAAGTTTTGTTTCCCGAATGCGCCTACATAGTAGACAGTTCGATGTCATACGCTCACATCGACGTATTATCTTCTCACTGAGGGAGGAGAATGTTCGCCGCTACACTACGCTGAGGAAGAGCTTTGTGCATTTGCGTCAGAGCGTGTCAGAGCTGTGTTTTGAATGCAGATCTGCGTGCTGAGGATTATGAAGCAACGCTCTAAAATAATGCGGCCCGCAGTCTCAAGCGGGCGCATACGCTGTACGAGCACAAATATTGCGACAGCTGTGGAGTAAATACGCCTAACTCCCGTATTCTTCTTATGTGCATTAATTCACTTAAACGTTCACGGTTTGGGAATTTGTGGTGGTTACTTTGCTGTCGTTTTGTGTCTCATGTTTTGTTAGGTATAACGCTCTAGAATCAACTGCTCAGTAGGGGATTAAAACTTTTGTCAGTAACCGATCATATATTGCTGATTCAAGCAGTCCAGTCAACATGCGACGCTTAGCACTACTAGAAACGCATTGTTGGAGTCACACCGGACACCCTTCTATCGAACAGAACAATATAATACAGCTTCACAAAACTTTATTTATTAGACTGTTAGATGCAGTGAACACACAGAACATTATTATGAACCGTGTGTGATGTAGAAGTGGCTAAATCGGGAGGATCAAGATGTAATTCTTGTCTAGACATTTTGATTTGGATTTCCCAAGTTTTCATGGATTACTTGAGTCAAATGCTGTGATGATTCCCTAAAAAGCATCAATAGAAATTTTCTTTCTTAACCTTGTCCAATCCGAGCTTGGGTTCCATATCTAACTGCCACCACTGTGGTATGCTGTTAACCTAAAATTTTCTGTTCTGTTCTGCGACCTTCAGAGTATTATGACTTGTTACTCACAGAGGGTATCTGGTGTGGTTTGGACTGTATATAACAGTACTGTGGCACTCTGAAAAATATTTGTCTGATTCGTTTGCAGATATGAACAAAAGCCACTGATTTAAGCGACTTTGTAAATGGCCAGCAGTGACGGTTAGTGGTACGGGAGCGAGTATCACCGAATATTAATAAGTTGATGTCATTACTGTCTAGCAGGAGTGGATGATTGCGGGTGAAAGTACGATACAAAAAATTCCTGGCGTTCCATGTCTCATGCTACAACGTAGACGTAGAAAACCTACCATCATTTTAGTAGGTCAATCTGGAAGATATTTGGATCTGAATTATAACCTCAGTGGACAACGTTACGCTGGCTGTGTGGATAGGCTGTAGGTAGTTTCTAATGATTAGCGCACATGGGACTTCTTGTGACATTTAAAGAACATTACAAATCTCATGTGATATGACATCTACATGAGCAGTAGGCGCAGGACTGAAGAAACATACTGAGAAAATCACCGGCAAACGCCATATGTCCAACCAATGGCAGAGGCACAGAGAATCTTTAACTCCCATTGAAGAAACTAATATTTCGTTTGGGTGCACATTCGAAAATTCCTTTGAAATTTGTCGTGGATGAACATCTTCCCCTTCCCGGAATTGTCTTCTAGAAAATGTGTGTGTGTGTGTGTGTGTGTGTGTGTGTGTGTGTGTGTGTGAGAGAGAGAGAGAGAGAGAGAGAGAGAGAGAGAGAGAGAGAGCATGGTAAGTGACCTGACGTTCATTAACGCTGGAGAAAGACCTTGCGGCCGAGACTCCTAACTCCGCATGTTGCACGTCACTAACATGAACTGCTGCTTGAACTCAACCATTCAGTCACACCTAGGTAATGTAACTTACTACGAACCTTAACAGCAAGAGGTCGCAGAGGTCCGCCTCCGTAACCGAGTCGTCAGCGCGTCTGATTATCACACGGAGGACCCGACTACATCCTGGGTTTTTTTCTTGGTAGGAGGATGGAACAAGGCGTATTCGGCCTCGTGACGCCAACTGAGGAGATACCTGAATGAGAAATAACGGCTTCAAAGTTTTAAAACGGCCAGAAGAGCGGTGTGCTTACCCAGTGCTCCTCCATACCGCCCCCCGATGCCGCCAAATGGCAGAAGATGACACGGCAATCCCTCAAAAACGCACGGCCTTAAAGGCCTGATCGTGGAGTTTAGTTATAAGTTTCATAAAACATGCCAGGCGGACCATAATGAAAGGAAATAATCGTCAGAGTTCATTGCCTTTGTAAATTGCTTTATAGCGGACGAGAAATGAAATTTTGGTGCCATCTCAGTGCGTAAATTAGTTTGCTCTTCTTTCTAGTTTGGTATTGGATTGTTACTTGACCTTATAAACTACTGAAAAAGAAAGTGCAGCGTCGTAAGTAACATATTTCCATAGATTGATACCAGACGGGACCAGTTGTGATCTATATAAGCGACAATAGATCTACACCAACTCCACTGGCATGAAATTAGAACTTTCGAGAACTATCAAGAACAGAAATATGAGAATCTACACGTCTCAACAACGAATCAGAGATACTTCAAGCATTTTGAAGGTAAAAAAAAATTATTGTCTGATATACCTTGGTGTTTCATACACAGTTACCACTAGTGGAAACCGACAAGCCAGTTGCCAAGTGAGAACAATGTATATGTCTCCCTCTCACTAATGATGAGGTGAAGTAATATAGTCTTTTTCTGTAACGCTAGAACTACGCCGTCGTTCTGAGCATAGCTGGACGGTCTCTTGATAGAATGTCGTTCCAATGGTATACTTGGGAGGATAAGACGCTCACATTTACAATCTCATCGGTGAAATGTGCTATTGAGATTACACACAACTCGTGAGAATTACAATCGTCTTTGTTTACTCCAAAGCCCCAATAATTTCACGATTGCCGTTCTCTGTATTCGTACATTATTTGAGAATGGATATGGAACCACTGATTCCTTAGGTTACTATTTACTGAACACAGCCTTTCGCTTGAAAGATCTTTTGAAATAAAATACAACCTTCATCAACAACACTCTTCTGTGTGAAACTTTGATCACGGGTAGCTAGTCATTTCGTTCCATACGTTTTTAGTCGATGATGTGTCAGGCAACAAGTTAGTTAGTGGAAGACGATATTGTCACATACTGAAGTAAAAATTCCGCAGGAAATATGTGGTACGACTACTTTAGGAGATTGCTAAAGGAGTAGATCTCCTTCTCTCTCTCTCTCTCTCTCTCTCTCTCTCTCTCTATGGCCAATTGATCACTGTGTTTGTTGATGTTGCTTTCCTGTATATTTTAAATAAATGCTGTTACTTACTAATGTCAGTGGTGAAGTCTAAAACGTTAATAGAACGGACAGACATTTTAACAGAGTTGTTGTATAAAACTAGAACAAATAAAATGGAGACAGATGATTAAAGTTAACAAATAACACATACTTAAAGCAAAATTATTTCCAGTTTCAACAGACTCAGTACAGTCAGTTATATGGGTTATTAATGGGGTCCCCACTGAGCCTCTTACAGGCTGAAGTGTTTATGGGTAATTCTGAGCAAACATTTTTAGATAAAAGGCCTCTAAAATACAATACTAGACTAGGTACGCGGATGATGTAATGTGGTTGTGAACGGGTAGTGCCAGATAAATAAATAAATTCTTGTAAGATATGAATTCACACAAGAGCGAAGTTAAGTTCACGGTGGAGTTGGGAGGAGACTATATCACCTTTTAGATGTTACAATTGACATTTGTAAACAATAGCATATATTTAAGATATACAGGAAAGTAGCAACAACAGACATAATAATACTGGCCAATTACCAGCATCCTGTAACCCACAAACATGCAACCTTCCGCTCCATGTTGCACCACCTACTGTCTATGCCACAAATCAAACAAGATTTCGAAAATGAATTGAAAATAATTAAAGAAATAGCATACAGCATTGCTTTTAGTCCTGCTCTAATTAACAACACACTCAACAAAAAGAACAGCACTCCTTTATCCTCAGAAAGCACAAAACCACATTCATAAATTGGTCTTTATGCCATATGTAGTGCTCACATCCATTTTAGTTGTAAAAATAAGATTTCACCTTTGTTCTAAAGAGGAATTAATAGGATTTCTAGCAAACTGTATTGTAAAATATACGCTGGTCAATCAGTTACGACTATAATTACTTGACTAACAGAAGGAAAGACTCGCAAACTGAAAAAGAAAGATTCTACCCTTGCTGAACACGCTGTGAATGAATTTCGTTCATGTGATATTAAATGTGCTGTTCTCCATAGGAGAACTAAATGTGGAAAACTACTATTACTCGAAATTATGGCCTTAAGACTCACAAAATAAAAGAGACCTGACCTGGTCCTTAATGAGCCTTGCTAAAGTAGCAGCAGCCAGTTATTATTTCTCTCATCATTTGATGATATACTTGTTACAACTGTTCCATGTCCACATCCATTGACTCCTTTCTGCCCTTTCCCGCCCCACCTCACCTCCTTTTTACGGCTTGCTTATCGTATTCACCAGTTTGTCCATATAACATAATAGTCTCCGCCATTAGTATTTGTGCAGCATATTTGGGTTGTACATTGATATACTTTTAATCTCTGAATATACTATAATACAAGATTTATTTGTTCAGAATTTCTTTCGGTATCAGATTATGTTTGTGTTTTGTATCGGTATAATCGCTGAGTGTCACTTATCTTAATACAACAATATTTGTACAGCTTTGAAATCTCGCTGACCTGTAGAAATTTATCTGTCGATGACCTAGAAATTGGTAAATAAATATTATTGCGAAACATTAACATTGTGTATTCAGGTTTTTAATATGTCAATGCTGCTCAAAGTACAGGCGGAATACTCCACAAATACTACGAAATTTAATTTTTTGCTCGATCTAATCGCCAGGGAGTACTTTTGTTCACATTAGAAATCGTCCTGCAATTTTTTTTCTCCAATAACCGATCCTGATCCACATGCGAAGAAATAGGTTTGTTGATGGATAGAGACATTAACAAGAAAATTTAAGATGATGAATTCGAGAATAGTATCCACCCTGGGCAACAATAATATCCTTAGTATATCACAGTTCCTATTTTAGAAGTATTTTTCAGCTGAGAATGCCGTTTACACATTGACTCACCAAATTTTGTAAGCCTCAAAGAACAAAATGGCACTGGTTGGAGTTTTCAGTAGACTGTTTAAGGCATTTGAATGTGTGCATCACAATATTCTCCTAGATAAACGGAGGTATTAAGGAACTTTTGATATAGAAAAACAATGGGTAATGTCATATCCAACCTAAAGAATGCAGTAAACTGTCCCGAATAATTGAAGCAACTTAAGCAGAGAAGATTGTTCTGACTGTGTGGAAATCACTTATGGGGTTCCATACGGCTCAATGTTAGAGCCACTGTAATTTCCCATATATGTAAGAAACTCTCTGTCTAATGTAAAGTACCAGAATTACTTCTTTTACTGATGGCACTAGTATTGCAATCAGTCCATACATACACATCGGAACAGAAGAAATGGTAAGCAGTGTTGTTAAAGGTATTATCGACGGGGTTTGTGCGAATGGTCTCAGTATCAGTTTCAGAAATACAATATTCCGCACATCTCGATGTACGACCACCAATGATAAGTGTAACGAACGATAAGGAAATAATAACTAGGTTGGAAACTTCAGTATTTATGGGTGAAAATATTATTGAGAATTTAAACTGAGAAAAACACGTTTTGGAACTCCTCAAACAGCTTCGCCCAGCCACATTTGCACTTCGAATCATTGCAAACATTCGGGAGAGACAAATCAGTTAGCTGGCATATTTTGCTTATATTCATTTCGTATGTAACTTGGAATAGTGCTCTGGAGTAACCTGTCTTTAAGGAAAAATGTGTTCATTGCTCAGAAACGTGCTGTAAGAATTGTATGTGGTGCTCACTCACCATCATCGTGCAGAAATTTGTTTAAAGAGTTACGAATTTTCACCACTGCTTCACACTGTATTTATTGCCTCAGGAAGTTTATTGAAACAGTCAACTGAAGTTCAAAAGGAACAATCATGTACATAATTGCGGTACAGCAAGAAAAAATGAAATTCATTACTCTATATTTTGATTTTCTTTAGCACAAGAAGAAGTGCACAATGCCGTCACCAATATGTTTAATCACCATGCAGTAATATAAAATGTCTAAACGATAGCAAAATTAAATTTGAAAACAAAGCGAAACTTCGTCTCCTGGACAAAATCTTCTACTCCGCTGACGAATTTCTGTTTTTGTAATCTGTAAAGGGCGATAGGTAAGAATTCTTAAATGACATCTGTATTTAAAAAAAATCGTAAATGATCAGCAGGTAGCCATATCTCCAAATGAATCTGCAATGTGAAAGTAAAGTGACTTTCCACATCGTAACGATTAGTCGTACAAAGGATGCATGAAAAGTAAAACTAACTAATTTTTAGCATCTACAACTGGATCAGATTCTTATCACTTGCTGCTATTGGTATGTATTTTTTTCCTCGATTTTCTAGGGCACGTAGTCATTAAGTGTAAAGCTTGTGCAGAGAGCATACGAGTACATCCACATATGAAGGACAACTTCATTCCTTATTGATTTGTTAACTGATGGTCAAGATTCAGAGGATAGCATGAAGTTTTCTAAAGCCATTTTCTAACAACTGAAATACAAGAAACGAAAGCTGATGGTAGCTTGTGAGCCGCATTGAGTGGAGGGACATGGCAGCTAGAGGAGACTAAGGAGACAGCCACACAGCACCCTCGCGTGTTTTCGGTCACTTCATGTCTACAGAGGGTCATTTTACAGCAAGACAGTGCCGCATTGCATAAGGATCTGTGGCCCAGAAACCACTCCCAGCTCAGCCGGGCGTTTTCACCTGAATCTCATGGTGAATTTCTGAGACTCACACTATGGTGACAGCTGCGAACACTTCATTAAATGTGCAAAACGCAAATGTCTGCAGGTCGTTATTAGCCGTCACGTTCGTTTCGTGTTGTGCTGAAAACGATCTTGATCTGTTGTGGAATGTTTCTGAAATTTAACAATAAAGTAATTGTATGTCGAAAATATGGGCTATCTCTTTACGTAATACTTACAGTTCCTGCATTTTATACCCTTAGTTCCTTTTATTAGTAATGAAAATCATGTTTAGTAAGTATGAAATAAGCAGAAAAATTGATAAAAGATAATGTTAGTAGAGTACTTCAGCTAGTGTTTGTTGATTTATCCTTTCATATGTTAATTTCGCTAAGACGTGATATCAAGTTTACACTTTTCTTACAGTAAAACAAATTAATCATAAAGGTGAGCTATGTTACTCTCATTCCACAGTTACGCTTAATGGACCTGTAATATCCTTATCTACCGGCTAAACTGGATACATAGAATGCTGCCCTCTCGTAAATAATAGATGGTTTCTGGTCTACTATTTCATTACTAATTACGAAAATATCAGATAGTCAGTAGAAGAAGATGTAAACATGTTAGTAAATGGTAGTTTTAAAGCGATATATCAAGACTATACCGGTATCTGAAACCGAGGTCATAAATGTGACTTATAAGGTGGCGCTGACTCAAAGGCAGCTGGTTCAAATATTCGTAATAAGAGCGATTCAGATAATAACTATTTGGCAGAGAACAGAAGAAAAGATGATGGCGTTACATTCGTGATCACTAGATATTATGCAAGTGCCTTCTATTAAATCCCAAATATCTCATCGTTGTCACATGGAGTGCGAATTCTTCTACGTCTTCCTCTTCTACTTCCTTATTATCATGTTCCTTTGTCCCATATTGGCGCAGAGTCAGCGTAGTTATTATCGGATTTTCCTTTTTCTGTTTTGAGTCCTCAGTCTTCTGACCGGTTTGATGCGGTCTTCCCCGAATCCCTTCGCGTGACAACCTCTTCATCTCAGAGTAGCACTTGCAACATACATCCTCAATTATTTTCTGGATATATCCCAACCTCTGTCTTCCTCCACAGTTTATACCTCTACGGCAACCTATAGTACCATGGAAGACATTCTTTACTTTCTTAACATGTGTCCTGCTCTAATTTTCAACGTTCTTCTCTAGCACCACAGCTCAAATGCTTCGATTCTCTTCTTTTACGAATTTCCCACAGTCCGTGTTACACTACTATACAATACTGTTCTCCAAACGTATATTCTCGGAAATTTCTTCCTCAAATTAAGGCCTACGTTTGACACTAGCACATTTCTCTTGACCAGGAATGCCCTTTTTGCCAGTGGTAGTCTGATTTTTGTGTTCTCCTCTATCCATCCGTCATGGGTTATTTTGCTGCATAGGTAGCAGAATTCCGTAACCTCATCTACTTCGTTATCCCAAATTATGATGTTACTTTCTGCTACATCTCATTACTTTCGTCTTTCTTCGATTTAGTCTCAGTCCAGTGCGATTAGGCATGATTAATTTAAGGGGTTGCCGTATGACCTTCATGTCGCCATCTCATTACGACCAGGGACGGAGTATGTGTACCCCAACTCTCTGCGTAGAGGGTTATTCATCTGAATAAGAACGGAAGTTTTCTAAATGTCTGCGTATCGTCCAACTCTGGCTGGACTTGGATACCAGCCCAGTACTCACCTAGTGGGATGTGGGTTGTGGGAAACCGCCTAAAACCCACATCCAGGCTTGCCAGGACATCGATCCTCTTCATTAATACACCGGGCGGATTCGAGTCAGGGCCGTCTCAGAAGCGGTGCGTTTAGATGAACGACTATCCAGGCGGGATTCCGTACAAGACCATACACCTTGTACAACAAGAAAAGTGTTTCATCCCATCACGTGACGCGTTTCTATTGATCAATGGTCCAATGTTGACGATCCAGTCTACACTGCAATCGTGACTGATGATGTCGTTGGTTCATCTTGGAAACGCCCAGAGATCATCTGCTACGTATTCACATGTTCAACAATTTGCATTGAACGCTGTGCTTCGAAACACTTGTACCTTCACCAGCACTGTACTCTATTGTCAGATCTGCCACAAATCACCATTTATCCTGTTTTACAGAGCAGATGAACTTCTGATCTCCTCGTTCTTTGATGAGGCGTGGACGACCAACACCTTGTCGTTTACTCGTAGTCTCACCGTCCTTCAATCTATCTCGATAGATACTTATGACAGTAACACGCGAACAGCCGACCAGCCTCGCTGTTTCCCATTGCTCGTTCCTAGTCCCCGGGCCGTAACAGTCTGCACTGTAAAAGACGCTTATGTCATTGAATTTCCCCGTTTGCTGCCCGTATCATCCCCGGAATGATACCCAAGTGGCTTCTGCTCCGCTTATGTACTTTCCTTACCGCATCACATGTCATCAAATCAATGCCATCAGCCGGCATTCATCCTTGTGGTGGGCAGTGGTCATTTCGTTTCGGCTCATCAGCCTATGTACAGGGTATTTCACAGTTCATATTACATATTTATAAAGGTTGTAGAGGGGACTTAGTAGATCAAGTTTTACCTAAGAACCCATGTCCGGAAATGTCATACAACTCGGCTACAGAGCGGCAAAATTATATGCGCTTGCGCCTGTAAATGTGTATACATACAAGGTAATTCCGAGATGATGTTAAAAACTTTCAGGGATGATGGAGACGGATAAATGTATAAATTTTAGGTAAGTGTCCCTGGTTCTGAAACGAACGAGCCGAAAGCTACAAGCGAAAATCATTCTGACACCCCTGACAGTGGAATACATATACCGGTACTGTTGTTGCTTAGAATGCAGGGTATTAAATTTTCAGAGGTGGTAGATGGACCAAAACAAGAAAAAATCTGAAGTAAACAAGGGCTCTAAAATGCATACCTGAGAAACTGTGAGAACTTGTTCATCTTCGCTAGAGTGAAACCCATCCTCTCCATTGATCAAGTGTTCATGCACCAATGGTATGCATTTTATACTCCGTGTGTACCAGAAAGTTTTAATCTTTTGGTCCATACTACCACCTCTGTAAATTGCATACCCTACAATCGTAACAACATCAGTACTGGTACATGTATTCCACTGTCAGAGATATTAAAAAGGTTTTCGGTTATAGCTCTCCACTCTTTTGTTTCCGGTACAATGACCCTTAACTCAAACTGATACATTTATCCGTCTCCATCATCCTTGAAAGTTTGTAACACTATCACAGAATTAGCCTATAGAAAGGAGAAAGTGAGGTAAAATGACCAGGGCGGTGTTAAATGGCCGTTGCATATTTATAGCCCTGAATAGTGCTGCTGCCTGTAGAGAAAGGATCAAACAAGTTCTAATAGACACCATCAGTGTTAGTGAGTTTGACATAGGACGTTTGTTTCGTATGTTTTAGTAAAAGTTTTCTTGGTTGTTAGCCATTTGTAAGTTATACTGGTATTGTTGCCTCACTCACACTCAGAGTAATACTTTTTTACCATACCAATGTCTCAACAAAGTCATTTGGACTACAAATGTAGTTTCTTGTCGTTTGTTTCTGTTTGATTGTTTCAATCTGTGAACCACTAATGTCGGCATGGTGTCCGATCGGGAAAAGTGGCCAAGTTGTTTATCCTGGTAGGGGTTAGTTACTTCATGTGGTTTCCCTGACACACTTCGCACTATAGTTGAAAAGATTCTACAGAATAAAACAGAGCAGTACTCAAGTCACTGTACTTGATTACCAAACAATGCTACTCCTATCACCAACAGCTACAGGGTGTCTAGCGATGGGATCCCTGATTTCAAAATTAAATATCACGAAAACTAAGATAGAGTGCAACAAACCAAATGTTTTTATAAAAGCTGTAAGATCGTTGCACAGAAGTTTCGAAACAGTTCAAATATCTGCTAACAGATGGCGAAGTAGTCGCAATTCATATTGCCTATAAACAATGCACCGCAGCTCAGAGCGACCTCACAAGCTTGAACTCCACCGGACAACGGGGACCCATCTGCCTCTGTTATGCAGCAGCAGCGGTAGAGCAATCGGTTGTACCGTCGAAACGTGAAAGGAGGTTAGGGTACTGAAGGAAGAGATTTGAATCACGTATTCCATTGAACAGCAGGTTTTTCAGCTACTGGAATATCACAGGTTAGAACAGTGTCCTATGACAACAGCGCTTCGTTTTCAAACACGGTTTAATATTCAAAAAGGACCCGATCCGAAAACAATTCGTAAGCCCTTCGGCAATTTCCAGTAGAAAGTCAGCGTGGCTGATGATCTAACGGGAAATGTTGGCCCCAAGCAAATAATTGTCGCTCCTGAAAATTTCGCCACGGTTTCTGAAACTACTGAGCAAAATCCAAGGAAATTCGCCGGAAGAATTGAAGCAAAGACTGGTTTGCAACGTTCCAGCAAGCAAAAACCACTGAGAAATAGCCTACACAGGTTTCCATTAGAAATCCAAAGCCACCAAGCCACAGCTCTATTAGCTGTACGACAGAGGGCTGATATTGAGAACCAGATTCTCACAATGATTGATAATGAAGAATTTGATGTTGTTTGCATCTGGCTCACAGATGAAGCACGCTTCCACCTGAATGGAGTCGTGAATAAAAAAAAAACTGGTAATTTTAAAGTTCCGAAAATCCCAATTTGTGTGAAGCGAAACCACCGTATTCTCCCACAGTTACTGTTTGAGTTGTGGTATGCATCAGAGGCATTATTGGCTCCTTTTCGTGCTAGGAACTATCACTAGTAAACGTTACGTCGCAATTTTGGAACAATTTTTCGTCGTACAGCGTTGGAGTATCGGCCAGGCTTAGAGTAAGTGCCAGATGGGGAGTTCGCATTCTTGATGAATACTTCGGCAACAGAGCCAGTGCGTCTGATTATTGCAAATTTACTGGCGCAGGAATGGATTAAGCTCCATATTCACCCGATCTGACTCCTTGTGACTACTTTTTGTGGGTCACATTGAAAGACACTGCCTGGCGGAAGTATGCCACCACGCTGGACGGTTTTGAGTCGGCGATCTGTGTGGCATCTGATTCCATTTCCGTTGTGACATTACAGGATGTGATGGCCAATTTCGTTGTTCGTTTGGGCCATCTCCTTACTGCGAGTGGTGGACATTTCGAAAGATTGTTATGTGATTGCAAAGAGTACCTGCACAGGAAGCGTTTAATTATGCGCCCTAGTACTGTCCGACCTTCATAACGTACAGCGCCATCCGTTAGCAGTGTTCCGAACTGTTTCTAAACTGCTATATAACTTATATATGGAATTCTTATAGCTTTCACAATAACCATACATTTGGTGCACTCGGCTATCGACAGTAGTTTCCTAGATATTTAATTCTGAAACCGGGAAATAATTCTCTGGGCATCCTTTATAATGTGTTAGCTTAGTTGTCGATTACTGAAGTCGTTTCAGGTTCACGTCCGACTGGTTCCTGCAGAACGGGTGCAGTTGGTTCGTTGTATCACCTTCGTCCAGCTGACTTACCCTTCCGCAGGCTGTGTACTAAAATGTCAAAGACTTTAACAATGGATCAAGTGTGAATATTGAAGTATTGCTTACTGCTGCTCGTTTAAAATACAGTGGTTAGAAAGAATCCAGAATTCTAAAGGGAAAGGTATCTCGCGAGTCACTTTTCCAACGTATAACGGTAAAAAATGCCGCTCCTGTCTCTCTCCCTCCGTCCCCCCCCCCCTCTCTCTCACTCTCTCTCTCTCTCTCTCTCTCTCTCTCTCTCTCTCTCTCTCTCTCTCTCCCCTCCCTCTTAGTTTACCTAAGGAAGTTAACCGTGCTGTCTGGGCTGCAGATAAAATTGTAACAGAATTACTTTTCTCGACGTGTCAGCCTCATCCAGCATTTGCAGCGTCTTAATGCAGGGCAAGCAGCCACGCGTTTGCTTGTTTGTCCAGATGATGATTGTCACTTCACTTTCAATCCTGCTTCCTTGTGTGGACTTCGCCAAAGAGCGAGGGAAGACAGTCGCCAGAATACTAATTTTAACGGCGTCATGACGTTTCCAAAGTATGGCACGAATTCTTTCTTAGAATTCAAAATATTTTTGTTCGGTATTTTTAGCTAATCTGAGAAGAAATATTCACAATAAGGAACTGAAAACAACGGTTGAACACTCGCCAGGGCCGAAGTGTTAATGGGCAAAAATGTTTAGTAGTATGTGCGGCGTTTAGACCGTAAAAATAAAACAACTCACGTAACTCATGCTCCAAGGCTACCGTTGAGGAGTTTGACACAAAACAGATATCGAAAACACGTATAGTAAGCACAGATACAGTCAACCTAAAAAATCCTTTGTCTACCGATATACAGCAAGAGAAGAATGGTCAACGGTCTTAATATTTTCAGATCCTGGGCTACAAGAGAAGGGTGAAAAGGGGACTGTAAATATTTCGCTAACTGTCCACCATAACAACAATTACAGATGTCACTTGTATATTGAGTGTCAAACTTTTGTCACTCTCAGTAACCGTGACCTAACCAACACAGGGGTGTAGTCTAGAACCCAACGCTGAATGAATAATCCTTTAGAATACTGTCCTACTTCACTTATCTTTTACTTTATTTTCGCTTCATTCAAATATAAAAATAGTCACTTTAAACCATTCAGCAAATGACTCTTAAAATGACAATCGACAAGATGTCATGATCACCATTAGGAAACCACAAATACGCTACACTAAATAAAATATCGCAGAAAATAAGCTCTAAAGACAACAATAACAGTTTCAACGAAACTTATTATAGGCTACACTGTCTGTACACGGAATAAATATGTTGGAATCATTATGACTGTGATTTATCAAATTTTAGCAATATTGATTTTCCGACCACTACATTGACCAAATACATTTTCAAGAGATTTATTACTTCAACGAATAATCAAACGCTTTTGGAATGCAGCCGCAGGTAATAATCGGCTAAAAGGAACTACATGTGCTCTTAATAGAGTACTCGGTTACTACACAAATAATATCAGCACAATAGAAGGCAAAGTTACGAGCGAATACAGTCTCGACAATAGGAATAACTGAGCAGAGAGTCGCCTTTCATTCTGCAATAAATTGGAGCTAGTAGCTGAATATAAATTGTTCAAAAACTGCATAACGAAGATATATAATTGTAAGAGGCTGGGAGATACAGGAAGATACCAGCTATATCAAATCAAGGTGAAACATTGTCTGAAGTCGCGTATAGGGTCTATGGAAAAAGGAATGTATCAGAATTAAGCTAAAGTACACTGAGGGTCTCTACGAGGAGGAGGAGGAGGAGGAGAAACTGTCCGTTAATGTGACAGAAGAAAAACTGGGTACGATTTGGACATGAAAGATACTGTACTAAAGTCAGAGTTTGAGAAAGCTTTATAAAACTTGAAGTCAAATAAGGCAGAAGGGGTGGATAACGTTTCTTGGGAATGTCTAAAATCATTAGGGGAATTGATACTCTATTAAAGGTAATATGCACAACGTATGTGACGAAAGAAATACTATTGGAGTTTAGAACATAGCGACGACCGTTATACTACAGGATGAAGGGACTGACAGCATATGCATCCAAGTTGTTGACCAGAACAACATACAAACGAATGGAAAAGAGAATACGTATCTGTTAGACTGCAATCAATTTGGCTTTAGGGCAGACAAAGGCATCAGAGAGGCAGTTCTGGCGTTGCACTTGATGACAGAAGCAATGAGTTGAAAAAATCTAAGGAAATTAATGGGATTTGTCAACGTAGCCACCCGGCAGAAGCTCTCGGAAGTAAATGTGGTGCGAGATAATTGAAATTCTTAGAAAAATATGCTTGCTCTACAGAAAAATACGGATAACATAGAATATTCAAATGAACCAAGCGGGACTAATTACAATAGAAGATCAAGAGCGAAATTGTCGGATTAAAAAGGGTAATAGGTATAGTCTTTCCCTCCTGTTGTTCAAACCGAGGACGAATTATCGGATCTTCTGGATGAAATGAATAGCATACTGAATATAGAACACGGACCTAGAGAAAAGAAAAAATTATTGATAAGTATCAGAAGTGAGACTATTAAAATATTTAACATTACAATTCTGGCCCATGAAGTAGACTCTAACATGAATTTTAAGGCCATGATCAAGAGAGTACAGTAACTTCAAGGACTCTTTGAAAACTACAATAAAAAGGAACAGTGAAGTTTCTTCGGAGAATACTGCGCTACATCACGAAATAAGAAGTGCAGCTTTTACCCTCAAGACATTGTATAGTTCAGTACATAGTTGAAACTATGATGAACTAATGTTTAAGCATACCCCAAAGATTACGTTGTCCTTATTTTATGATACCTACAGTAATTTGTTAAAGTATTCAGCAATTTGTCTCAACTTCTACAATGTCACCAAATCAAACAACCTCGTTTCTGAGAAATTTTACTACCCTCGAAGCAAAACAACACATGACTGACGGAGGATAGAGGACTTGAGAAGGAAGACAGGTCGGGTAAATGGAGCATTCATTTCCAAAAGACAGCTACTAGTGTAAGGAATAGGGCTTAATTAGAGAAAGCTATTTATGAAAATTTAAGCCTCGAGTGCAGCATTCTGCGCTGCTGAACCAAGGTCTATGTGAAAACCGGAAAAGAAGACAATCTAAGCGTTTGAAAAGTGGTGGCACAGAAGGATGTTTAAGTGAACAGATAAAGTAAGGTATTTGGAGGTTGTCTGCAGCATCGGCGGAGAATGGACCGAGTGGAAAAAGTTAACTGTAAGAAGAAACAAGATGATAGGGCATATCTTAAGAAATTTGAGTATAACTTCCCTGTTATTAGAGAGAGCTGCAGAGGACGCAAATAGTAGCGGAAGAATATACAAAACACGTTACTGAAGTTTAACCTCTTCTCTGAGAAGAGATTGCAGAGAGATGAAACTGTGGTGGTAGGCATCAAATTAGTTAGAAGACCGATGACCCAAAAAACACAATACCAGATTAGTGGCAGTGTAGTGTGCCGTTATGTATCAAAATAATATAAAATCTAGCTTAGGAACAATACAACCTACCTTAACTACATCCAAATGCAGAGTCAATACACGCTGTTTGCTCCATTAGTGTGCCTATACAGGGTGGGCCGTAAGTCATTTGTTACTAGAAATACTTAGATCTTATTTTGCCTAGCGTAATGGTAGTCAGTTGTGAACTTCAGTAGTGCGTCGTAACCATGTCACCTGACACTAGCAATTGGAGGTTTTGTCGTCTGTTGTTATCTAACGAACAACGAACAGAAAGTTAACCACTGAACAGCGTGTGTATGTTTTGTAAAAATGGTGAAAACATGACCATAATTAGAGTGGTGACTGCAATATGTTTGTAGAACGTTTACCAAATATCCAACCACCTCCTCGCCAAGGTATTGGCAAATTAAATTTCTGATTTGAAGAGACAGGGTTGGTATCGGCCAGACAGGCCAAAATCTGTTGCTACCGAAGAGAATCTTAAAGTTGCAGCGAAATGTCTTGCGCAGTCGCCGCCTAAATCTGAAAGGAAGGCGCCCAAGGAGTATAAGGCAGCATGAACAAGCTTCATAAAAAGCTGAAATTGCGACCTTGTAGGTCTACTTTACTTCGAGACCTAAATGAAGATGATCCGGACAGGAGTACGAAGTTCTGCAAACTGTATACAGTCCAAAGAGACGTCGATCCTAAGTTTTACAAAAGCATTTATGGAGAGATGAAGTGATTGTTAAGGTGAATGGCTGAGGAAACAGACAACTATGTCTACGGGAGTGTGCCAATCCCCATGTGGCGATAGAGACAGAGTTGAACTTTTCAGGCATGAGGGTGTGGGTAGCGATGTGTTAATAATACCTGTCAGCTCTGAAAACTACCTAGTATGGTTCAAGAAGTGTTGTCAGAGCTGGAAAACAGTCCACTTTTTGAAAATCTACATCTGATTAAGGAAAAGCTGATATGGCAACAAGATGGAACACCCCCAGCATTATGGAGCTATAGTGGATTGGCAGTCGGGATACTATTGAATGGTCTTCTCATTCCCCAGATATCACAACTACGGCTGTTTCTGTCTGGGTTATGTTAAAAAATGACGTTTATTCCGTCGAGATTAACGATGTTGAGCATTTAAAGGAATTAATCCAGTCAGAATTTGAAAATCTACTGTCCTGGAAGGCTTACGACAGAATTTGTAAATTAGTTTTTAAAAGACCCACTTTTGGCTTAGAACAGAGGGCAAATCACTTTGAGCATCTTCTGAAGGTTCACTGAACTCTACATTTATTTCTGTGTGGGGAATATATTTTTCATTTGTGTAATATTCCTGAATCAAACGCGTGTTTTACAACTGACTTGTGGCCCACTGTCTTTTGTATACAAATTGCACGTAACAAATTGTTGGACAAACACGCCTCAACGTTCGCTAACAAGGTCCTAGAAACTCATTTAAAAAGGACGAAGGCAGCTTTATATACTTTGTTCTGATTTACTGCGTCTGATATAAATAACTAGTAATTTTTTTATGTTTCCAGTCACTGCCTTACCACAGTGGCTCAACAGTGCAGCCATTATGAAGTAAATATGCCTTATAATGACAAAATACACATTTACTAAGAAATGGCACGTAAGAAAGGAAGTATTTAAATAGTAGCAAGTACTCCCCGGAAGAACATTACAGTAAGGTGAAGACTTTAGATAGAGTCAAGCATGGGCATCGTGATATTCCTCCCGTCAATATCAAAGTTGTGAGCCGTTCCCATGGTAACGGAAACAAGGCCTTGCCTCAGATTGCAGTAGTCAATTGGCGCAGCTACCTACTGTCCCTTTCATCTCACCGCAGAGCATTAGGAACTTCCATTCAACTCTGTTATCGCCACAATGCTTCGAGTGGGAAACATCGAGCGCCGGTCGGAGGGGTCGAACGTAATCGGATTTTAAGAGAAGCTGAAAAGCAAGACAATAAAATAAATCTCTGAAAGGATGGTCACGTCTGTGCTCTTTTAGAGTATTTTGTCTTAGGCAAGAAAATATTGTTTTATTATACTTTACAATTGCCGCTGTTATATTTCTGACGTCACTCTGCAGCCAGTTATTCAGTTTAAAAAACAGTCACCGATACTAATACCTTCTGCGCGTTTGTGGCTCTTTGCATGTCACCTTTCTAAGTAACACAATTAAAATCGTAACGCATCATTATTGGAGTGAACTGTTATAGGGTGTGTCTGCACAGTCAAAGGACTGTAATTCTGATTTTGCTTACCCCTGGGTACCTTAGGTTGCAATGGGCTAATACTCGCGTGGTACCTCCTGTGAGTCGGCGAACAATTTATTTCTCAGGTTGCTCCTATCCAGCTGGTGTCTCGTCTCAGTAATGGCATAACTGTGGATCGGACTTTTCAACATAGCAAAACGAAAATTGGGAGTGTAAAATTCCTCAACTTTACTTCAAGTTTAGCAAAGTAACTTCAAAGCAGCAGTTACAGCTTTGAATAGAAGAAAAAGCAAACAAACGCTATCGGCCCCAAAGTACATCTGACTGCCGACCGACCTTCCTCATCCAGCGATGTTACTGAACTGGTATGGAGTCGGTCCACCGTTGTACTGCCTATTAACGTACGGATTTAAAACCAGGGTAATGGCTTCATATTTATTAAAAAGAAACCTCGCAGAACCTGATATCAACGAGTGTCAGCGTACGAACCATTCCACCGAACATCATCGATTTGGCCTTTCGGAGCCCCAAGGCCCACTCGTGTACCCTTTACGTCTGTACGACACAAAGCATTACACCTGCCCTCGTTAACATAGATATTAGGCTGTTGAATATTAGAAACATGTTTCCTGGTCGGACGGGTCTCGTTTCAAGTTGTATCGAGCGGATGGACGTATACGGCTATACAGACAACCTCACGAATCCATGGGCCCTGCATGTCAGCAGGGGACTATTCAAGCTGTGGGAGGCTCTGTAGTGATATGGGTCGTGTGCATTTGGAGTGATATGGGAACCCTGATACGTTCAGATATCACTCTCACAGGTGACACGTACGTAATCATCCTGTCTGATCACAAGCATTCATTGATGTCCATTGTGCATTCCGACGGACAAGGGCAACTCCAGCAGGACAATGCGACACCTCACACGTCCAGAATTGCTACAGGGTGGCTCTAGGAACACTTTTCTGTTTTTAAACACTTCCGCTGATGGCCACCAAACTCCCCAGACATGAGCATTATTGAGCATTTCTGGGATACCTTGCTCCGCCATCTCGTACTCTTAGGTATTTATGGATAGCCCTGCAGGATTAATGGTGTCAGTTCCCTCCACCACCACTTCAGACATCAGTCGAGTACATGCCACGTTGTGCCGCGGCACTTATGTATGCTTGCGGTGGCCCTACACGATATTAGGCAGGTGTACCAGTTTTTTCGGCTCTTCATTGTGTATTTGATTAGGCAGTGAAAATGCTAAATTGTAAAAGATAAATTAAAGCAATAAATTGCTATTTCCCTGTGTAGCGTCTAATTCACGGTATAATCGGTGTAAAAACAATAATCTGGGTACTTCTGTAAAGCTGAATGACTGGGTGTAAATTAAAAAAAAAGTTCTATAAAGCTATTGTTATTTACTTCCACCATAGAATAATTTTAATGTTGTAAGTATCAAAAAATAATAACGCAGATATAGCAAATTAACTCATGGTTTATTATCAGGAGCAATACAATTTTTTTAGAAAAATAAATTTCATAAATGGACAATGAACCATTTGCCTACACTCCACATCCATGTACACGGGCATAGCAGGCAGTGTGGTTTCACTGAGTCTCTCCATCGAATCCAGGTATTTTTATGGAAAGATCCCTAATTTGTTAGGAGTTGAAACTTCACCTCATCAGGGAATTCGGCTTGAGTGATATGCATGTCCTCTCGACACATTATCTCAGAAAACTTCTGAAGCGGTGCCTGCATAAATCGTAATGAATCCATGGAGTGGAGTAGTATGCTTGGTGTCATTTGCTTAGAGAACGAATTTTTTTTAACATTGTCAGGTATGATACTGCCTTTATAGTTATCCGACCTGAAAGCACCCAAGTCCTCAACGTGAAAGTCACCATCAGACCTGCTCAGTCTTTGGAAGAAGAAAGTATGTGTCAAGGCAGTTTGTACGAGGGCTATTCGGAAAGTGAGAAACGATCGGTTGCGAAATGGAAAGCACTGTGAAAATCCGACGAGGCTTTTCACAGACGTTTTGGGCAGTGTCTCTAGTATGCACATCGATCGCATCAAGACGCTCTTTTCAGTTGTGAGCGCACTGTGAGCGAGTAGAGGTGCCTAGAACAACAATGTCTCCCGCCAAGTAGGAGGGCCCGCTGAGAGACTTCGCCTTAATGAATGCAGCCCACCTAACACAACTGCCACAGACTTCCTTCACCATGACAGTTCTCAGCCGCACTCTCTGCTGGGGCAGGGAAGATGCTCCTGTATCCTTTTCGATGGGAAGTGTTCGATCAACTACAACACAGACCTAATTGGCTCGTCCTGAGTATCATCTCTGTTCACATGGAACGCTGGATACGAAGACAACATTGGGGAGCAGGCTACGCGCTGTAGGCCAGCGTAGAGAATTATCGGAAAGCACAGGCGGCTGCCTTCTAAGACGATGGTGTTGGAAATTTGGTATAACGCTCTGACAAATGTCTAAGTCTGAGCGACGGCTATGTAGAGAAGTATTTGGAAAGTGTAGATAACTCTTGCAAATAAAGTGTTTCTGATGCTCACTGTGGTTTCCATTTAGCGACCGATCGTTCCATGCTTTCTGAGCAATCCTCGTACTTTACGTTACATTCAATGTGAGCTGCTCCGTGGACATTTCCCGTAAGACGACAGTGGTCTCTAAATGGAGTTTCCGTTTTTCTATCAAAAGGCCCGTCATACGTATATGATATTTAACTGCCTGTTTGTATAATGCATCATTTTCCTGTGAGTTGGTCACTAGGATGCATCTGCTATAAAATCCTTTAACATCCTGTGCAAGTTTTTCGAGCTTAGAGAGGAACCATGTCGCAGAACTATCCCCGACACATGAGTAAAATGTTTTACTACTGGAATCGTATGGGCATACAATTTGAAACGCTGCAGCATAAAGTACTTGTTCTATGATAGTGGTATGAAAGGCATTACTTTCTTCAGACGGAAAAGCACCTGTCCACGAAGCAGCAAGCTTTTAGAAAGCATCGTTCGTGAGGAATTCAGCTTGCCATTTCCTCACAAGATATCCTGTGAAATATGGGTGAAGGGCAACAGACAGTTTTCATATTCCTTGATTTCCAAAAAGCATTTGACACAGTGCCCCAGTGCAGACTGTTAATAAAGGTAGGAGAATACGGAACAAGTTCCCAGTGAGTGGCTCAACAACTTTTTAAATAGCAGAACCCAGTACTTTGTCCTCGACGGCGAGTGTTCATCAGAGACAAAGGTATCGTCGGAAGTGCCCAAGCAAAGTATGATAAAACGACCGTTATTTTTTATATTCATAAATGATATGTCGGACTGGGTGAGCAGCAATCAGCGGCTGTTTGCTGACGATACTGTGGTTTACGGGAAGCTGTCGTTGTTGAGCGACTAAGAGAGGATACAATGTGATTGAGACAAAATTTCTAGTTGGTGTGATGAATGGCAGACAGCTCTAAATGGAGAAAGATGTAAGTTAATGCAGATGAGTAGGAAAACCAAACCTGTAATGTTCAATTACAGCATTAGTAGTATCCTGCTTAGCAGAAAACATATTAAATATCTAGCCGTGATGTTGCAGAGCGATTGAAATGGAACGAGCATGTAAGAATTATAGTAGGGAAGACGAGTGATCAGATTCGGTTTATTGGGAAAATTTTTGGAAAGTGTGTTTCATCTGTAAAAAAGACTGCACATAGAACACTAATGTGACCCATTCTTGAGTATTGTTCGAGTGTTTTGGATCCACATCAGGTTGGATTAAAGGAAGACATCAAAGTAATTCCGAGGCAGGCTGCTAGCTATGTTACCGGTAAGTTCGAACAACACGCAGTATTACAGAGGTGCTTCGGGAACTCAAATGGGAATTCCTGGAGGGAAGACTATTCAGGAACATTAGAGAATAGGCTTTCTAAGGTAACTGCAGAACGTTCCTACTGCAGCCAACGTACATTTTGCGTAATGACCACGAAGATAAGAGAAAATGTTCAAATGTGTTTGAATTCCTAAGGGACTAAACTGCTGAGGTCATCGGTACCTACACTTACACACTTCTTAAACTGACCTATGCTAAGAACGACACACACACCCATGCCCGAGGGAGGACTCGAACCTCCGGCTGGATGGCCCGCGCAATTCGTAAGATGGTGCCTCTAATCACGCGGCCACTCCATGTGGCGGAGATAAGAGAAATTAAGGCTTTTACGGAGGCATATAAAATGGTTCAAATGGCTCTGAGCACTATGGGACTCAACATCTGTGGTCATAAGTCCCCTAGAACTTAGAACTACTTAAACCTAACTAACCTAAGGACATCACACACATCCATGCCCGAGGCAGGATTCGAACCTGCGACCGTAGCGGTCACGCGGTTCCAGACTGAAGCGTCTTTGACCGCACGGCCATACCGGCCGGCGGAGGCATATAGATAGGCGTTTCTCCCACGTTCTGTTTACCAGTTGAACAGGATGGGAAATGACTATTAGTGGTCCAGAATACCCTCCACCACGGTGGCTTGCGGAGTATGTGTGTAGATGTGGCTATAGATAGAAAGAATTCGGTATTCGGCTTAAGTGACTTATGCTAACCGTGGAACTTCTATGTCATAACGTCCGGCCAGCATTATGAGACCTGCTCCCCTCGAAAACGAGTCCAGTGTCTTAATTGCTGTGCCATTTCTCTCGGTGAGGAAGATTAACAATAGGGCAGAAAAGAAATATACCTAAAAGTATTTGTGTAACTGACACGATCAAGTTCAAAAACCGATGAATGTAAGATGAAATTGTTAGCCACTGTATATAAACAGAGAGATATTAAACACACGATGATAAGATGTATTTTACGATTCTGATGACCGTTGGAACTAACCCTCATAGCCGATGTAGGCGGTGTCAATGAGGAATGAATTTTAATCTCATGTATTTGATCATCAATGTGAGGAATGTTGATGGCGTGAAATTTCTGATCACAGGAATAAGCTCCAGTCTCCACGGTTAAATGCCAAATTCCAACGCAGTGTCTCACAGAGTGTGAACGTGTTACATTGTAATTCTCTCCCTTTCTCCTCTTACCAATCATCAAAAACCACAAAAATGCAATAATGAGCTTTATACGAGCTCATCATAGTACACCGCACGAAACACGCAAACTTAACGCAGAATAATCACACTTTACAAATAAATGGTGCCGAATGAAGTGCAAATAAAGGAAATCTTTGCCACAAGTGACTTAAATCCTACGAGACATACTAGTCGACTATACTAGGCGACTTTACTTACTACCTTTGTTAAAGATTTCAAAAAAATGTGATGAATTCATTTGTGTTGATTGGATGATATCGGTCTTATTGCTGTGTCATTTTGCTTTTTAATATACAGCACTAGTAAGTACATTATGTTCGGACAAGGTGTAAAGGGCTAACGGAGGAACAGATAGTGGAAGGTGTAACATTGAGATAGGCTGTACAGGAACCTCGACCGGATGGTGAGTTGGGCGGACAGACACAGAGACCCGGTGGTCTGTCCCGGCCAGGCGGGAAGCGAAACGAGGGACGGTGACTGGGTAATGAGTTTGGAATGAGCAGTGCACACAGGAGGACTCTTCTGCGAGGCTCCTTACGGCGTAGCGCTGGCTTGTTTGCCATGTGGCGAGTGGCTTCTGATCTCTTAGTTCTGCAAACACAGGTTTCTTCAGCAGTTAAGTAAGCGTGTAGCACTGATCTCCTCTCTTATAACAATATTTTACTAGCACGACCGATAATTCTTCTATAGTAGCATATATTAGAAAAAGTACCAGCTAAATAACTACTCCTGTAAGAACATAAATTAATGCACGCTTTGTTATATGTTACGAAAAATATATGCCTTTCATTTTTATTTAATATTTGAATGCAATTTATTCAGCAAGAGGAATCACGGAAAATGAGGTGTCACCGCCAGACACCACACTTCCTAGGTAGTAGCCTTTAAATCGGCCGCGGTCCGTTAGTATACGTCGGACCCGCGTGTCACCACTATCAGTGATTGCAGACCGAGCGCCGCCACACGGCAGGTCTAGAGAGACTCCCTAGCACTCGCCCCAGTTGTACAGCCGACTTTGCTAGCGATGGTTCATTGACTACAGCCGCTCTCATTTGCAGAGACGACAGTTTAGCATAGCCTTCAGCTACGTCATTGGCTACGACCTAACAAGGCGCCATATTCAGTTACTATTGATATTAATATTGTGAATCGTGTACCGTTAAGAGCGACGTTCCTCATTAATGGATTAAAGTTCAGTAGCAAACTACTTACGTCCGCTTTCTGAATTCTAATTCCTTGCCATGTTCCAGACCTCACGTCAGTATAGTTCGTCCGTCCTCACGCCAGCCTGCGTGAGCTAAGACGCGTGCATTTCGGCCTCCTCTAGTAACACGGTGTTGGCTCTACTGCCAACACTAGAGAAAACATGAGCTGCAAATATACAAATAAGTTACAGGGAAGTGCCCAGTTGTGGGCAGTTCCCAACATTATTTGTATCTGTATTACTCTATCCTGCACCATACGCGATGGTACGCGGAACCTGTCTCTATGCCTCGACACGCCTTCTGATCATAGGGTTCTCCCACAACATACATGACTGAGGCAGTAACGCAGTTACGCCGTCTGTGTCGGATACAGTTTTCTGAAACTTCTGGAACAGCATTTCGGTGCAATGACGTCATCTTTCTTCAAACAATTTCTAATGTACGATGCTTCGTCACAAATATAGAAACAACCCTTTTAATTCTTTCGATTTAGTCTTCTAATCCGACATGACAAGTATTTCAAATACTCGAATCATACCCAACTGTAGTACGCTAAAGATCCTGCACGTTGCTGTTACACTGTGATTTCTCAGTATTTCTCCACTAAGCCTAATCGTCTATTTGTCCTCACTATAATTGATTTCACACGAGCACACTGGTGGAAAAGTCAAATGAACGCCTGACTCAATGTTTCTAATACAAATCATGTTCTCTACACTATAATACAAATACAGATATTTTATCTTTCGCCAACAATTTTAGCATCTCCAACAACACCGGCCTTTCTAGAGATACGTGTAAAAACAGATCTAAAAGTGCTGAATATAAGGTCGGGTTATTAGCTAGGATTGCCGGAGGGCATCGAAAAAATTCAAAAAGGAGCAGTGAGTTTTGTATTACCACGAAACAGAGTGGTAGTGTCACGGATATGATAACTTAGTTGGCATTTTTTGTTGCAGCGAAGTATTTTCACTGATTTTCAATCAGCAACTTGCTCCTTCCACTGCCAAAATATATATTTGAGTTAAATCTAGAGGGGGAATTATAACCATCCTGAAAAAATAAGGTAAAATCAGATCTCGCAAGGAAAGATTTAGATGTTCCTTTTTCCCAAGCGCTATTCGAGAATGAACGGTTGAGAAGTTGTCGGAAACTACTTCCATGAATCCTCTGCCAAATACTTCAAACACTTAAGTGTGAATTTTAATCATCTAGATACATATTGCACAACAGAACGAAAAGATTAGTTTTTGAAACTACGTAATTGTCTACAGTTGCGACGTATAAGTTTGAAATTTGGTCTACAGACTTCCTGTAAAAGCGAGCCACCATGTGATGTAACTCTCCAGCTTGACGACGCTTCCAACAAAAAGGTGCTCGTACATGCAAAAAAAGGGCCAGAGTTCAGAAATTTATGTGACGTGTAAAGTGGTTTAATGATGTCCCATTGGCACCCAGGCCACCGTGGACGTGTCACACGGTGGAAAGGTCTTCACACCCCCGCTTTTCCACATAACATTTCTTCTACGACGCCTCTTCGATGGATGTTAGAGGCGCTGTATTCTTATGGGTGGTCGTAGGAAATATTTCTGACACACCGCAGCTCAGAATCGACATGAAAGGGAATCTGGGAGTGGCAGAAATCGCGACAGTGAAACCACGCCTTTCCTTGAGTCGTTCATTCCCCACCAATTTCGTGGTCGAACTCGACAATTCGCTGTGCGATGAACAGCATGACACCATTGCTGACTACTTTTGACACTCCTGACACACCTGGAAGTTTCAGTCCTTCTCTAAGGACACTGTGGGCCTGCATGCACACTGAAAATTATCGCAGCCCTTTGGAGTACAGTATAGCTGCAATTTTTGCTCTACCGTGTAGGTTGGACCCACTAGGGAACGTTCAAAATCATTCGAAGAAATTTCGTCGTGATCCAAAATAGCAAAATGTGCTTATGGATCTTCAGCCTCCTGTTTCACGCTCTCCTGTGGTCTGATCACACTGGCACATGCATAAATATAACACAAACGGGCACTCTAAGACCCCCCAGGTTTTCAACACCCTCTGTGGCACCCATCCAGCTTTATTGAGAGTTTCAGAAATATCCCTGTCCAGAGACAACCTTTGTAATAGTCCTAGCCACATGCAGGCAGGCAACACCTCAACACCCCTCCAAGCCCGGATGCCTGCTTGCAGGTGCATAGGATTACTTCACAGGTTGTATCAGAAGAGTTACATTTTTAAAAATCTCAGTATAGGTGTGCTGGTGCCACCGAGGGTGTTGTCTTACTGGATGGTCTTAGAGGGACCCTTTGCTGTTCTATTCACACATGTGTCAACGTCGCATCCTTCTGTGATCACACCACGGAGGGGAGCAAAACAGGGGGACTGACAATACCTGAGCACCCTTTGTTACATTTGATTATATTCAAATTTCGTCGAATAACTTTGAACTGTCGCTAGTGGTTGAAATCTGTATGCGAAAGCAAAAAATCCAGTCACACTGCACTCAAAAGGAGTGCTATCACTTTCAATGAGGATGGAGCGCCACAGTTTTCTCAGCGAATGGTCGAAACGTCAGAGGGTGTCAGCAGTGTGAAAGTTTATAAAGAACGTCGTTCTGTTGCTCATCGCAATACAAACTGCCGTTTTCGAGCACGAAATGTATGGGAGTCAACGCCCCAAGGGCCCGGGTGATTTCATTAACGCCCTTAATGCCACCCCGTGAAGCTCTTCCGCATCGATTCAGACGAAATATTTTACTCAGTGTTGCAAAGCTGGGCGTCGCAGAAATAACATCCATGTTAGTAGTGAAACGTGCTCGCCACATAAACAACTGAAGTCTAGCCCTTTCTCGCGTGTGTCGACACCTTGCTGTTTTAAGCGTCTTCGAGCTCAAGAGTGAAGTCGCAGGGCACCACGGTTTTGCACGTTTACAGAAAAATTCTGTAGGCACCTTTGAGCCAAATTTCAAACTTCTACGTCGCAATGGGAAATAATTACGGGGTTTAGAAAATGTGGTGCTTTAATTGTATTGCGCAGTTTGTATGTAGATGAATATGTGAGTTTCGAGAGTTGTCCACCTGGAAGATCATATCTCCTTGACGTTTTAATGGTCCATATGTTATGGTCTGAGTTAGCGTAATGTTGCATGAGCATACTGACTTCCAAATCTTTGAACACGATGTACTCACGGTCAGTGTTATTGTGACACTGTACTTCTTCGTTTCACATGTGTGTTTTTTCAGGGGGCACTTGGACCTGACTTCATTTTTGGGATGATAATGCGTAACTGCATCGAAAAGCTGAGGGGGAAGAGCTCTTTCAACGTGAGGATACACGGAAAATGGGGTGGCCTGCCCGTCCACCCGACTTAAATACCATAGACCACGTGTGGGATGCATTGGGGAGGCGTATTGTAGCACGTTTTCATGCAACAAGGACCATTCAGTAGTTGTCAACCGAGCTTGTAGAGGAATGGAATGATGGAATTCCTTACCTCGAGCACTCCTTCCTAATCTTGTGGCCAGTACAAGAGCACATTGCAGAGCATACACTGCCATCCGTTGTGATCGCACACAATAGTAAGAACCATGTCCCGCCTTTTGTAGCATGTACGGAATTATCGTGAGTCGCGGTGACTTCAGTGTAACTGTTAAATTTGTATAAAAGTCTATTTCTGATCGTTCCATTGCTTATTTCTTCAAGTTACCTTCTGCACTGTACTGTAGTAGCTCTTTCTATGTATGGACCAAGTTTCAACGACCTACTGTGTCAGTGCCACATCGTGTGAAAGTGACTACCGTCCTTAGGTTTTGCACACCAGTGTAAGCCTACATTTTCCGTTTGCTTCACCTAAAATTCGTCTCGTAATACATTGTCCCGTTTTGTAGCTAATACCTTTCACAGATAAGCGACCCTTTCCTAGTATACCGTAAATAAATCTAAATCTTCCCTTTTCTTTGAGTAAAATTCAGGAAATGTGAACATTCTACTTGAAATCCTTGTGTGTTTCTGCTTCCTGGTATTTGCATAATACGACTGATATAATTTCCTATTAATTAATCGTTTAAGTAAACTCTATATACTATACGAATGGCGGCAGTGTTGGTTCTGCACCTGATCCCAGTAAACGGCACCTCACGGCCCTAACTCTGATGTAGCTATCAATTTCGGAAACTACAAGCCTCTGTCATGCAGAACCAGGACTACGAAGACATTCACCTTTCTTAGCCGGCCGGGGTGGCCGAGCGGTTCTAGACGCTACAGTGTGGAACCACGCGACCGCTACGGTCGCAGGTTCGAATCCTGCCTCGGGCATGTATGTGTGTGATGTCCTTAGGTTAGTTAGGTTTAAGTAGTTCTACGTTCTAGGGGACTGATGACCTCAGAAGTTAAGTCCCATAGTGCTCAGAGCCATTTGAACCATTTTTGAACCTTTCTTACATGTCTGGAAACAAAATCAGCGATACACAGCTGACACATCAAGACGACGTGTTGCGCGTTTCTTCGGAATGATCATCGATCCACTTGCTGTCCGAGAACGTCAACTTCAATACGAGACAGGGCAATGTTGTATTGGACGATGACGATATATAAAATAGATAGCACAGTAGGCATACTAGGAAAAGAAGTATGGAACTTTCCTGAACAAAAGCGTATGCGGAAACTAATTTCCCGTAACCAAAGTTATCTTGCATTTTTGCGTGCTAGATATGGGTCTGCCTCTTGACACCAGAAATGAACCAACATAAAAATCGTGAGAGGTAGCCGGTTACTGTGTACCACACAAGTCGACATCGATTTAATCTTTTGCGTAGTTTACGGCCAGTGTGTCTCGGGATAGAAAACGTATATATATTTATGACGTTGTAAAGGGTAAAATAATAACTGACAAATGCTACGCAATTATTCTGAACCAAATGTTAGAGTAAACTACGCCATATCATGCGTATTTTGTTTAAGAAAAGAACAATTTTTATCACTACAGAACCTACAAAGGTGTTGCGCAACGGAGATGCGGCGGAATGTAAAGCAGTAATGCCACCCACCATGTCCAACAGATATGGTAGCTTCTGCACTCCACCCAAAACTTTGTCTAAAGATATATGTGACTGGAAAAAGTTCTGAGTTGATTAAGTAGGTTACGGAAATAGTATAAATTATAGAATCGTACTCCAGACCTGGAATCTACTTCCTAGAAATAAATGTGACAAAACACACTGACCCAAACGTGAAATCGTCCCAAAGTAAGAACATTTTTAGCCACACAACACGCTCTACTCTTCTGCCCAGAAATTTTCTTCTTGTCATTGTATACGATATCATAGACATCTTCATGGTGTACTCTGTGACTTGCACCGAGTGAGGTGACGCAGCGATTGGCACACTGGACTCGTACACACGAGGGTGCTGATGATCTCGCCGCTTAGGACTCTAAACCACTACACATCATCAACACCACATTCGTGAGGATGACGACTCAAATCCTCTGGCGATCCAAATTTAGGTCTTCCGTGATTTTCCTACATCACACTAGGCAAAATGTAGGGGTGGCACCTTTGAAAAGAGCACGACCGATTACCTTCACCATTATTTCGTAATCCTAGCTTCTGATCCGTGTCTAATGACCACGCTGTCGATACCAAGTTAAACCCTCGTCTCCCTTCTTCCTTTTCTGTAACTCACTGGGATGAGTATTACGGGTAGCAACTTTTAATGTAATTACAATAGTTCTCATCTCTCCTGCGAGATGAGAGTTGGTAGAAAGTGGTCTTACCTCCTACAAGCTTAAAACCTCTCTACAAGTGTCTTCCAAGAGTAGAGATAAGTATAATACCGAAATGAAAAATGCAGAAGTCATATTGGCTCCTTCGGCTACCTAAAAACCAAAAATTAAAGAAAAATTGAAAATAAGATGAAACAGGAAAGAGCTTACGATGCAATAATTAAAACAAGGCTTCTTCGCGACTCTCATATGGATGGGAGTAGCTGCGCCAATGTTGATATCACCAAACAGTCTTGGTAAATCGTTAGATACAGTTCTGCGCTACCACATAGTAAATGAAAGCTGTCTAATTCTGCAGTGTGTCGCGATCTTTGTCAGCGAAAGTAGGAACTTCTGTTATGATGGAAGTTCCCGGAAAGAGACTGATAGATACAAACCCACATGCTTCTTGAGGGATGTGGTTGGTACCTTCGACATCTGGCCTCGTTGTAGGGATTTGCTCAATGAGTTTCTGGAACATCTGAAGTCACGCTGCCAAATTATTAAGTTTATCATGAAGCTAGAAAAGGATGACCAGTTGACGTTTCTGGATGTACTTGTCAAAACGAGAGCAGATACCTCGTTTGGCCACAGTTTGTATCGCAAACTTATACACACTGATTTACGCCTGCAAGCTAGCAGCTGTTACATCCCAGTGCAGAAGAACGAGTTCTGAAGACATTGGTCCGCAGAGCGCACAGCTTGTCAGACCCAGACAGTCTGGCAATAGAAATTGAAAATCTGTGATCAGTTTTCCTGCAAGAACGGATACACAGACAGACAGATTCAGAAGGTCCTTCAAGCACAAACTCTGCGAGACGACCTAGAAAAAGAGCAAAATGAGGGATGACTCAAAGACTGTGGCGTACCTGTCCTGTGTAGGATCTACTTCCACCAAAATCAGCAGGATTCTCAGGAAGCACAACATCATGTGTGTGTCCTATCCACCTACCAAAATAAGTGGGGAACTGGGATATGTGAAAGATGACCTCAGACAACGAAAACCAGGAATTTTTAATATACTTTGTCACTGCGGTACGTCACACATTGACGAAACAGCTTGTACAGTAGACATTACATGAAAAGAACATGAGAAGCACCCATGACTAAGACAGGCAACTGCATAAGCTATTGCTGACACCCTCTGTAACTCAGACATTCAATGAACTATAATTAACCAGGCTTCCGGTACAGACCCCCAGATATTGGGATGGTGTTATAAGTGAGTCCATGGAGATAAATAACTCCGAATGAGACTGCCAGTTGCACCTAGAATAAATGGGCTGTTAAAAGCACGTAGAGAGGGCATTCCACAGCAGCAAATTGACAGCAACGTTGGAGCAACTGCCAGATGCTTGAGGAAACCGCTGTTCTCATACGTGGGAAAGTGTATTCACCATATCCATAACACGGGGGCTTCTTGCAACATCTCAAGCAAATACATATCACGGGATATGCTATAATGGTCAGTTTTAATGTGGTATCCCTGTTTACTGCGGTGACACTAAAAGAATCGTTGGAAGTGATTGCAGAGATATTTGACGATGCTCTTCTGGACCTGTTAACGTATATACTGACATCAACTTATTTGCTGTAAGAGGGCCAACATAATATGCAGACACAATGTATAACTATGGGTAGTCCTCTGTCTCCAATGGTTGCCAATAGGTTCTCGGAAATATTTGTATGGGAGGCATTAAAGATGGCTTGATAGAAACCAAAATAGTTCTTCAGACATGTGGATAATAGCTTTGTGATATAGCCTCGTGGTAGGGATAGGCTCAGTCAGTTTCTGCAACATCTGAAATAACGCCAACTGAATATTAATTTCACCATGCAACTGGAAATAATGGCCTGTTGCCATTGCTGTATATAATTGTCAGCGGTACAGCAGATGGTTCGCTTCGTCACACTATGTATTGAAAACCTACACACACCAACTTATACCTGAGAGCCAGCAGCTGTCACCACTCAGGGCAGAAGAACGGAGTTCTGAAGACATTGGTCCACACAGTATACACCTTGTTGGGTCCAGATAGTCTGGCAGTGGAAACACAACATCCTCGATCACTGTTCTGGAAGAACGGATGCATGGGCAAACAGAATCAAGAGGTTCTGTAACCAGCAATTCCGACACACGATCAAGAAGAACAGGAAGATTATGGAAAGACAGTGACGTACCTGTCCTATGAATGAACTATTTCTGCCAAAATCAGCAAGATTAAGGAGAAACACAACATCAAGTGTGTATGTGTTCTGTCCATCTGCCAAAACAAGAGGGCTACTGAGAAATGTGAAAGATGACATTGAACAATGAAAATAAGCAGTTTATAATCTGCCTTGCCAATGGGGCATCTCGTACTTTGATCAAACAACTAAGACTATGGGCATCAGATGCAAAGAATATCACGGGCATACTCGAATACAGAGGAAACTAAATAAGCCATTGCTGAACGCTGTAGGGAACTCAGTCATTTCACGGACCATGATGAACCGTGGTTCTGTCACAAACCCCCAGCTACTGGGACAGGTTATCAGAGGATCTATAGAGATAATGGTGACGTATAACCTGATGAATTGTGATACTGGGTACTAATGCTGTTGAGTCTGGGATGCTGAAATGGATGTAGCAAACGCAATGGGGAGAGCGGCAGAATTTGACAAAAAGAAGAAATGAGGGTATGGGCATGGGAAACGAACACCAGATAGAGCACCAAGAGCACCGGATAGAATGTAGATAAAGTAGAACGTCGCAGAGTGCTTCTAGCGCTAGTGGACCGCAAAGGGGAATCCTGCAACTGCGTCGGACCGAAAGCGTAACGCCAGCACGCAAACTGGTGTATGGTCCCGACGACGAAACAACAACGCTTGGCTTGGAGCAGTGGAACGCCATAGGTGGCTTCTAGTGGAAGTGGACTGCAGAGAGATCATCTGGAACCGCAGCGAACTGAAAACGGTTCCCTGTCGATATTTCGAGGTGGAGATGTAGCACAAATTTCCGACAGGATTAAGCACTACATGACCTTCAGAGCTGTGAACAAGATCAAACTTTGGGCGAACATAAGTGCCACACGCTCCCTGTGGTAGCTACGGAGCTTTTACGTCTTCACCCGAACATAGCAGCCTCCTTAGCAAGCGAAGTTTGGGACAGGGTAGACAGTGCCTCTTGTTCTGTAGAGGAGTGAGCAAGGAACAATGCTTCAGCATGCCATTCTGCAATTTTGACCGCATGAATAAGATAACACAGCATATGGACGACACTCTCTCTGTGATGAATATAAGTGGCAATCAGTTTGATGACACCGCTTTGAATATACTCGTCAGGTGTCTCAACTTTGCAACGACTGCTAAAAATGTGTCCATTTCAGGTTTCATTAATGCAATGGAACAAGTAGCCAACAAAATATCACCAAATGTGGCAGAAGAAATTCGCCAGGAGACCTGCAGGACCCTCACCAGAAACATCACAAGTGACAAGTGGGGTGCACTCAGGAAGCTCCAGGAAGACAGCAGCATCGTGGCGTTGCCAGCAGACGAAGGGAACTCTACAGTTGTTTTACAGCCAGTTGAATATGATGAGAATTTTTGTTTGTGGCCCTATTTAATAAGTGCACAAGAAGATCATGGCCCTCTTTAAGGAAACAGGGGTGCCTCAAATGCTCATTAAACAGTTTCGAACGAGAACACAGTTTCCACCTAGACTAAATGGGGTGTCAGAAGTACACAAAGAGGCATGCCGTTGCACCCAGCTGTAGGCGTAACATTAGCACATCAAGGTACCTGACAACCAAGTGCTTGAAAGAACTGCTGTTCGCATTTGTAGAGAAATGTATTCACCACATTCACAACTTCAGGGACTTCTTGCGCTGCCTCAAGCAACTATTACAGAATCTTATATAATGGTCAATTATGGTGTGGTATCAGTTTTCACTAGTGCGCCACGGAAAGACTCGTTGGGACTGACTGCATAGAATTTTGAGGAAGCTCTGCTCGACCTGCTCAGGCATGTACTGACGGAGGACAGCTGATGTCTTGTTTGGCAACAGTGTCTATCGCAGACCTACACACGTTGATTTATAACTGCAGGTCAACAGCTTTCACGAACCAGTGCAGGAGAATGGAGTTCTGAAGACATGAATCAACAGAGTACACATTTTATCAGATCCAAATAGTGTGGCTGTAGAAACAGAGCATCTACTATCAGTGTTCTATAAGAATGGATACATGGCCCAACAGATTCAGAAGACCCTTTAACAAGCCACTCTGCCACACGATCTAGACGCTGTGGCCGAGCGGTTCTAGGTGCTTCAGTCTGAAACCGCGCTGCTGCTACGGTCGCAGGTTCGAATCCTGCCTCAGGCATGTCTGTGTGTGATGTCAGGTTAGTTAGGTTTAAGTAGTTCTAAGTTCTAGGGGACTGGTGACCTCAGATGCATAGTGCTAAGAGCCATTTGAACCACACGATCTAGAAGGAGAACAACATCAGGGAATGACTGTGGAGCACATCTCCTGTGGGGCACCTGTTTTCACCAAAATCAGCAAAATTCACAGGATGCCCAACATCAAGTCTGCGTTCTGTCCACCTACTAAAGTAAGAGGGCTACTGGTAAATGTGAAAGATGACCTTGGACTACGAAAATCAAGAATTTATAATATGCCTTACCACTGTGGCATGAAGTATATTGGTCAAAGAAGTAGTACAGTGGACATAACATACAAAGAACGACAGGCAACTAAATCAGACATTGCGGAATACTGTCTGGAACTCAATCATTCCATGAACTATGATGAAACCAGTGTTCTGTCAGAGACCTTCAGACACCGGGACAGTGTTATAAGAATGTCTATAGAGATACAAATAACCTGTTGAACCGTGATACTGTGTGCCAACTCAGTGGAGCCTGGGATCCTGGACTGGAGTTACTGAAAATGCAACGGGAGCATCAGCAACAGAACTCACTCAACAAAAAGATGATCTGATGGTCTGAACATGAGAAATGAAGCCCAGATAGAGCACCAGGTGCGCTGAACCGAAGATGGTACGTCGTAGGTCGCTTTTAGAGGTAGCGGACCACAAAGGGGACAACTGGAACCCCCTTCGATCGGAAACTGTACGTCAGCGCGCAGACTGGTGCACAGAACCGAAGATGACACATCAATGCTTAGCGTGATGCATCGGACCTTTGAGGGAAGACCTTTGACGGAAGACCTTGCAATGTATTTAACTAGAGCGGGCAGCAGAGAGAACACCTGGAACGGAACGCCAACTCACAGACAGGTGCTCCACGCGAAGAGGGAACGACTAAGGACGCTGCTAGCGGTAGAGAGCCTAGAGTCCTAGACCAACGATAGGGGCGGAGAGGGTAGGTGTAGATACTGGACAGGTACCATTCGATAGTAGGTAGCACCTTATAAAGATAAAGAGTCGTGTTGTTTAAATAACGTTCTACAACGACTCTGATAACCGGCGGAATACCCGACACATCAAGACGTCAACACATCGCCGAAAAAGCCTGAAGAATTGCGTAAAGAGACTCCGTGGGGCGGATATGTACCGAAATATCAAGAAGATAAACAAGTTGCTATGTAGGAACGGCAAGAGTTCTTTCAGTTTCCTGCTGAGATGGGGAGATGGAGATGCAGGCCTAATATCCGTTCTTGAAAGCATTAAACTTCTCATCAACTCCAGAGTGGCGTACAAGATAAAACGTTGGGTGAGTATGGCACTTGTGAGAGAGAGGTTTCGACATATGTACTACACGCTAGATGTGTTAGCCAGGGAGATTTTTCATCTTCTTCTGTACATGGCAGCCTACTTAGCAGCTGAATATTCTGACAGGGTAGACAGCGCCTCTTCGCCTCTAGAGGAATGTCTCAGCATCCCAGTCTGCGAAGTTTGATTCCGTGCGTAAGATAATCCAGCAGATGGAGGACAGTTGTGATTATCCTAAGTGGAAAGTAGTTTGGCGATACTACTCCACTTTGTAACGACTCCTAAAAGTGTTTCCATTTCAGGTTTCATCAGTGCAGTGGAACAAATAACCAACATACTCCACCAAATGTTGCAGAATAAATTCGCTAGGAGATCTTCAGAGTGCTCATCAGGACAAATCCCCTAAAATAGACCATCTCAACCGTTGAGAGGCTTTCACTGAGGAGGCTTTAAGAAGACAGTGGGATCATCGTGTCGGCAGCAGACAAACGGAATTCTTTTGCAGCTCGCTGATTACGGTGAGAATGTGTGGCTTCTTCAGGAGGACACTGCGTACAGACCTTTTGAATGTTACCCTACGGAAAAAGAGCACAAGAAGACCAATGCTCCCTTAAAGGGTACTGTTATGTATGGAAAGGTCATTAAATAACTATGAACGAGAGTGGCAGTTTCACCTAGACTGTATTCGGTGGCAGAAGTGCACGAAAATGTCATTCTCTTCCTATTTTCTAATCCTAATACAGCGTATCTTCAGGTATACAGAAATGGTAGACTAATATCATTGGTGAAACTAAATATGACTTACAATTCTCAGTCGATGCAAAATAAAACACGTTATTCAGAACCCTAGAAAAATATTGCTATCAGTACGAAGACCTGATGCCAGTTGCCGGTGGTGGCTTACGCTGGTACCAATGGTATGTGTTATTTAGGATCAGAAGAGATTCTCTCTGGATTCAGGCAGCTAACGAAAGTGGTAGAAATGGTACAGGCTATCAGTCTAGGAAGGTACCGGAGTTCCAAGCGCTAATAGAAAGCACTGGTGCTCAAATCGTTGTAGGCACTGAAAGCTGCCTAATGCCTGAGATAAGATGTGCCGAAATTTTTGCGAAAAATCTAACAGTGCACCGAAAGGATAGGCTAAACAAAGTTGACGGTGGCGTCTCTGCTGCCGTTAGAAGCAGTTTATCTTCTCGCGGAATGGCAGTAGATAGTTCCTGTGAGTTGGTATGGGTAGAAGTCACTCTTGGCCACCAGAATCAAATAATAATTGGTTTCTTTTACCAACCTTCCAGTTCTGATGATACAATTGCTGAAAGGTTCAAAGAAAACTTGAGTAAACATCATTCGAAATTGTGTTAAATGCATTCTCTGAAAATTGTTCGAGCAGTTAATTCATAAGCACATGCGTATAGTAAAAGGTTGTGAAAACACTTGCCCTCTTAGCAACAAATAATCCTGAGTTAATAGTGAGCATCGAAACGGATACAGGGATTGGCGAACATTGGGTTGTCGTGGCGATATTTAATACTGAAACTCCCAAATCCTCCGAAAATAAATGAAAAATATACCTATTCAAAAAATCAGATAAAAATTCACTTGACGCCTTCCTGAGAGACAATCTCCACTCCTTCCAAATTAACGATATAACTGTAGACTAGATGTGACTTCAATTCAACGAAGTAGTTTCGCCAGTAATTCACAGATTTATACAAAATAACTTAGCAAACGACGGAGCTGATCCCCCTTGGTAAAAAAAAAAAAACGTGTCAGAACACTGTTGCAGGAACAACGAAAAGAGCATGTCAAATTTAAACGAACGCAAAAATCTCAAACATCGGAGATCTTTTACAGAAGGTCGAAATTTAGCGCTGAAATCAATGTGAGATGCTTATAATAGTTTCCGCAATGAAACTTTATCTCGAAACCTATCAGAAAATCCATAGAGATTCTGATCGTATGTGAAGTATGCTAGCGGCAAGACACAGTCAATACCTCCTCTGAGTGATAGCAATTGACATACTATCGAAGACAGGTCTGCGAAAACAGAGTTACTAAACACAACGTTTCGAAATTCCTTCACCAAAGAAGACGAAGTAAATACTCCAGGATTCGAGCCAAGAACAGCTGCCAATATCAGTAACTTAGAAATTGATATCCTCGGAATAGTGAAGCAAATTAAATCACTTAATAAAAGCAGGTCTTCTAGTCTAGAATCTATACCAGTTGGGTTCCTTTCAGAGTGTACTGATGCAATAGCTCCATACTTGACAAACATATACAACGGTTCGTCGACGTAAGATCCGTACCCAAAGGCTGGAAAACTGCACAGCTCACACCAGTATTCAAGAACGGTAGTAGGAATAATCCAATAAATTACAGGCCCATATCATTATCGCCGATATGCAACAGGATTTTGGAACATACATTGTATTCGAACACTATGAATTACCTGGAAGAAAACTGTCTATTGACACACATTCAACGCGGATTTAGAAAACATCATTCTTGTGAAACACAACTGGCTCTTTACACACACGAAGTGTTGAGTGCTATTGATACTGTACCACACAAGCGGCCTGTATGGAGTATCGTCTCAGTTATGTGACTGAGTTCGTGATTTCCTGTAAGAGAAGTTACAGTTCGTAGTAACTGACAGAAAACCATCGATTGAAACAGAAGCGATTTCTGGCGTTCTCCAGTATAGTGTCATAACCCTCTGCTGTTCCTGATTTACATAAACTATTTAGGAGACAATCTGAGCAGTCGTCTTAGGTTGCTTGCAGATGATTCTGTCGTTTATCGTATAGTAAACTCATCAGAAGACCAAAATAAATAGCAAAACGATTTTCAGAATATATCTGAATGGTGTGACAATTGGCAATTGACCCTACATAACGAAATGTGGGAGGTAATCCACATGACTGCTAAAAGGAGTCCGTTGAACTTCAGTTACACGATAAATCTGCCTAATCCAAAGTCCGTAAATTCAACTAAATACCTAGAAATTAGAATTACAAACAATTTAAATTGGAATGAACATATAGAAAATGCTGTGGCGAAGCCAAACCAAACATTCCGTTTTATTGGCAGAACACTTAGAATATATAACAGATCAACTGAAAGTGACGATACTATGCTTGCCCGTCCTCCTCTTTTGGAGTACTGCTGTTCGATCTGGCATCCTTGCCAGGTAACATTAACGGAATACGTCGAGGAACTTCAAAGATGATCAGCTCGTTTTGTATTATCGCGATATAGGGAAGAGAGTGTCACACAAATGATACAGGATTTGGGACCTACACCATTGCGGCGCGGTATTAGCCGAGCGGTCTAATGCGCTGCAGTCATGGACTGTGCGGCTGGTCCCGGCGGAGGTTCGAGCTCTCCCTCGGGCATGGGTGTGTGTGTTTGTCCTTAGGATAATTTAGGTTAAGTAGTGTGTAAGTTTAGGGACTGATGACCTTCGCAGTTGAGTCCCATAAGATTTCACACACATTTGAACATTTTGAACCTACACCATTAAAACAAAGTCGTTATTCGATGCGGCGAAAACTTCTACCGAATTTTCAATCACCAACTTTCTCCTGCGAATGCGAAAATATTTTGTTGACGCCGACCTACATATGGAAAAATGATCATCATAATAAAGTAAGAGAAATAAGAGCTCGCACGGAAAGATATAGGTGTTTGTTTCTTCCGCACGCTGTTCGAGGGAGGAATAATAGAGAATTATTGTGAAGGTGGTTCGATGAACCATCTGCAGGTACTTAATTGTGACTTGCAGAGTATCCATATTGTTGTAGATGTACGTGTAGATGTAGATGAAGACCGTAAGATGATCAACACATAAATTAAAAATTATCAAATGTAATGTAACGGTCGTAAAGAAGTGAAGCTACGTGGAAAATTTTATTTCCCTACCTCAGATTAATCCCCAAAATCAATCTTAACAATAAAATATTGAAATCGATTTAGGCGGAGCGAATACATATAGAATGGTCACGTAGGTTGTGAGGTTAATGCACATACTAGGCTGAGACGCTCTGGAAAAATTCGAAGTAAGTGCTATTCGTTCACGAATGAGTCGCAAGCAAAAATCTCAAGTAAGCTATTGTTGAATAATTTCCTGCTGTCCGTGACCCTTAGAAGTTGAGTTTACGGCAGAGATACGAAAAAGCAGTGTAATTCGTCGTGAGTTTATGTACTCAGAGTTGAAGCGACACAGAAACACTCAACGGCCTCCAACTGAAAATGTTGAATGAAATGAAAGACTTACGCGTGAAATTTCGAGAGTATACCTTCCAATAAGAATCAAGTGGAAACAAAAACATTTCGTGAAATGATTATGATGGACAAATTAGAGGAATTCGACCTTTCATAGCTGCGAATCGACAGTAGTATTTCTCGCGCATCGTCCGTGAATGGAAGAGCAAGACGATAAAATGACGCTGGCATTGTACATACTGTCTTCAATGCATCGTACTTAGTGTAAGGAGCATAGTTATTGGGATACAGTACATGATCTCCACTAAAGGTGCACTAATATGCACATTCTTCGCAGAGGAAGCTACGTTTGTAGACATTTCATTTGCAAGCAGATATATCACAAGTATTTAATTTTAGTGACCCCACTTTCCTCACATGTTGAGGGTAACGCCATTTCAAGTTAAGACTATAAATTAGTTCCGCATTCGTGGTGATCAGAATTGGGTTTCTGGTCGACAACGAGGTCATTATAGACGGAGCACAAGCTCGGATTAGGGAAGGATGGAGAAGGAACCATCTTGGTATTTGCCTTAAGCGATTTCAGGGAAATCACGGAAAACCTCAATTATGGTGGCCGGACGCGGGTATGAACCTTCGTACTCCCGAATGCGAGTCCAGTTGGCCAACTTCAGTGCTAATTAACTCGGAAACGGCGCAATATATCTAATTTTTTTCTTAACAATTATTTGTCATCACGGACTACTCTGCAACACCCTTACAAGCTTTCCAGGCTGTTTCTAACCACGGTGTATATTGAAAAAGTAAGTTGGTGACTTGCGGTTAAGTCAAAAATAGTGATTAGTAGCAGGAGGAGCTCCTTCAGGTAAATTGGAAAATTATGGCGGAGAAGCTCCTTAGTACACGGCACAGTTAACCTACAAACTTTAGCATATGACCTGGACGTGGAAGATTTAAAGGAAAGTAGCGAAACAGTTTTTTTAGGAAACGCTACACGCTCCTCCTTTGAAGTCACCCTTGACGCTCTTTGACAATAAATTGTGTATAATCCATCTTTAAGAGTATGTATGCTCACATGAGAGCTGCAGTCTGGGTACAGATACAGCCTAAGTCGGAGAAAACAAAATGCTAAAGAATCTTTCGTGCACTAAACTAAGCAAGTTTGAATTGGTATCATCAATAATCAGCTTGCATCACAAGGCAATACTCATACCGGCAGGTACACAGCATACATGGCCACAGATTACACGACGCTAAGCCACGGCAGCAAGCAATTATGTGCAATGCAGGACACTGCTGTGTCGCCTTCGGCACGAGCGCCGCAGATGTTCTGCGAGTGATAATGGCTTTTGTGCCCCTAAACATGCTGGTCCTGAGGAGAGCATTGTAACTATGATACAGAACTTTTTCTTCTCTCAAGGCATAAATAAGATCGTGGATGGAGCTGATCCTCTTATTTATTTGTTTCCGTATGCTAAGAGTTTTTAGATTCGTGAGACCGGATGGTCTTCCAGTCAGCAAAATGACAACTTAATCTTTAGTAAGAGAGAGTACGCTTCATTGTTTCAGTGAAACCCGTACATTTTGTGCAGGGGTTTTCCCAGTTTGAATTGTTCGGGTGTCACGTTACTGAGGCCGAAGAGGAAAACTAGACAGGAAATTGGTTGCATGAGTGTCAGAAACCAGGCAAAAATCGTACCCAGGCTGAATGTTACCCTGTGCTAGTGAGCAAAAATGTAGTGTTGAAATACGCATTTTCGCACTTTCTATTTCTTTGGTGTATTGATCATTGAAAGTACCAATGAGTCAACACACCTGTATGTGTTCAATTATCTAATGTCACCGTCGTGGATGGCACGCCCCGTAAACTGTGAAGACATAAACGGCGAAGCTTTATTTCACTTGCTGAGGTATGGTGGGGGAATTGACCGCAGACTTTTAGAAAACGCCATTCAGGTACTCACGTTATTGTTATTGTGCTATAATCTTTCGCAAATTAGAACATTCGACAAGAATGTATAGTATATGTATTTTAACACCCTTCGATGTAAAATACATGTTTTTTCAATATTTTTAATATGAGTTCCATACTGACAAGTACTTCTCCATTACATCGTTAATGTGGTAGTCTCATTTCATATATCAGCAGATGTCCATTGCACCATACTTCACCTCTGTTCGTCACCGTAGTGATTTTTACATCACATCGCAGTTATAAATATTGTCTGTACGCATTATATGTGAGCATTACCGTTATGAAGGATCTTTGGTTCATCATTTCACGAAATGCGCCGCCCCTCTCTTGTAAGCTTTTAATAGTTAATTTTTCCTGTGAACTCCTCCACACCTTTTTCGTTTGTGGGTCTATGGCATCATCTATTTCATAAATGTTTAATCGCCCATGGTACAGCACCAAACAATCACTATATCCAAGTGATAGCAGTTCTGGGACATTCCCCAGGCGGATAACTGTTCAAAAATTGGCTCTGAGCACTATGGGACTTAACTTCGGAGGTCATCAGTCCCCTAGAACTTAGAACTACTTAAACCTAACTAACCTAAGGACATCACACACAGCCATGCCCGAGGCAGGATTCGAACCTGCGACCGTAGCTGTCACGCGGTTCCAGACTGAAGCGCCTAGAAACGCACGGTCACACCGGCCGGCCGGATAACTGTATCATATTGCTCTTCCGTAGTTGTGGATGAATTTAAGCTAGCGATAAACTGACAAAAAAAATACATTTTAGACGGCGTGGTAATCCAGTATGCCCATCTGACCGAGACAGACAGATCACATCAACATCCAGGATTGCTATAAGAACTATTCGACGCATTAATTACTCGGTTTTAGGTCCGCCTGTTATGCAAACTGCTCTGTACAAATTCTTAAATTCTTTCAGCACCTTCGTACTACCGTCAGCAGCTTTGTAAAATGTAAACATAATTTGAGTAACGCTTGCTCTAACGAAATGAAGCCTAGAAACAGTTTCTGTCTGTGAAGTTATTACTTTCAATTTTTCTACAATGTTGGTTTCTGTAGCACCCTCCTCACGTTACTGTCAACTAATATACATGTCCTGTAAATATGGACGTCGTTCACCATTGATATCTCTAGGAAAGATATTGGTTGTGAAACGTCCCCTTTGAAAAATTGTACCTGACTGTGCTTAAACTGACACACAATATTTTGTTAGCGCAACGCAATCTGACTTTCAAAATTCCCTACAAAAGAATGGCCCTGACTAACATTAAACTATACCTTTCACAAATCACTTACCTCACAAAAATCTTCGCTGCTCAAGCTACTGCAATACAGCGAGCGCCACTACTGCCAGCTAAATAAAAGATTCAAACTATGGAACGCACTAACTACTGATAGGGATAGTTAGCAAATGAAAGATATTAATAGAGAACAAACAATGTATTTACCTTGATATCATCATATATAAATATAGCAGGTAGCGCTCAATATGAAAATCACTGGCTGTGCTGTGTGCAGTCTGTGGCTAGTTTGCATTGTTGTCTGCCATTGTAGTGTTTGGCAGAGGCAGCTGGATGTGAACAGCGCGTAGCGTTGCGCAGTTGGAGGTGAGCCGCCAGCAGTGGTGGATGTGGGGAGAGAGATGGCGGAGTTTTGAAATTTGTCATGAACTGCTATATTTATATATGATGATATCAAGGTAAACACATTGTTTGTTCTATATTAATATCTTTCATTTGCTAACTATCCCTATCAGTAGTTAGTGCCTTCCATAGTTTGAATCTTTTATTTAGCTGGCAGTAGTGGCGCTCGCTGTATTGCAGTAGCTTGAGCAGCGAAGATTTTTGTGAGGTAAGTGATTTGTGAAAGGTATAGTTTAATGTTAGTCAGGGCCATTCTTTTATAGGGAATTTTGAAAGTCAGATTGCGTTGCGCTAACAAAATATTGTGTGTCAGTTTAAGCACAGTCAGGTCCAATTTTTCAAAGGGGACGTTTCAGTTGCGTCTTGTCCCTGGTCTACTTTACATATGAGCAGAATCTCTTTGAATTTTCTGTCAGATTTCGAGACAAAGTTTCATGGTGGAGACTGGTGTACAAAAAGACCGCATTTTCTCATGGTGTTGGTGGGAATTCGAAGATAACTGGGTTCAGAATGAAAAGGATTATGAAAGTATTGAACTTTAGCTCTATGACCAGTGCTCGAGATTTTCACATAAGTACCGTTTCCCGACTGAATACAAACTCTTATCCTCCTTTGCGGGTAGGAGTACGCAATTGAAGCTTTTCTACTCTCCCTCTTATTGTGTCTGTCTTAACAGCACAAGAGCATTCATTTTTATAGTGATTTATATGTAATGTAGATATGTGTAGATATCCATCCTTTTTTAACTGCATACTCTCACCTCCTGAAACTCCCGTAACAAAGTTGAAATCACTTACAGCGTCTTGTGTAATATGTCTTTAACCCTCTGTCCCAATATGTATTGGAGGGATATTAACAACAAGGTCGGGTGGAAAACCACCCACTGAAATAAATTTGTATTTTAAACAAATTAAAAGTACCGTAACTGATATTAATAAATCAAATGTTTCATGATATTATTGGAAAAAACAATAGAAAGGCGACATTTTATCGAAATAGCCAACACGTAACTGTATGCCCAAATAATCTCCAGTCTTACACGTATAATTTTTTCGGGAGGACGACGGTTCAATCCCGCGTCCGGCCATCCTGATTGAGGTTTTCCGTGATTTCAGGCCAATGCCGGGATGGTACCCTTGACAGGGCACGACCGACTTCCTTCCCCATCCTTCACAAATCCGATGAGACCGATGAAATCTCTGTTTGGTCTCGTCCCCCAAATCAACCTCAACACGTATAATCTTACAAGTGGGTTCCTTCCCAAGGTAAGGTATTCCATTCCAAAAGTAAAATGTTTTTGCGTCACATGTGCTGAAAATTGTCGAGCCAAGTTCACCACATTTTAGGCATAAACACGTTGAAGGACATCGTTCTCGGAAGTTAAGTAACGTTTCATCTACTGTCAAGCATACAGATGGCGTATAATGGCTTTTATACTGAGTGTTAAAAGGAGTTCAGAACTCTTGAAAGGCCGCAGACTTGTTGTTTCGTTTCCTTTAATCCCGTGTACTCTTGTCGTCGAATCTAAGGACAGATAAAAAATTCACACCGGTCCTTACAAATTTTAAATCGAAAAATTGAGGTCTACAATATATGAAAACGTTTCCTGGATGCTCAAACAAGAATTCTTCATGCATCCGCTTTTGTATAGTAACCCATAAAGCGCTTTCATCTCAAGTTTTTCTGTGGGTGCAGTATATCATTGGACAGGGTTCAATCACCTGGCTATTAGTCCGATTTCCTGATTTCTGTATTTCATCAAGATATCAATCATTTCTTCATTTACAAGCAACTAAAACAGTTTTTTCTCATCCGTCATACCTTTAGCGATAGCTTTAGGTAAGCGAAGGTGTGATACTGTATTTTTCGTAGACGTTTTAACGGTTTTAGGCTTTTGAGAAGTGTTGGTCCATATTGTTTCTAAACCTTTTCTTAGAGTAAAATATCTAGCTAGCTTCTTTGTCGTTGTCTTCTGGTAGCTGACCTTCTTGAAGGATTACCTCCTCAGGTTCATAGTTTCGTCGTTGATGGCCTCATCATCAGATAATACGCCATCCGCTGTCTCTGAGAAAGAATCATCAAAATTGTTTTCATCCTCATCATCAGTATCAATAGCCATTTGCCTTTGCAACTCCTCTAAAACATGATACGGGGAGGTGAATACAGTTTCGTTGACCATTGAGGTATATCCTAAAGCAGAACAAAAAATTAACAGTATTAACAATTTTGGATGGAAATCCACCCGAGCTAATGTGACGTGCATGGTAAGGCAGGGTAGAATCCCACCTGAGGTAGTACGCAGAGCGGACAGTACGTACCACGGAGCAGGCGATCCCTCGAATACTGTCAGCGTGACGAGGTGAAAGGATACACTAGCTGGCGATAAGACCTAAACTACATCGCGCATGTGCACTAAGGCAAACAGGGCGCGTGGTTTTCCACCCCACCTTGTGAGCAAAGGGTTAAAAGGAATAAACAATAAAAAACTTCCCTTCCCAGTACTTCCTCTTTCTACACCGGTAGCAGCGCAAAAGCCGGAAGCGCAGAGCGGCAGCACATGGCCGTGATGAAGCGGGAGCGGTGAGTGGGGCTTCAGTGGAACTGCCGCGCGGCCAGTTCTGCAGCGACAGCGGGCTGTCGTGATTTGAAAGCCCCAGCCGGCCCGCTAATTATGCATTCGCGGGCGCAGCGCAGAGGCTGCATATCCATTCTAGAGACTGCGCCCTGTTTTATCCCCGTGTTATCGCCGACGCTTGCCTTCCTGCACGCTTTTCGCTTGGTGGCTGGAGGGCGTTGGCCGTTAACGTAAAGAAAGCGACCAGCCTTCCGCCAGATTACAGCCCGTCGCAGAGCGATGTAAGATTACCCACCCGCCTAATGGCTGACATTAATGAGGTGCGGGAAGGGTAGCATTTATAATATCTTCTGCCGCAACAAATTTCCTCGGTTTCCTTTTTAAGAACGTTTAAACTGCCGCCAATAAAAGTTACTCGTCTAAAGCATTTCCTTATCTTCGTTTTGTTTTTTATTGCAGAACATTTATGGCGAGGTTTATAATTTCCAGTTCAACCCCTACTCACTAAAATACACTCAGGACGAATACGGTACCGCTTAGGTCCTGTTGTCATAAGTCTTACACGGAGAGACTAGAAACAAACTGAAAATCTTGTCAGGATGTTGCAGGGTAGGTTGTATTGAGAAATAATTGTTAAGAAAAAAACTGGATACGTTGCAGCTTTTCAGAGATAATTAGCATTGAAGTCAGCCGAATCTGGTCGTCGTCCGCGCAAATTCAAGCGGCCCACCAGGTACAATTACTGTCAGTCGTTCTCACAGGGTAGATCATAGCGTACGAGACTGCTCAGCCTTTAGCTCGGGTTCGATCCATACTACCGTCCCATGCCCAATTTTTCTCTCTCCGTCTGGTCCGGTTTTAGGAAACCAAATAAAGAACACGTTTGCCGACACCATCTCTGGCGAGCTGCTTGAATTTTCGCGCGCGACGACCTGATTGGATAATTTCAGAGCTAATTAACTCAGAAAGGACACACTGTATCGAATTTTTTTCTTAACAACTATTTCTCAGCACAACATACCCTGCAACACTCGTTTAATCTTTTCAGACTATTTCTGACTACTGTGTGTATTAATTTTACGTATTGCGAGGACGTGGAAAAATTTTCTCGCTCTTGGGCAAAGACGGCCTATTTCACGTATTTCATAGTAATTGCGCTGCTTTGTATAATTAAACAGTCTGACTGAGTCACGATGCTACGAACTTCCGGGAGTGATGGAGAAGAGAGAATGTATGAAGCTGAAGTAAAGAATCACGATCCGGAAACGACCGAGTAGAAAGTTATAAGCGAAAATCGTTCTGATACCTCTGACATAGTACACATATACTGTTGTTTTTAAAATATAACATACTACACTTATTATTCGTCAAAGGATGTGGTTCCAATATGATGGAGCCCCGTCTCAGTTAGAACACATTCCCTGAAAAGTGGATAAGCAGACGAGGTACAGTTTTCTGGTTAGCACGTTCACCTGATATCACCTCGCTGATTTCTTCTGTGGGGTCACGTAAAAAGCCTTGTATCAGAGGTGCCTGTCGGGACTGAAGAGGACCTCCTGGTAAGAATTCTCGCTGCCTGCGACGCCGTTCAGGGATATCAGAATGGGCACGAGAGAATTGTGAGCAAAGATGTCATGCCTGCATTGACGCTGGGGAACGCCAATTTCGCTAACTGTTATAAAAGTAGCAGCTTGTGGAACTTGTGCTGGTAAATGGAATTCATAATTACTGTTCCGTAGACGTAAAATTTTCGGTCTCTCTGATATCAATTTACGTATACCGTTACTATTTCATCTACAAGGGAAATTATCTAAGGGTATTGGGGAGAATATTGCAGGAATTTGGAAGTTGGGGCCCTTAGTTTCATCACTGCATGAAGCTAAGGGAGAAGTTGAGTAGATTTTCACTTATACCTCCGACTCGATCGTTTACGGACCAGGATCCCTTAAGTCACACTGATACGTAGAGACTTCTCCATCATCCCTGAATGTTTGTAACATTATCATGGAATAACCCCGTATGTTCTTAGTATGGCCGTGGTTCATGTGATGTATCAACTGCCATCTTTGTATCTCGTTATGGCTCTTACATACCTAATGTGATTTTGTAACATACCAAGTTGTGCTTTGGATCATACATCTAACCAGTGGGCTCAAGTAAACCATTTTGTGCTGAAGATGCTACCGAGCTTTGCCTGTAACTCATGCCGTATTGCCACTAGGGCAATGAATGTTAGTTACTAAAGTAAATGTTGATTTTAATTAATTATGTCTTATGTTGTTATGTACTGTAATTTCCACAGATCTGAGGAGACTTACAGATTACGAGGGAAATCAGTCAATGTAAATGATAAGATACTACAGCTGTTGCAGTCCGCGGTGGTCTAGCGGTTCAGGCGCTCAGTCCGGAACCGCGCGACTACTACGGTCGCAGGTTCGAATCCTGCCTCGGGCATGGATGTGTGTGATGTCCTTAGGTTAGTTAGGTTTAAGTAGTTCTAAGTTCTAGGGGACTGATGACCACAGATGTTAAGTCCCATAGTGCTCAGAGCCATTTTTGAATTAGAGCTGTTGCTGTCTTCTGTGCATTAATATCACTTTTCTTTGTCTCTTTTAGGTTCCTACAGCAGTTAACATAAATCTATCCAAGACAAAAGTTATGTCTAATAAATGGAACACAGTAGGAAATGTTAGACATAAATCCCGGGCGCTGGCCGGCCGTTCTAGTGACTAAGTCGAGTTGTTCACTTACGGCGGCCAATATATCTGGTCGACCCTCAGTATGCTAAGTCCAGCCATATGCAACACTGTAGGCTGAGGAAGTGTATGGAGGACGTGCTGACACTCCTCAAGAGCTGATACAGTGTTTCGTCTGGTCGTGGTCTACTGCTAAAAGTCGCACAATGCAGATATAAAGTATCAAATTTCCGGCCACTCGATTCCACACATTTTTAATTAAAGTCGTCAGTATGATGGAACCCATAACATAATTCGCTTCATTTTCTAACCAACTTGTAATAGGAAAAACTTCCGGCAAGTATCCCGCCAAACAGCTCGTCCCTGCGTCAAGATCAGAAAAGTTAACAGTCGAGAGTTTCCGCAATACGCCACCTGCCGCCTAACGCATCGTCCGCTAAGTGAAAGCGGGGCGGAGCTGCTCTACGAGTGTATTTATCAACAGTCATTTTCTTATTTCGAGTTACAGTATTTATCTTGCAGATACGTACTGGATTTTCCAGGCTTGGAACTTACGAATGTTATTCAAGAACTGCAAAACAGTCTCAAGTGGAAGATCTAGCATTTGCGTCATATTTTTCGCTTTGTCTTTAATACAGCGGTGAAGACAGCAGAGGGATCTCGGAATCTTTCGGTAGAAAACGCCATAAAAGGATTTTCTGGCTTCAAGAATGATTTTTGTGGCATGAATGATATTCCACATCCGGAAGTCTCGATAGCAAATGTATATGATGAACTGTATCTGATGAACTGTTACCATTTAAGCTTAGTGCCACTTTTGCTTTCAGTAGACAAGGTTCAGCTGTAGTGGTATTCCATGCTATAATTTAAAGCAGTGATTGTTACTGAAATTTTGCTTGAACGTCACAAGTCCATATACGGAGCATTCCTATGCAAAATTGTTACAGATTTCTAGTTATGATGCCTTTTCCACTTCTTAAGAAGAAATTAACGTCTGAGCCGTAACAACAGACATATATGCGAGCAAAGGTGAGTGTGAATATATTTCGCGTCTGTTGGCTTAAAAAGGTTGTTGTTCACACGGAATTGCTCCTCAGAGGTGTGCAAGGCAGCTGGTATCTGTTCCCAAGTGATACTCCTCTCAGCCGCAATGTAAGGTAAGCAATAGACGTAACTACTTTTTGTGTTACTACTAAACAACAACATACTCTGCTGAGTTCAGAACAAAACTATCCAGGAGGTTGTTTGAGAAGTCATCTCTCATGTACTTCATATTCTGATCTTATGTCCTCAAATGGTTACATTTTCCTGCTCCTTACTGATCAACCACCAAGAAAATTCGTTTCCGAACGAAAAGGCATTTCAGATCTGATTTGATGACATCTTTATCTCAGAACCATTAGGTTTCTACAGGCATGAAATTGGCAAACCACCTGAACACTGTCACACTGATTTAGATAATATGTGATGGTATATTGTCGATGATTGATTAATGTGTTCTGTTGTGTTCAATAAATTAATAGAAAACGCTGTTAATATGTGCGTTGTACAAATGCAACGATAACCTTATGACAAAGTTTTATTTTCATAAAACATTAAGTATCTGTAACACACGTGTGCCATTGTCGGTTAGAATTAGTATGAGACTATTCTGCTTGGGATTCGAAGCGGTCTGTGTTTACTTGCTGTCCTGTGTCATACTCAAGTAGTATGGAAATGTGGAATTTCATAAATAAAACTGTGTAAACACAAGAGCCGAAATAGTGTAAGCAGAAGTGGATTGAGGCATTATCAGTTGTGGAGTATCACAAGGTTTTCGCCTTTACACTATGAGGGACGGGAAGTAGCAATATGATATTTGCTGGAGAGGTTTTCGTAAGATTTCCTTATCGATTTTCGATAAGGTTGCTTGTAGCTCTGTAACAGAGCTGCTAAAAATATGACTTTTATCGAGACAGGAACCACACTTCATCAATGCCCTTGTATGGCACATGACTACGTTACCTCAGAGCTAGTGAAAGATTGCTGTATTTGCCTCTCGCTTATTGCCACAGTGGTGGCCAAGATAGATATATCGCAACTTGAAAGGCGAGATTAAATGAAATTACTACGCAGAATGACTTTCCTGGACTCAAAACCATAAACTAATAACCTTATGCCTCACTGTAAGAGGAAATACCAATATTATTCAGTGGAAATAACACGTAAAATCAAGTGACTATTGCAGGGTAATGCTGTTCCATCCCGGAAGTAAATCGTCGATCACAGAGTTGCCAAACGTGTTCTTCGTTGTTGGAAAGATTAAATTACATTACCAGCAGGAAGATTACCAGCCGATGTGTGCCTTGACTGGGCTCTGAAGTAATTACAGCTTACGTCTCAGAGATGCACTGCTGAGGGTCGGAATACCAACAGTGTACGTCACTAAGCTTTACCGCCATTGTCCGCAGCTCGTGATCGTGCGGTAGCGTTCTCGCTTCCCGCCCCCGGGTTCCCGGTTCGACTCCCGGCGGGGTCAGGGATTTTCTCTGCCTCGTGATGACTGGGTGTTGTGTGATGTCCTTAGGTCAGTTCTAGGCTTAAGTAGTTCTAAGTTATAGGGGACTGATGACCATAGCTGTTAAGTCCCACAGCGCTCAGACCCATTTGAACCATTTATCGCCATTTCTGTAACTAGCTACAGGGACTAGAGCATAGTAGTACTAAAATTACTTAAGTGCGCCGACTGTAAATTAAATACAATAAATCAATAACTTTAACAATTGCTTCTGTTAGTCTGTCTTAAGCGCACTGAATGCTGAAAAACTCATGCTCGAGACAGTATTCACATTTTTGGTGCATTCCAGTCGTTATACTGTGAACATTAAGGGTAAGTAACACGTCTTTTGATCACTACGCACGCTGAAAATATTTTTCTTGATATCGCTGTTATTGACACTATCCGCAAAACAGAGGAACACAAATGAAAATACAATACTCCATTGATTGCAAAACGTGAACCACCAGCGAGAGACTTCATAAGCTGCGAATAATCTAAGATCCAAATCAAGCAGTCTACTGTACACAGAAACCATACGCCAAGACCGAAACGCCGGTCTCCATAGCGAGTGGAGAAAATTAAACCAGACAGTATCAAAGGAGTAGCAGTTGTTACCAGAATGCGGAACAAGGAGCAAAAAATGCTGTCAGTAATATCTAGAATACGTTCTTTCTAGGTAAAACCATCATTCAGTCTGTAAATACTGAAAGAGCGATAAAATCATCTACGTGTAACGATTACAGTATTACCATTTCTAATGCATTGGCAATAAAAGCGAAAAGCGTCTATGTTGAAGAGCTTTTCAACTTGCAGTATGCGTAAGTCAGAGAGAGCCCGAAATAACAACAGGTATACACCAAGCTGAGAGTGGAGCTGAGATTCCATGCAGCGTCTACACATTGTGTTATTGATTAAGCCCCTGACGTTTTTATGTAAGCGACACCTGTCGGCTACCATAATATTCAGATGATAACTATCGAGTTGTAATACGATGGCATAGACGGGCAGATAATTGTAGAAATTGCCGACACTATCGTTACGCTGATGATTCATAACACCAAACAACCGATATGTAGCATTACATCCCAGATTTAATTTCTGTCTGTGAAAGAATTACTCAACTGTGGGTGAGTAGCATCAAAATCTCTACACCCCACATTCAACACAGACACAGGGCTGCAAGGAAATACAGAACGTTTTGACTCCCGAAGTGATTAACATCGTACCAATTGATGCTGAAATAGGCACTGATGTTTTACAGATACTTTGTGTTTTCTTTTTTTACAATAGATCTTTGTGATAAGTTTATCGTGGTTGCTTATTTTGACAGCGTATTCCATTAATTTATTGAACAACAGAAAATATTAATCAGTCATCAACAATATATTCTCCCATAATATCTAAAGCATTCTGACAGTGCTCAGGTGGTTTATCGATTTCACACCTGTAGAAACCTAATGGCTCTGAGATAAAGATGTCATCAAACCAGATTTGAAGTGCCTTTACGTCCGGAAACTTATTTTCTTGATGGTTGCTCGACATGGAGCAGCAAAATGTAATCATTGAAGGCATAAGATCAGGATAAGCAGTACATGAGAGACGACTTCTCAAACAACCCACTAGATAGTTTTTTTTTGAAATCAGCGGAGTATATTATCGTGTAGTAGCAACAATACACAATGTAGTTATGTCTGTTGCTTTTCTTACATTGCGACCAAGACGAGTATCACTTATTTGGAACAAATACCAACTGTCATTCACACTTCTGGAGAGTAATTCCTAGTGCACAACACCCTTTTCAAGCCAACAGATGCGAAATACATTCACACTGACCCTCTTGTTAAGAAGTTAACGAAAAGGCGTCACAGTTCAACTCCTGTAACAATTCATAAGATGGAGTCTGCTACCGAGACTCCGTGAAAGTGGAAAATAATTCATGCCAGAAAGATCTTTCTTGAATCAAGCAAACCCTATCCTGACGTGTTTTGCCGAAAGCCACTCACCTCACACATAATTCAAAGGTCCCGAGGTGACTACTGCATTCATCGTTGTACTAAACGCAAAGCGAAAAATATGATGCAAATGCTATTTCTTCATCCACTTTAGTCTACTTTGCAGCTCTTGAACAACGCTCAGACGTTTCAAACACGTAAAATTCAAGAATTAAGTACAAGATAAATACTAGAACTTGAAATAAGGAAACTTCAGTTGATAGATACGCTCACAGCCTAGCCTCGCGCCGCGTCCGCCGGACGGACGGCACGTAGCGTTACGCGGCTGGTGAAGTATTGCCAGTTGGCGGTCGCAGTACGGCGAAGCAACTCTCAGACGAAAACTGTTATATCTGACGCTGCCACGAACTGTTTGTCGGAATAGGTTCTAGAAGTTTTAGCTATTACGGATGAGTTAGAAAGTGAAGCAAGTTATCTGTAAAGTTCCATTGGACTGATAACTTTAATTTAAAAATGTGTGCAATCGAGTGGACTTTCATTCTGTACGTTATATTCCAATTTTGCGACGTTTGCCACTAGACCACTTTCAGATACGATAGCGTAACAGTTCGTGAGGAGTTTCAGCACTTCCTCCACCCACTTACGCAGCCTACAGTGTTGTCAAATTTTCATAAAACTTGAGTTGCAACTCTCAGAGGCGGCTGTTTGTATTTGTCGGATTAAGTGCAGCGGCCAGCCGGCAGCCGGGTTTTATGTCTAAGACCTTAAAATTCAAAAATGCACCACTGGACACGGTCAGAAAATGCATCTACCTTGGACAGCTTGTAAATGTTACGAGAGACATAAGATCAGAAATCTTGCGATGCATCTAGCTACACTTGCAAGCATTTCGAAGAGATTCAACTATGTTCAGATACAACATTTCAGTAAAATTGGAAACGAAGCAGTTTTGATCAGTGTGTCCACTTCCTGTTCAGCTACACCTTTGAGGCCTGAATACTTCATGAATATACAAGACAGAAACCTAGACCTCCATAGAAAGACTCCGGTCAAGTAATATTTTCCTTCTTTTCGCGTGTGCTGACGCTGTATTTATAACAACCCCATTAACGTATGCATATTGTGTTTTACATGATTAAGAGCACGCTCAGCAGTTGACAGACATACTCTTATATTCTCAGATTTTCCAGAGATAGAATACGTACAGTGTTATTTTACACTGAAGCGCCAAAGAAAGCTTTCGAAGCCGAAGGCCCACTCATGTACTCTTGATGACTGTACGAAACAAAGCTTTACACCTCGTCTGGACCCGTCAGCACTGATATTGGACTGTTTACGACTGGAAACATGTTGCCTGGTCGGACGAGTCTTGTTTCAAGTTGTATCGAGCGGATGGTCGTGTACTGATATGCAGAAAACCTCATGAATACATGGACCCTGCATGTCAGCAAGGGACTGTTCAAGCTGTGGGAGGCTCTGTAGTGATGTGGGGCGTGTGCATTTGGAGCGATATGGGAACCTTGATAGCCGGCCGGTGTGGCCGTGCGGTTAAAGGCGCTTCAGTCTGGAACCGCGTGACCGCTACGGTCGCAGGTTCGAATCCTGCCTCGGGCATGGATGTGTGTGATGTCCTTAGGTTAGTTAGGTTTAATTAGTTCTAAGTTATAGGCGACTGATGACCTCAGAAGTTAAGTCGCATAGTGCTCAGAGCCATTTGAACCCTGATACGTTCAGATATGACTCTGACAGGTGACACGTACGTAAGCATCCTGTCTGATCACAAGCATTCATTCATGTCCATTGTGCATTCCGACGGACATGGGCAACAACAGGAGAATGTGACATCCCACGCTTACCGAATTGCTATAGAGTGGCTCCAAGGACGCTATTCTGAGTTTAAACACTTCCTCTGGTCGCCAAACTCCCCAGACGTGAACATTATTGAGCATATCTGGGATACCTTGTAAAGTTCTGTTCAGAAGTGATCTCCACCCTCTCGTACTCTTACGAATTTATGGGCAGCCTTTCAGGATTCTTGATGTCAGTTCCCTCCAGCACTCCTTGAGGCCTTAGTGGAGTACATGCCACATCGTGTTGCGCCATTTCTGCGTACTTGCAAGAGCCCTACACGATATTAGGCATGTGTACCAGTATTTTGGCTCTTCAGTGTATATTTTGTTAGGCAGTGTAAACGTTAATTTGTAAAAGTTTAATACGCTGGTGTCCAAAATTAAAGCAACAAGCCTCTATTTCCCCGTGTTGCGTCTAATTCACGGTATACTCACGCAAAATGTCAACAGATGTCCGTACAATCGTGTTTTGCACGGAAGACGGCTTTCCGGTCAATGGACACTCACGTCACTGACGACGACAGGGCACCTATAAAACGGGGTAGTGTTTGCCGATTAGTGCCACATCCACAATCGCTGTGTCTACAGTCACAGAGGGTGCAGTATGGTACAAAAATGACGCCTACCAGACACTCTGCAGTGTAGAGCCATAAGAGGAATGAAAGCAGGACAGTCGCAAGCTGTTGTGGCCCGAAGGCTTAATGAGAATCGTTCTGTTGCTTCTCAGAATAGGCGACAATTTATAGAGACCGAAACAGTATCCCGAAGACCAGCTTAGGGTCGACCACAAGTGATGTCACAAAGAGAGGATCGTTATTTGACCATAAGGGCACGACGTTACCGTCTTAGTACTGCACGACAACTGGGATCTGAAATCGCAGATTCCACTGGACGTGATTTATCGAGGCAAATGATGTACATACTTTCTGTATGTGTACCTCTGATGCGTCTTCTCAGAAGGGAACGTCTAGAGTTGAGTCGTCAACATGCCACACGTGCGGTCGAACAGTTGGACAATGTTACTTTAGCAGATAAGCCCCAATATGGTCGGAGAATGATTCTCGACACATTCGCATCTGGAGGGAACGTGGAACACAATTCCGGAATCCAAACATCGTGGAAACAGAAGATCCTTAATGGAGTGGGCAGGGATTATGTTGACCACTCGAACACCTTTTCATGAAATTGTACAGGTATCGTGACAAGATCTTGGGGTCTCATGTGCTGTTGTTGCGAGGCGGTGTGGACCCATACTTCGTACTTATGGATGACAATGCTCCACCTCATAGAACACAGGTGGTTGACGTTTTCTTGGGAATGGAAGATACTGTATGCGTGGCGTGACGCTCGCTCTCCCGATTTGAAACCCATAGAACATGTCTGGGGTGCACTAGGGGACGTCAGTATCCACCAACCACTCTACAAGACTTGCGAGCAGCTGTGCAGAAGGAATGGACGTTACTGCCTCAACATAATACTGATGACATCACTCACAGCATGCCCCGTTGTTGTCAGGCCTGTATTGCTGCCACAGGTGGTGACACCTCATGCTGAGCACATTAACCAGTTGTCGGAATGAGTGTGCAAATCCATAAAGTTGAAAAAAAAAGAAGAACATTTTTGTCTACCGTTAACTACGTTGCGCCAACGGCCTTGCCGCCGTGGGTACACCTGTTCCCGTCAGATCACCGAAGTCAAGCGCTGTTGGGCGTGGTCGGCAATGGGATGGGTGGCCGTCAGGGCCGCCATGCGCTGTTGCCATTTTTCAGGGTGCACTTAGCCCCGTGATGCCACTTGAGGAGCTACTCGGCCGAATAGTAGCCTAGCCACACGACACCTTTGAGCCAAATTTTAAGCTAATATGTGGCAATGACCGACCATTACGAGTTTTAGAAAAAGTGATCCTTTAATTCTGTTGCGCAGTGTGGTATATATTCCAGAACAGTGTCTGAAAAGGCCTGAGAACCATCACCAGAATAAGGGAACACAGGAGTTACTCAGGCTTCTTCTCAGGGGCACGTGTTGAAACAATTCTATACTGCTACGTCTATATTTACATACATACTCTGCAAGCCTTCATACACTGCATGGCAGCGTTATGGTTCAAAATGGTTCAAATGGCTCTGAGCACTATGGGACTCAACTGCTGAGGTCATTAGTCCCCTAGAACTTAGAACTAGTTAAACCTAACTAACCTAAGGACATCACAAACATCCATGCGCGAGGCAGGATTCGAACCTGCGACCGTAGCGGTCCTGCGGTTCCAGACTGCAGCGCCTTTAACCGCACGGCCACTTCGGCCGGCAAGGCAGCGTTACCTCACACCACTATTATTCAGTTCCTTTCCTGTTCGCAAAAGGTTCAGGGGAAAAATGACTAACAGCTTTCTTATTAGCCCTCATTCTCTTAGCTTTTTTTTTTTTTTCGCTGTCCTAACGTGAGATCTACGTTGGTGGCAGTAGAATCGTTCTGCTGTCGGCTGCAAATGCCGGATCTTTAGACTATCTCAATAGCGTTTCGTCAAAAGAACGTCCTCCTTCCTGACAGGATTCCCATTTGAGTTCACAGAGCGTTTACGTAGTATTCATGTATGGATGGAACCTACTGGTAATAATTCTAGCGGCAACCCTCTGAACTGCATTGATGTCTTCCTTTTATCCGACCTGGTGGGGCTCCCAACCACTCGAGCAGTATTCAAAATCGTGTCGCACAAGTTTCGTGTACCCAGACTCCTTTGCAGATAGGCTATACGTACCTAAAATTCCCTGTGTAAACCGAAGTCCACCATTCTCCTTTGCAACTACCAACATTACGTGCTCGTTCCATTCCACATCGTTCCGTATCGTTTTGCCTGGATATTTAATCGACGTCACTGTGTCACTGTGTCAACCATACCATTAATACTATACTCGAAAATTCCAAGGTTGTTTTTCCTACTCGTCTTCATTCACTTATTTTTTCCTTAGTTTAGCGCCTGCATGCCATTCAACATACCAAACAGAAAATCTGTTTAGGCCATCATGTATCCTCCTACAGCTACTCATTGGCGACACGTCCTCGTATACTACAGAGCCATCAGCAAAGTCACAGATTGCTGATCATTACACCTTTATCTTTTAGGTATATAGAGAGCAAGAGCGGCCCTAGAACACTTTCCTGTGGCACTCCTGACGATTTCCTTGTCTCTAATGAACACTTGCCGTCCGGAATAGCGTACTGCGTTCTATCACATAGGAAGTCTTCGAGCCACTCACATACCTGAGAACCTAATCTGTATTATCTGGCCTATTCTGGTACTTCGGTGTGGACCAGCGTTAATGACGCCATACCATTCGTTTGCCACGGGCAGGTAAAAAAAGAAAAAAAGAAAGATATGTTTTTCCTGGACTGCCCGCAAAAGAAGTAGACCAAAATTGCCACCCATATTTAAAAATGCGGAGATTATTTACGTAGCTGTTCAGTTAACGCAACTGTACCACACATTTTAGAATGCTTCGTAATGATAGATTCAGATAATCACTTTCGTAATTACGTTTGTCTTTATACATTAACCTACAGCCTTTAAAAAACTGATGAATATAAGGTGTGAGTTAACTGAAATCCTTACTGAACGTGCTGTCTGGCTTGGTATTGTGGCACGAGAAATTCTAATGAAGATATTTATCCAGTATACTTACTCGTCTAGTCGAGAGCTTGACAGATCAACACGACCCTGTCGTCTAGGTGTGCATACACGCACCTCATTCGATTTCCAAGAAATCTGGAAGCCTTGGAAACAAGAAAGCTGTGTATTACCTAAAATCAAAAAAATCGAGCTAATCTGTTTGTCGATGACGGCTTAACTGTGAGACGTACATTGTTGTAAGCTTTGAAAACTGTTCTGCAATTGATATCTGCGCCCCTGCGCCGCCTTTCGGTACGACGGCCCCATATGGAAGGTTATATTATCACGTACCGTTGGTCGCTATCTTTTCTCGAAAGACGGGATGTTGTTACTTTTACTTTGAAAGAGTCTCTTCCTAGCGTAATGCGTTGTGAAATGTGGCTCCATGTATGAACCATGTTAACTAAAAGCACTTTACTGAACTGCAGTTTCCACTTGTAAATAAAATCATAAAAATTTTGACACATTTTACTTTTTGAGAATATGACGAAAGAACTGACGTGAGAGTTGTAATAGAGGTAAAAACTGCAATGTATGACCTGCTCAGAGAGACAATAAAATCTTTTCGAACAATGGCTACATAACCGATTTGGTTATGAGATGCAAACGTAGCAGTTGAAACCCTTGTTTGGCCATCCAGATTTTTTTCCATGTTTTTTTCTAAGTCATTTAAGATAATTTCAGTGATTCTTTTTTTTTACATTCATGCGTTCGAGGTCTACTTCTCGTTTCATCCGTGTAAACTTATAGCTTGTCTACCACATTCTTCTTAGACGAGACGCTAAAAGCTAGTGTCTAATATCCCTTCCTCCTCTGATTGCATCATCAATTTTTTGGCGAGCGAGGACAGTGAAAATTAGTGTAAGAATGGAACCGCCAACATAAAGATTTTGTCAAAGAATATACATATTAGGGATAAGAAAACTATCTAGTAATACTAGGAAACTACTTGTTTTTCTTCAATTTTATTTCGGTCTGTATATGTGGGTTCAATGCGTCGGAATAGGATATAATTACGGAGTCTCAAAAGAGTGATCCCTTAATTGTGTTGCACAGTGTATTTCAGTAATTGTTCTGACCCATTATGAATCTAAAGACACTGCGATACTGTTTGCTTCCAGATCTACAAAGGAATTTTTCCTGGTATTAACAGTAAAAGTCGTCCTTGCCTGAACTGCAGAAGACACTTTTACTGTGAAATCCTAGAGCAATATCAAAAATACTACTGTACCGTATATGTCGGAATTCTCTCTCTATCGCAATCGTCAAAGATGAAAACTGAAAATTAAATTCACAGCCATTACAACACCACACGTATGCAGACCAAAATAAAATTGAAGACAAACGAGTAGTATCCTAGGATATTAAAAATTTACCTTGAAATTGGCACGTTGGAATATCGTAGTAGTGTTACTACACTAATGAGCCAAAACATTATGACCACCTTCTTAATAGCTTGTTTGTCCGTTTTGGGAACGAAATAGATAATTGATTCCGCGTATTAGGGAACCGACAGATTGTTGGTAGGTTTGTGGGTGTATGTGGCATTAGACGTCTACGCACAGCTCATATAATCTGCCTAAATAATTAGCCGCTGATTTACGTACGCAGTAATGCCGCCCGATAGCGACCACAATGGGTTCCATAGGATATACATCAGTCGAATTTCGTCGTCGAGATACCAACGTGAGTTCATTATAATGATCCGAGACACGGACAGTTATACTGCTGACAGATAGCCATCAGGGAAGATATCAAACATGAAGGGATGCAGGAGGTTCACAGATGTCAGCGAGTCTTCAATTACTACCACAAGTCCCTTGCAAGCGCAGGACAATGTATCCCATAGCATCATACTGCTCCACCAACCTGGGTCCGTGGCGCGCTGCTCGTTTCGAACTGCCGTTCACCTAAACGATTACGTTTGTGGAGACGACAAACGATCTAGTGTAGCGAAAATGTGACTCATCTGAAGAGCCGACACATTTTCATTGATCGACGGTCGAATCCGATGGTCCCGTGCACACTTCAGTCGTAATTGACGATTTCATTGGGTTACATGTGGTCACGTAGGTGCGATCTGCTGCGGAGCTCCTTGTTTAAAATGTAAGATGAGCGCTGCGCTCCGAAACACTTGTGCGTGTACCAGAATTGTGCTCTTTCGTCAGAGATACCATAAATAACCATATATTGTACTTTCCAGAGCAGACAAGCCCCCGAACGACACGTTCTGTGATGAGATGTAGACGTCGGACCGTCTAGCACCTAGTGGTAGTTTCACTATCCCTCTATCCCTTCCGTAAACATCGAGAAGCTTCGCCGTTTTCAACGTACTCGTCGACAGGCTCAGTGTAATGATAATCTACTCTTTGTCAAAGTCGCTTATCTCAATGGATTTCCCCATTTGCATCTCATATCTTCGCTAGGGTGAGCCCTCGTTCATGCCTACTCCGCTTACATAGTTTGCTATCGCATCACGTGCCCGCAACGCCACCAGGCGGCATCCAACGTTGCGGTGGGCAGAGGTCATAATGTTTTGGCTTGGCAGTGTGGATGGTTTTCTTATTGTACGAGGGCTATTCAGAAAGTACGGAACGATAGGTCGTGAAATGGAAACCACAGTTAAAATCAAAATTGTTTTATTTTCAACAGTTAGCTACAACTTTCAGCTACTTCTCCATAGTCGCCGATCCGACTTAGACGTTTGTCGTGGCGTTGTACCAACTTTCCAATACCCTCGTTATAGAAGGCAGCGGCCAGTGCTTTTACGCCAGTTTTCTACGCTGGCCTACAGCTCGTTGTCTGTGCTAAAATGTTGTCTTCATAGCCAGCGGTTCATGTGAGCAACTCAGAGGCTGACAATTGCGAGCTGTATTGTGGGTAATCAAACATTTCCAATTGTAAACGATGCAGGAGCATCTTCATTACACCTGCAGAGTGCGACTGAGAGTAGTCTTGAAGAACATAACGCACGACAGTTATGTAATGGTGGCTGCATAGCTTTAGGTGAAATTCCTCTCCAGACCATCGTACGTAGCGAAAGACAGTATTGTTCTAGTTATCTCTATGAGCTCCCTGTGTGCTGACAACTAAAAAGAACGACGTAACGCTATCGGCGGGCGTACTAGAGACACTGCCCCACACACCTGTGCAAAACTTCATAGGATTTTCACCGTAGTTTCCATTCTGCGACCGATCGTTCCTTACTTTCCGAATAACTGTCGTATATATTCTGTGACAAAATCTTTATGTTAGTGATTCCGTTCTTATACCAATATTCACTGTCCACGCTTACCAAACTTTGATGATGCAATCAGAGGGAAGGAGGAATGTTAGATATCAGCTTTTAACGTCTCGTCTAAGGAGAAAGTATTAGACAAGGCTTGTGTTTACAAGGACGAAACAAGAAATAGACTTTGGACACTTGAGTAGAAAAGGAAACTGTAATAACTTTAAGCGACTTAGAAAAAAACATAAAGAAATATCTGCATGTCCGAACGAGGGTTTCAACTGATACGATCGTATTTCATAACGCAATCGTTTATATAGCCATTGTTTGAATAGGCCGTGTTGTCTCCCTGAGCAAGTCGCATGTTGCAGATCTTACCTCTGTTAAATCTCTTACATCTTATCTTTTGTAATAATCTTAAGAAGCAAGTTGCATCTAAGGTTTTATGATTCCGGTTACAAGTGGAACATGCAGTTAAGTACCGTGCACTTGGCTAAGGTGGTTCATACATGGAGCTGTATTTTAAAACGCATTACACCAGGAAGAGGCTCTTTCAATGTGGTAACAACGTCCTGTCTTTCGAAAAGAGGTAGTCACTAACGGTGCGTGATAATGTGAGCTTTTATTTGAGTTCGACGTACGAACAGGTTGAGCAGGTGTGCAGATACCATTTACAGCACAGTTTTCGCAACTTATAACAACGTTCATCTCACAGTCAAGCCATAATTATCACTTAACTTAATTAGATGTTTAGATTTTAGGTTATTCAAAGCTTTCCTTTTCACAGGGCTTCCAAATTCCTTGGAAATCGAATCAGGCACGTGTATGCCATGACCAGTCAAGCATTCGACTAGACAAGTCAGTATATTGGGGAAAAATATAAGCAGGATGTCTCGGGCCACAATACTAAGCCAGAGAGCATGTGCAGTAAGGATTTCAATGAAGTCACACTTTATTTTCATCAGTTCATTTAAAGACCATAAGTTAATGCATAAAGACAATTTTCATCAGTTCATTAAAGATTATAGGTTAATGGATAAAGACGAAGGTAATAACCTAAGTGACTATCGGAGTTTACTATTATGAAGCGTTCTAAAAGACGCGGCGTTCTCGTGTTAACTGAACGGGTAAGTAAATAATCTCTGCAAGTAGTAATAGTAATTTTGGTCTACTGATTTTATTTACCTACAAGTGGGAAACGAATGGTGTAGCAGTATTGACGCTGGTCCAAACCACAGTACCAGAATAGGCCCTAGAGGACTGAATAGGTTCTCAGGTATGTGAGTGGCTCGAAGACTTCCTATGTGACAGATCGTTGTTCTGGACGACAAGTGTTCATTAGAGACAAAGAAATCGTCAGAAGTGCCCAAAGGAAGTTTGTTAGGACGGCTGTTGCTCTCTATATACCTAAAAGATCCGACGCATTGAGTGAGCAGCAATCTGTGAGTGTTCGCTGATGACAGTGTAAGGTACGAGAATGTGTCACCGTAATGTAATGGTAGAAAGATTATTGATGAGTTAGATTGATTTTCTGTTTGGTGTGAGGAATGGCAGGCTTGTTCCAAATGTAGAAAAATTAATTTAATGCAGTCGAATGGGAAAAACAATCCAGTAATTTTCGAATGCATTATGCTAGTTTGCTGACTGACACAGTCACGTCGATTAAATATCTAGGCGTAACGTTGCTGAGCGATATGGCATGGACCGATTCGTAATGCCGGGAGGAACGAACGTGAATGGTCGACTTCGGTTTATTGCAGGAATTTTTAGGAAAGTGTAGCTCATCTATAAAGTAGTCTGTGTATGGGGCTAATGTGCGACGTAGTCTTGAGTACTGCTATAGTGTTTCTCATGCGCACTAGGTCGGATTAAAGGAAAACCTCGAAACTGTTCAGAGGCGCACTGCTAGATTTGTTACTGGTAGGTTCCACCAACACGAGAATATTATGGACACGCTCCGTTAACTCAAATTGGAACCTCCAGAGGGTGGACGACGTTCCTTTCGTAAAACTCTATTGAGAAAGTTTGAAGAGCCGTCACTGGCGGCTGACTACAGGACGATTCTACTGCCACCAACGAACATCTTGCGTTAGGACAGTGAAGACAATATAACAGAACTTAGGCATCGTACGAAAGCATATAGACACTTATTTTTCCCTCGATCCATTTGCGAGTGGAACAGGAAAGGGAATGACTTGTACATTATGTATTTAAGTATAGACGTAGCAATATAGATTTTCTGTTTGGTGTGATGAATGGCAGGCTTGTTCCAACATTTGCCCCTGAGAATAAAACTCAGTATTTCTTCTGTTCCTTCATTACGCTGATGGTTCATGCATGTGACAAATTCGCACCCCTCCGTGATACGTCACGGGAGGACACAAAACAGGAAGACGGAAAAAGCATAAGTAAACACACTTTGCTGCTTGGGATTTCTTTCAAATTTCGTCGAATGGTTTTGGAAGTTCCCTTGTTGTTCCCCACTATACACCAGTACAAGAAGTGTAAGATCAAGTTCAGTGGGCGCACGATATCTTTTGAGAATTGTCGAAGTACCCGTGGAGTTTCAGCAGTCTACGAAATTGTCAAGATCGTCGTGCTGTTGCTCTGTAGTCGTTTTCGATCGCATATATTTTGGGTATCAATGCGTCAAGGGAAAGGGTGGTTTTATTGGCGCGCTTTATGCCACACCTGAGGCCATTTCGTGCATATTCTATTAGGCGGTGTTTCTGAAACGTTACCTTCGGCCGTACGTAAAAAAATCGTGTGTTTTAACCTCTGGACGTCGCGGTCCTTGGTGCCAATTTGACGTTATTAATCCACCTTACACTTCACATGAACTTCTGAGATGTGGCCTTTTTTAGCGTGAGTCGACGTCTTGCTGTTCGTAGGGTGCCACGGTTTTTCATAATTACAGAGGAATGAAATGATAGTTAAATCAAGACCCTAAGCTGTCGACAGGCGTTGATATACATCAACGGGGACAATTGAAAATGTGTGCCCCGACAGGGACTCGAACCCGGAATCTCCTGCTTACATGGTAGACGCTCTATCCATCTGAGTCACCGAGCGCACAAAGGATAGTGCGACTGCAGGGATTTATCCCTTGTACGCTCCCCGTGAAACCCACATCCCCAACTTAATGTCCCCACACAACATTCGTAGTGCCCCTGCCCATTACACTCATTGCTCGCGGCAGACAATCTTACCGAGTCCCGTAAGAGTTCGGGCAATGCGTGTGCATCCAGCACAGAAGAAGAAGGTCAATGTCCGGTTAGCCATAACTATATGAAGATGGTACTGTTCTTTCGGACATATCCATAATTGCAAAAAGTGTTGTTTCAGGTGCAGGATGTTGTGCACGAACTTACCTCTAGATTATGGACCATAAATGTTCGATGATATTCATGTCGGGCGATCTGCATGGCCTAATCTTTCACTCGAACTGTCCAGAATGTTCTTCGAACCAGTCGTGAACAACTGTGGCCCAGTGGCATGACATCCCTGTTTGGAAACATCAAGTCCACGAATGGCTGCTATTGGTCTTCAAGCAACCGAACATAGCCATTTCCAGTCAATGATCGGTTCAGTTGGACCAGAGGACCAAGACCATTTCATGTTAACACAACGAACACATTATGGAGCTACCACCAGCTTGCACAGGGCCTTGTTGACAAATTGGCAACTTGGGTCCATGGCTTCATGGGGTCTATGCCACGTTCGAACCCTACCATTAGCTCTTACCAGCTGAAATCGGGACTCATCTGACCAAGCCACAGTTTTGCGTTTGTCTAGGGTGCTACCGTTATGGTTGGTTCGTTGATTCGGAGTGGGAACAAACAGCGAGGTTATCAGTCCCATCGGATTAGGGAATGATAGGGAAGGAAGTTGGCCGTGCCCTTTCAAAGGAATCATCCAGACATTTTCTTGAGGCCTATTTGGGGAAATCACGGAAAACCTACATCAGGATGGCCGGACAGGGCTTTGAACCGTCGTCCTCCAGAATGCAAGTCCATTATGGCAACTGTATTGTCACGCCACCAGGAGAGGCGTTGCACTCAATGTCGTACTGTTAGCAAAGGCACATGCGTTCGTCGTCTGCTGCCATTGTCCATTAACGCCAAATTTCGCCACAATGTCGAATAGGATAAGTTAGTCTTTAGACGCACATTGATTTCTGCGGCTATTTCAAGCTGTGTTGACAACTCTGCTTATGCGCCGTTGCTCTCGGTCGTTAAGTGCGTTGTCCGTTCTGAGAGGTAATGCCCACTCTTCACACTGTGGATCTCAAAATACTGAATTCCTGGAGAATTTCCGAAAGGGAATGTCCTATGCGTCTAGCTCCAAGTACCATTCCACGTTGAAAGTCCATGAACAACTGTCGTGCGACAATAATCATGACGGATAGCCGCACGGGGTACCCGCGCGGTCTCGGGCGCCTTGCCACAGTTTGCCCTGCTCCCCCTGTCGGAGGTTCGAGTCCTCCCTCGGGAGTGTGTGTGTGTGTTGTCCTTGCCGTAAGTTAGTTTAAGTTAGGTTAAGTAGTGTGTAAGCCTAGGGACCGATGACCGCAACAATTTGGTCTCATAGAACCTTACGACATATTTCCAAATATCCATGACGGAAATCTTTTCACATGAACACATAAGTACAAATGACATCTCCGCCAGTGCACTTCCCTTTAATACCTTGTGTATGCGATACTCCCGCCAGCTCATGACTTTTGACACCTCAGTGTATTTATCAATCTCTGATAGATATGCTCCGTGACAAAATACTCCATGAGGCAGAAAAGTCGAGGAGCTATGAGAGTGTTATGTAAATTTCAACGGAAGTGTTGTATCTTTAAATCGTTTGTGAAGATATGTCCTCTTGCTGTCATATCTCCAATAAAATCGGAAATATGACCAGGTACTCAAAGAACTTGTCACAAATATAAAAGGCTGTACTCATATCCTCGAGTCGATAGACTGAAGCCAATGTTGTTGCATTAGGTTTTCAGACGTGTGCTTGAAAAAATTCAGTGGATTTTCTGAACGGTAGATTTCAAGGAAGGAACGGACTACTAGAATTTAACGCCCTGTTGACGATGAGGTTACGAAAGAAGTGTCTATTTCATAAGAAAATATTTCACTCAGGCCAGAGTCTTGACAAGATCTAGAAAACTACTGAGTATCTAATGAAACCTCTAAAAAGAAAAACAGATGTATCATAATAATGTCAAGTATGACGGTTCGAATGTGAGGACAACACAACACACGGTCTCCGAACTGACCTGGAATCGAACCCGAGCCGCTACGTTTGTCAATCCCCTGTTATGTCTACGCTGTCTGATATATGCCAAGTAGTTATTGCTTTACCGGCTATTAGGAGAAGCTACATTTTGTATTAAGGACGTTGCTATGAATTTTCTCCCTTTATCGTCGGCGAAAGTCACAAGGAAAGAAGTTTTGAAACTTACGCAGAATTGTCTGAATGACTAATGTGAACGAGTTCCTTTTGTTAACGGAAACACGTTGTAGAAATGCTTTCAACGTAAATGTTTCTGCTATTATTCAGAACTTCATTTAGAGAATAATCCAATCAACAAAAGCATCGAAGCGATTTTTGCAACCCTAATCATCATTCAGCGTAAAGCTACAAAAGCAGTGGGCCAATGCAGAGGAGATGCCAGTAATTTTTCGTAACTTACCGATGTAATTTTCTGTCCGAGACTGCTAACATCGGGCTTCTTGTTTGGGTATGTAAATTTAATTCCAGAATTAACAAATTTAATATGTGTTATTATGGTTGGTATTTACAACCTGATCGTAAAACATCGCTTGGGTGCAATAAGACCACGTTAAAACAAAAGGGCAGTTATTTACAGCAATCGCCATTCAGGCATCAAAGATTGACTATGTAACAGTTAGATGTTTCTCATGCAGAACTCATAAAATGCAACCAGCGATCTGGAATTTATTTCTATTAAAATCGTTGACTATGAAGACGGAATTAAAAAGTCGTATTTTCACATCTTTCATATTGTATGGTGCATTTTTCTTCCAGCAGTCTTTCTCGTGACACAAATGTAATGTAAAGATGTATCGAAGCAGCAGGGCTATCTGATTTTCGATTTTTATCTGTGCAGTATTCATCAGTTATCAGCACGTCGAAATTATCCACAGGTTAAGTTTAATGTAAGTCCAGTCTACGGGGCAACACTAAGTGTAAAACTGTCAGTACAATAGTTTTGTTAACGGTTTTAAGAGCTCTATTTTTTAAGGGAAATGAATTTATTTCGTTTCATGTACGCAATATAAATCAGAAACAAACATTTTGTTACTAACTTGCTTTTAAGCATTTTATGTAAACAAACATTTTGTGGTTGAATTGCGCGGTAAATCTGCTGGGCTAAACCAACATCAAAGAACATGTCATTTAGGAACAGAGTCAACAGATTACAATTGTAATGTCGTTACATATTTGAGGTGAATATACGCCTTTGTAGATAAATCTTTCATTAAGCTTGTGTGTGTAGGCGGCAATTCATTTACGTATATTAATTTTAGAAGTGACCAGGCATCATGAAATTGTCAGAATATGCACAGTTGCATCCTCAAAGTGCTTTCGTATTACTTAGGTTTACAGGCAATAAAACTGGAACAATGAAAATATGACTTAAGTATAGATGATGCAACTGGTGTATCTCACCTGTACGACCAAAAAATTTGAAGTTTGTTTTCTACAATGGAATTGTTTCGTAAGCATGGGTTTCATCAGCCAGTAATATAAGAGAAATATTGAGATGCATAACATTCACTGTATTCTTTTTCAGAAATAGAGTTTCATCAACCGTACATCAGTAGCGGATCGCTATGTTACGTAGGGAGTATTATCACAGAAAATCACGTTTAGTTATGTGCAGAAAATTTTACTCATTTCGAAATTTTCATGTAGAATTTACGCGTATGTGATAATACTGTTATATAAAGATAGAAACTACACAAAATTTAGTAACCGACAATTCATGCAAACAATAGGAATTTCACAACACCAACTTCGGAATTTATTGGAATAATTACGGGTTTGAAGGAAATATCAGTTATAATTCGAAGCCTTTCATTCCAATAGAATCTGTTTGCGTACATGTTAGCTAGCGTCACGGTATCTTACTGCAGAGAACCTCCCTTCACAATCAAATTCATTCAAGAACAGATGCAAGTACCTCTTCGGTGCGCTGATAAATGAGATAGCGTGAGAGCGATAAGACAAAACCGTAGCCGGGAAGATTTCCTCCCTTGTATCTTTAAGTCGGTGATTCCGTAGGAAGACTATAGCAGATAGCGCCATAAATTCTGGTCCCAGTCCTTTAACGGCAAAGCAATAATGGCGAAGTAGCATTCGTAGAAGAATTACGGCGGTGAATAGCCGCATGCAACTAAGATCGTCAGCGGTCGGCTACAGATCTTTTACTCTTTATGTGGGAAGGAAAGACAGTTCATTCTGTAAGTGATGGGCGTTTGAAAAAGGCAAATCGCCGCGACATGAAAAACAAATTTTAGCGTTATACAATATTCATCGCAAAGAGTTAACAGTGTACTGTCAAGATACCTTTCATAAGCCGTCACAATTTTTTTTTTCTCTAGAGCTTCATGCGAATGTCGTCAGATTCAGAAGTAACTATATCAAAAAGTTGTTCGGAAACGTGAATATATTGTTATTTTTGACACTCAAACCTCACTAAAGAAAAAGAAAACCAGACTGATCGATGTTTCTGGCGGAAAACGATGAAACGAAAAATTCTATCACATTTACTTACAAGTCATTTGCTTTCTTTTTCAGACATTTGCGGCTGTTAAGTAATTTTAACAATGTTTAAAATTTAATATTACAGTTTACATTTCACCACTCATTATAAAATTCCTGATTTTTGTCTTAAATGCGTAAGGTAGAATTTAGAATTTTCTTAAACTATACCTTAAACTTTAATGAAATAGAATACTTAATGAAGGAAGTGATAATTATAACACTCGCAGTTTGCTACCGTTATTCATTCTTCCTGAGTACATACAGGAAACTGCGAAGACAATATATAAACTCCAGAACAGAATTAAAGGATCACTTTTTCGAAACCCCGTTATTGTCTCATATTGCTGTGCATAAGTTTCAAATTTGATTCGAAAGTCCCTACAACCTTCCTCTGTAAGGGTGCAATAGCGTGGCACCATTCGACTTCACCCTCGGACTGGGCGACGCTTCAAGCAGTAACGTGTCGACACATGCGAAAAAAGGCCACATCTCGGAAGTACATGTGAGGTATAAGGTGATGTAATAATGCCACATTCTCCAAAATTCTGCCCAATACCACGGTTGGAGTGTCAGACGATGATAAGGTCGTCACAGCTCCTCTTACCCACATTTCACCTCTTTTAGGGGCGTCTGCGATGGAGGTCAGAACTGCGACATCCACCGTTGATATCAAGCGTTTCTGTTACGTGTGGCCGAGGAAAACATTTCAGACACTCTGCCACCCAGAAGCGACACGTAGAGGCCTCACGGGGTGGCATAAGGGGCGTCAATGAAACCACCTATTTTCCTGGAGTATTGATTCCCACAGATTTCACGGTAGAAAACGACAGTTAGCAGTGCGATGAGCAACTGAAATACTTTCTTGACAATCTTTGATACTGCTGACACCTTTGAACGTTTCAGTCCTTCTCAAAGGACATTGCGGGGCTGTATCCGCATTGAAAGTGATCGCACCTCTTTGGAGTTGTGCGCGACCGAATTTTTTTCTCTCGTGTACAGGTTGGAAGCATTAGGGACCTTTCAAAACCATTCGACGAAATTTGAACATGATCCGTAACAGCAAGGAGTACCTATACTTTTTCATTCCTTTTGTTTTCCTCTCTACTTTACGTGACCACATTAACATGTTCTTGAATAAATGGCATAGGGTCCCTCAAAGAGCCCACAGTTCGGCAACATGCCCGATGCCACCACGCAAATTTGTTGAGCACGTCAGAGATGTACCTTCAGAAGTTTCGACACCAAATCTCACTGGCGGCTGCTCTAGTGCCTTGGGTTAAGCAACCACTTCGACACTCCTCGGTTGAGGTTTGCCTACATTCAGAACTTAGACCAGTCGCTAGGCTGATTTGGTGTCGAAGTTTCTGACAGGTAAATTTGTAGCGTGCTCGAAATAGTTGCGTTGGTGGCACCGAGTATGTTGTCGTGTCGAAGGGGGGGAGGGGGGGGGGGGTGTTTGACGACGAACTCCTTACCGTTTTATACACGTCTATCTTAATGCTGCACTCCTACAGAAAGCAGGAGAACTGAAAAAGCGTAAGTACGCTCTGATGCTTTGGATCATGTGCAAATTTCGTCGAATGGTTTTAATGCTCCCTACTGATGCCAACCTATACACGAGATTAAAAACTGCACTGCACACGGCGCTCAAAATGGGTGCGACCACGTTCAATGCAGATAGAGCTCAACCATGTCCTTAGAGAAGATTGAAACGTCCGATGGTGTCAGCTACGTCAAATGTTGTCAAGAACACTTACCACCTGCTCATCGCACTACCAACTATCGTTTTTGACCGCGAAATCTGTAAGAATCAACGCCTCAGGGAAATGAGTGGTTTCATTGGCGTCGTTTATGTCACCAATGAGACCTTTTCGTATCGCTTCTGAGTGGCAGAATGTCTGAAATGTTTTCCTCCGTCACTCATAAGGAATATGCATGATTTCAATGGTGGCTGACGCGGTTCTGATCTCCATCGGCTAATGAAGATATCAGTGTGAGTAAGAGGGGCTGTGACGATCACACAATTGTCTGACATACCCACTGTGGCTTAGGGCAGAATTGTGGAAAAATTTGTGCCAATATAACATCATTACCCTACCTTACAGCTCAAAGCTATGGCCTTTTTTTGCATGTGTCGACACGTTGCTCTTTGAAGCGTCTCCGAGCCAGAGGGTGGCTCGACAGGGAGCCACGCTATTGCACCATTGCAGAGGAAGGCTGTAAGTATCTTTGAATCAAATTTGAAGCTTATGCACAGCAACGGGAGACAGTTACGGGGTTTTCAGAAAGTGATCCTTTAATTGTGTTGCGCAGTGTGGTTAATCTCCTCGATGTGTACTGCTCGGTGTTCATTTCTAATTCATGCTAAGGGCAGAACTTTGGAATAACGACTGTTGTTACTCCTAAGCATTTGGTGAAATTTTATCCACTCCAATAAAATTCCACTTGACGGCTCTACATAACGAAAAATCCCGTACCCATTCGTGAGATATCTCTCTTCTCCACTTCGCCACATATTTATAGTCTAATTTCATGTTAATTCCACACACGTGTCAATACCTTTTGGCGAATAAACATTTATTACTTATTTCTAGACTAGTTTTTGGCGAAAATGACATAGCTGTAGAATTAAAAATACATGGGATACAATTTTTCTGTGGTGTGTCACGTAAATCGAGCAAGAATATGGTGTGGATAATTACTGCGGCATTTATTTTTTAATTTTGTAGAATGTATGCTATCTCAGCCATATCACACACCAGTTTCCTCCATTATATTTGGTTCTACTCTCGGCAAGTAGTTGATCCGAGCTAACTTAAACAAGAAATATTCATGTATGTGGAACAGTACTCTAAAATTTGACGATCGTCTCTTATGTATCTTTATGTACACTTCTGAATATCTATATTATTAGATTTTCTACTAATTTTCTTATGTTTTATTATAATAGTGGGGTCATATTAATGTTCTTTCAGACAAAATATCTCACACAATAGCTCTCTTACCTTTATCAAATTTGGTTTTATAGAACGCATTGTTTTGTGCTTTTCATTGAATTCCGACTAGTATTCTTTTTTGTCATTATATCACATAATGTTATCTGGCCAAATGGCCTTTATAATAATAATGATAATAATAATAACAATAATAATAATAAAGGACTCTTGTTCAAAGAACGGAAGCTATTATTAACAGGACACGTACATTGAGACAGCATTTAAAAACGGATTAAAGTTTACACATTAAGAAAAGTGTAGACGTTGAGGTTAGTAATTACTCTCGTCATATAGCCAGATGTAACCTGTTCACCTACAGGAAAGTATGAATATGTGTTTGAAGAACGTGTTATTTTATGATCTTAATCCAAACAGTTTCTGCAAGACGTGAATTGCGTTACAGAGCTGCAGAAGACGAATCTTATAGTCATCAGGGCAACGTACGGTATAGAGCAGAGATGTGTGGATGTAAAAAAAATGTTTGTGTTATTGTGGTTAGAAGGATCATGTTCCTCATTTCACTGTAAAAGAAATGCTGTGATGTTGCTACATATTTAGTTGTCTAGAAAAACTGATTAACTTTTTATTTAGAAAAACGTTGTAGACACGTGTATCAGGAGAGGAAATCGAAACCTACTGCACTAGTTATATTATGGAAAACGATACTTGAGTGTAGTAAACAGGAATGTCGATCATGCGTGCCAAGATTTATGTTTCTGGTAAATCGTTCCTTAGTACTTAATTGACCGATTTTTACCATTTATGACGGGAATGGAGGAAGATTTTTAATCATGTTGTGAGATATGACGTTTTAGAAGGTGAAGGCACTCTGTCAACGAGAACAACTTTCAGTTAGTATTTGAAAATCTGTTCATGAAAACTAATGTAAGCTGCGTTAGACGTTATTTACGGGATGGATTAGTTGATTAGCTGTGTGTAAACGTTCTGACATTACTGTACTTACGAGCAAGAGCGTACAATAAAAGTTCTCTGATTAACACTTGTACATTGAAACAGATCAGCTATGGTACGCGAGGAATTAATCAGGAAAGGTTTAGAAGAATCGTTGTTTATTTAAAGTGTAATATGACTTATGACTGAGATTTATCGGGAACCCGAAATGGGAATAACTAATCATTTGCTGGCGCTGTTGCCTGTCGGACTGAAATTCTATTGAATTTAATTCTTTCCAACAACTTATACAGCAATGGAAGTGGTAGCAGTCAGAAGTGGTGTTCGTGACCGCTATGATTCATTCTTCTCCCCGCGCAACCTAATGCGGAATGTCGTTCGTTCACGCAAACGCCGACGCAGTTCTATGCCATGGCCCAGTACTTAGTTCCTCTATTTTTATTGTCACTGGAGGAAAAATTATCCGATGTAAAGATTTAAGAGAAGACCTTGTCGCTATTGAGATAAAATGGTCTTCTCTTTTCACGGTGTAAACCGTCCAGCTTAACGCGAAAATCTATAAGAAGAGGAATGCTGCAAGTCCTGACATACCGCTTATCCTTCTCTTTTTGCTTCGTTCAAACTTTAATGTGTGTCACGAGAAAATTTGGTGAAACTCATTTCTTATTTCACAGCGATCCTTGTCTCATTTCAGTAGTCTGCTCGTATCTGTATTCACCCTCGTTCAACATTCACATCGGGAACTCGTAGCGAACCTCGAGAGCACAAACCCCGAGGGCCAACATTCTTTAATATGAGCCACGTATTCAGACACGAACTGCCAGCCGTTCGTTTCGCCTGACAGGAAGCGGGAGACATATGAATACCTAATGCCTCATAATTCAGCGGCTTAGTGATGCGGTTATCTGAGAACCCCCTCCCACCCCTGCCACCAAAACACACATGCGCGCACACACACACACACACACACTCAGAGAGAGAGAGAGAGAGAAGGCAAGCACAGATGCACGCAAATATGGCGAAAAAATTTTAACACTACATTTAGTATAAGGAAAATCGTATAACGTAGTACGGGGAGATCCTGTGAGAATCGTTTCATAAAATACAGATTTCGATGGTGACTGCGAACAGAATCCTGCGATCCGGTTCTTTGGCATCTGCTGACCGAAACAAGGAATGATTTTATTTCCGGGCGGCGTCCAGTCCCCACAGAATCTACAATATGCGAAAAAGTGTGATTTTCCGCTAAAGGGATCTCTACATTTCGTACTTTTCTGTAGCTTCAATTTATGAGATACGTGATTGAATTTTTTATGCTGATATAATACATAGAAACTGCGTTATCTTAAATAAAAAGGAATTCATTATATCAATGACATTCGTGCAATGCAAATTTTAGCGAAGCACAGGGAAAATATTGTTGAACGATGAGGCTTTCTATGAGCGTTACGTTTTGCGCATCTTGTAAGGTTGTGGGGTTGAGTCCCTCATTGTAATTCTTTTTAATTTTCAATTTTTTACGTTACTTAAACCGCAAATAAATCTAATTAATACTCAACATATTGTATTTTTTAATATTTTCATAGACGATATTGGAAGGGAAAGCAAAGGAAAATTTTGGATTCAAAATAATTTTTTTTTGATAAGATTGTATTTACAACGTCCACGAGTGTTCTGCAAGTAACTTCCATGAAGAGATTCCAACTGCAGCGTAGAGGATATGGTATTACGTCAGTTTAATTTTAACCCTCGAGCAGTCTTCGGCAGCTGCACGCGAACAATAGGCTCCAGGTGAAGCCAGCTCATGCAAATCAGCACCTGCAAAAGAATGAAATCTAATTTCATATATGACGATCTGCTGTACGCCTTACTATCCCTTCATGGAAAGTATTTGGAATCCCACATTGTCTTTACCTTTCCTTCTCATGCCTTTTATGAAAAGGTAAATAAATACAATGTACCCAGCATTATTCCCGTTTATGTGCAGGGTGAGTAACATAAAAATTGAAAATAAAAGAATTTATACGTAGGGACTAGACTGGACTACCCTTGGATTACCATTGTGTACGTTTGGCGCAGCAGAAACAGTACACAACGCTATTAAAGGCTAGATCATACATCAGCAAACAAGGTAGTATGTGTACCAGAGATGGATTGTTGCAGGTAATGCATATTTTCAGACATCTTCGTCAGTACCATGCTATCAGTTTCGAATAGAACACTTGGTGCTGCAGGCAAATTATCATCACAACTTTTTTTTTTTTGTGCTGACAACTGAATCTGCATTCGTAATTGATTTAGTCTACTACTTACGTTTAGATTTACTGAAAATACATCTATTATAACTTTATACAGATTCTATGTTGTCGTCCAATACTGAACTTAAAATGATATTGTTAAAAGTTTCCGATGACACCAGCCCTATGTTAGCCAAAAATGTGAACTGTAACACTAGAGTGATAATTAAGAGAGCAAGAAGATTACATGGCAGAATCGTCCATAACTCTCTGATATGTTATGGTACTTAGCTTCAACGAGGGAATGGTGATGCTTGTCAGAATATTTCTCACTGCCAGAATGTTCAAACCCCGACACAAACACGCCCAGAAGCCGGTATCTGCAGTCACAGCTCCGAAAACCTTATAATGTTACAACGTACGTAGTTTCAGGCCAAATATTGTTCTTAGGCAGAAATAGATTGACAGACTGATTAGAAGGATTTAGTAGGATTGCTGTTAACAGAAAACATTCCTTTGATTAAGAATCGTGATATTTCAAATCATTCGGCAGCAGAACATAATAACGGATATCTGCATTGTTGTCGTACTGCAAGTAATTTGGGTTTGTATATTACGAATAAAATTTGTTCGTGTTTCATATCTAAGTGTACACGGTGCACTGTGTGTATATATTTTATGTGTATCGTTAGCTGTCTCTAAATAGCTGCAAAAACAAGAAGAGAAGACATACGTAACCTAGGCATCAACACTTTGTCTCCTCTTACTTCGGGATGCTTCAGCATTTTAGGAACACGCTTTGTACCCCATTCCAGAACATTCCAGTAACGTCAGAATGTTGGCGTTTCAGTAGAAATATTATCTCAGATTTTCTCTAACTTCCCAGGAGGATATCTATAACAGTACTTCCTTTCAGAGATTCTGTTCAGGCAACAACTCCCCGTCTATAGGTTTCGCGTCTTAAGATTTTTTTCCAGTCCGGCGACGGTTAAAATAGACTTCACGTCGATGTAATCCTCTCTTCTACTAAACTCCATTCAGAAAAGTCTATGTACTGTTGAGTACGTGGTGTACCTTGGATGTGCCACCCTACAGAGAAGTGTTTCCTTCTGCCCTCGTGTCCTCCAGAATATATCTGACTCTTTTTTTTTTTAATATCAAGGCGGCATTTTTTGTGTGGAATTACTGGTATCTTCTGAGATTTTCGTAATTCATTTAGGTTAAATTGTAAGCGATATGTTTAGTGGTGTACCGCTGACTACTGCTGAAGCGTGTTGTTGTCTTGGGTTAGAATTCCAGGTTTACTCTCACAACAAACACTGATAACTAGAAAATAAAGGCGTGCTGAAATTTGTAGCATGAACGTTTTGCGTTATACATACATTTCTTTTTTGTACAAGCCACCTGCAACTGGTTTGCTGGAGCGTACTTCTGTCAGCTATGTGAGCGACATCGGCACGATTTTGTACAGGTAAGTGAAGTATAATACATTGTGAGGAAAGTGTTGTGATTCTCCATGGGTTGTTTAACTAGGCTAAAGAGAAGGCGTAACGAATTGGCTCAGACAGTTCCAGTAGAAGTCGGTGCAAGAAACAGCACAATTTTCATTCTACGGATTATAAATAACGCATCCAAATATAAACCGGCAGTTTTAGTTCTGAACCATTTTTCATTAAAAAAAGGCTTTCCACGAAAAAATGCATTTATAAAAGAGCTGCGCCAACTTGTCATCACCGATTTCGTCCAAATCGATTGCATGTGCTAAGCTTGTCGAGAAATGGAAGTGACCGAAGTTGGAGCTCCAAATGGTCAAGCGTTTAGAAAAATATGCCTTTTTTGGCACGGGTCGAACGAGGCATGAGCCATTTGAGGTGGGATTTCCAGACGGTTTCTCGCAGAATCTCTAAGTGTCTTTGGACCAACTGCTATATAATCTGTATTAAAGACTCTGACTAAATAGAATCATTTTTTATAATATTCGGATTATTCGAGCTACAAGTCTAGTTAATGCTTTCACTTACATGTTGTTTCAATATGTTCCCTAACTCTCTTTCTCAGATGGGGCAAGAGCAGAGCTCTGTTGTTTTTCGTATCCAAAAAGACAACTAAGGAACCAATCGAAATATCGTGTAAATGAACAGTTAACTTGGCTGACAACTAGCATTTCTGGAGATTACTTCGCCGACGTATCATCCGATATGAGTATTATCATAATTCTTGATGAAAAGCAACTTTAGATACGGTGACGTAAAACTGCTTCCCAAGAAAATGTACACGTTTCCAATAAAAAATGTGTGTTACGAAATCTTGTGAGAATAGGTCTGGAAGCAATGTAAGAGACCACTTTAAGTCCGTGGCACTAAGAAAGGGACGTTACCTACTCGTCACCACCCATTTCAGCCAAATGAAAGGTATATGCTGGGCTTGGCCAGGAATGAAAGAGACAGAAGAGGGAGCTACATATGGCCAATCGTTTCGTAAAATTAGAAGTTCTGGCGCGTGTCGGGCAAGGAATGAGCCATATATGTAAGCAGAGTTTCCAGACATCATTTGGTGCAGCGGAAAAATTACAGATTGGCGATCAAAATGTCGTGGGGTTGAGTCCTTCGGCGGAATTATTTTTAATTTTTAATGTTTTGTGTTACTTAAACAGCAAATAAACTTAAATAATACTCAAGATATTGTATTTATTAATATTTTCATAGAAGACATGGACAGGAAAACCGAAGGGATATTTGAGATTGAAAATAAATTTCCTACAAAAGACTGTGTTTATAACGTCCACGAGGATTCTGTAGGTGACTTGCCATGAAGGTATTCTAAACACAGCGTACAGAATTTCGTATTATGTTAGTTTAATTTTGATCTTCGAGCCATCATCGGCAGTTACACGTGAAGAATAGTTTTCCGGTGAAGATTGCGAGAAAACTACTGCTCTCCATGTTATTACGGTGAATATCACCCCCGTACGTGCAAATCTGCACCTGTAGAAGAATAAAAATATCTAATTTTATGCACGGCATTGTCGTGTACGGCTTATAATCCATTCCTAGAAACGTATTTCAAATCCGAAATATTTCTTTGTCCTTCCTTCTCGTGTGTTTTATGAAAATATTAAATAAAATATATTGAGTAGTATTTTGTATTATATGCAGCATGAGTGACGTAAACAGTGAGAGGAAATTTTTTACCGCATAGCGACTGGACCCCACGACCGTGCGATTACCGTTGTGTATGGGTAAAGCAGCAGAAAGGGTAGACAACGTTAACCCGAGGGTCGCGCGGTAGAGACCCGAAGCGAAAATATTGTATTTTCAATTTTTACTTTACTCCCACTGCACGTGAACCGAAATAAAGTTCAGTACATTCTATTTATTAATATTTCCATAAAAGGTATGGAAAGAAAACACTAAGGAAAATTTGTGATTTCAAATCCGTTTCCAGGGAAGGATTGTAAGGAGTACACGAGAAATTAGTACACAAAATTAAATATTTTTATTATTTTGCAGATGCAGATTTGCACGTGCTGGGGTGATATTCACCGTAAAAACAGAGGCAGCGGTAATTTTCTCGGCATCTTCACCGGGAACCTATTCTTCGTGTGCAGTTTCTAAAGATTGCTAGATGGTCAAAATTAAACTAACGTAATACGGCGTACTGTACGCTGTAATTAGAATCCCTCCATGGGAAGTTACTTACAGGATACCTGTATGAAATTTATTTCCAATTCCAAATATCTCTTTGATAATCCTCCCTACGTCTTCTATGAAATTAGTAATGAATATAACATGATGAGCATTACTCACGTTTATTTGCAATTTAAATAACATAAAAATATTCAAAATTAAGATGAATTCTGGTGAGGGACTCAACCCCATGACTTTTGGATCACCAGTCTATAATTTTTCCGCTGCTCCAGCTGATGCCTGGAAACTCCGATAACATAAATGGCTCACACCATGTGTGACGCACGCCAAAAATACTGTTCTAGAGCTTCTACTTCTGTCTCTTTTATTTATCGGCCATACCCCAACACACTATAAATTTGGAGGAAGTCGGTGATGACTAGTAGGCCCCTTCTTAATGCCACGGACTGAAAGTGGTCTCTTACACTGTTTCCATACCTCTGCTCAGAAGTGTTAGTAAAACCTGATTTTTTATTGTAAACATGTACATTTTCTTCTAAAGTAGTAACCGTCACTGTAGCTAAGGGCGCTGTTCATCAAGAACTTGGGTAATACTGATCGTTGGAATACCTTCTCAAAATAACCTTCAGCGTTTCTAGTTGTCAGCCAAGTCAATCTATTCATTTAGACGATATTTCGATTGGTTTCTTAGCTGTCTTCCTCAGGTACGCCAAACAACAAAGCTCTGCTCTTAGCACATCCGAAAAAGACAGTTAGGGGATATCTTGAAATAACGTGTAAATGAAAACAAGGCTTGATGCTCAAACGGTCTGAATATTATAAAAACGTTCCTTATTTAGTCATAGTTTTTGTTACAACTACTCAGATGCTATAGCAGTCGTTACAAAGTCCTTAACCATGCTACCTCAATTGGATTATGCCTCATTCGACCCGCGCAAAAAATGCTTTTTTTCTAAACTCTTGATCATCTGTCACTTTTATTTGTAGCCAATCCCTACTATATACCATAAAATTTCCGCGAAATCGATGATGACGAGCAGGTGCGGTCCCCTTGTGAGTCCACTTTCTTGGAACTTTTTCGTGGAAAGTTACTTTTTTTTATTTATTGAAAAATAATTCACCAGTAGAAATATTGGTTCATATTTCGATGCGTTTTTTGCAATCTGCAGTCTATTTCAACCGTTTCCAGACTGAAAAAAAATCGTATGACGTGAAATCTGTAGACGGGATGATGTTGCCTGAACAGAAGTCGTGAAAAGAAGTTTTATTATAGATATCCTCCTGGGAAGTAAGAGAAAATGTGAGATATTATTTCTACTGAGACGCCAGAATTCCGAAACTAGTGGAATGTTCTGGAATAGGGGCATACAGCGTGTTGCTGGAGCATTGAGCGTCCCGTCACAATAAGAGACTAAGTGTTGACACCAGGGTTATGCATGTCTTCTCATTTAGTTTTTGCACCTATTCAGGGAAACCTAATGACACACTTAAAATACATACACACAGTGCATCGTGTACACTTAGATATGAAACACAAACAAATTTTATTCGTAGGTATACAAACCCAAATTACTTGCAATACGACAGAAATGCGGAAACCTGTTATTGTTATTCTGCCTGGCGAATGATTTGACATAAGACGGTCTCAGACGGAGGAACATTTCCTATTAACGACAATTCTACTAAATCCTTTCACTCACTCTGTCAATCTGTTTCTGCCCAAGAACAAACCATTATTTATTTTCAAACTAAGTACGTTGTAAACAATATATTCTTTTCGCAGCTGTGAGTGCCGATACTAGCTTCTGGGCTTGTTTGTGTCGGGGTTTGAACATTCTGGCAGTGAGAAATATTCTGATACGTATCACCACTACGTCATTGAAGTTAAGTACCGTAACACGTCAGACAGTTACGGACGTTTCTGCTGTGTAACCTTGTTCCCGTTTTCATTTGATTATCAGTCTAGGTGTTTGAATTCACGTTTTTGGGAAACATAGGGCTGGACTCCTCGAACATTGATATCTGTTGCATTTTAAGGTCAGTATTTTGCGACGACATAGACTCTGTAGAAACTTATAATAGATGTATTTTCAGTAAATCTAAACATAAATAAAAGATTAAATCAACTACAAATGTGAATTTAGTCAGCAGCAAAAAACATTTTGTGATGTTAATGTGTTTGCAGCACGAAGTACTGTATTCGAAACTGACAGTAAGGTATTGATGAAGACCTTTGAAAATAAGTATTACTTGCAACAATCAGTCTTTGAAAGACTTTTTCTCTGATGTATGGTCTAGCCCATAAAATGAATATTAACATGAGTATTATCGAAAATACTTGTAAGATGTGCAGACATTATGCGCAAAAACACGTATGACAGTGTAGATAAATATTTATAACTGGAATAGGCAGGCTATGACGTGACTTGAAAGTAAACTTTAAGATTATTTATTTGTAGTGACACTGCATTTCATTAAAATGTGTTCGATAGCTGCATTCGCATTGGCAGAGATATGATTACATTAGACGATACCGCTTCTTTCCACGTGCAAAGAATGATATTCTTTGCTGGGCGTGAGAAAACTGCTTACGGCACGTCTCTCGATAATCGGGAGACATTTGTTGCTGTAGTGCGGCCCATGTATTGCTGGAATTGTAGTAAAATTTCGGTCCATGTGTAGTCTGACGGGCTGGACGTCATGGAGATCTTCTAAGATGATGGAGCTGTAAGTTATTTGATTTCCAAACTCAGCCAAAATCAAGCGATAACATTATCATAAACAACATGTACAGAGAACAATATATTTATGTTCAGAGTCGACGGCGTGTTGCTTTGAAAGTGTTGTGCTGAAAATCAGTATTACCAGATACCTGACATGTGTACGACGTAGCGTGCAGACATCTGATGAAGTCCTGAAAAAAAGAAGTACATGCAATATTTCACAGCATTCAACATAAAAATGGAACATTATACATATTGCTAATGGAAACGTTATATGCAAATAGATGCAAGAAGGAATATTGTCTCCCCATAAATATTTCAGTAATTAGAAAGTTTTATGATGGACAATTATTATTCTCACGAAAAGAAAATTTTGTTCTAATTATTTTTCTAAAATTTCTGTCCAAGGAGTAAATAAACCGATACAGACACAGTGCACGTCTTATAGCATGGGAGGTCGAAAATAAAATTTTTCGTGCCCCTTACAATTTTATAATAAAGTGGCAACTAGTTCGGGTTCGGGAGTCGTCTTACGCTGAAGATGTTAATTCTTAAGCGGAAAATATAGTGAAGGAAATTGTTAATCAGCGTACTGTGCAGAGAGCAAGCTCTGTGTTCGAGAAAAAAGCGTGTAATGTCCAAGACTAGAGTAGAAATAGTTGTAAACAAACATCTTATCAAAACGCACTCTAACGTATCAGATCTCGGTTTTAGATATCCGACTAGTGATTGATATCTGTCTCGTCTGCGGCGCGAGCAGTCAGAGCGAGGACGACAATGAGACGAAAACACAGAAAGCGCGGCGAGCGGGCGGGTACGCGCTACCCGAGGCGGGGGCGCGTGCGACACCCGGCGGCTACTGAGACACGCCGGGAAACCGCCTGCTACGGGCCGAGGAAGCGACCAACACCGAATCAATAGACCGCGCCGGCGCCAGAGGCAGCAGAGGCCGCGGAGGGAAAGCGCGCGGGTTACTCACCCCGACTGGTACCAGCAGCTGCGGCGGCGGCGGCAGTAGTGACGGCTGCTAGCGGAGCTTCTTCCCTCGGCGTCCGGTCGCTCTGGCGGGTGGACGCCGACTGTGCAGTGGCCGGCGGCCGCCGGCGGTAGTCGCTGACCGGCGCGCGGGACCGCGCCTGCGCCGCCGGCGCTACCCTCTCCGCCCCTCCGCCTACGCCTCCCACTCCGTCTGCCTCCCACTCCGTCTGCCTCCCACCTGCCGCCACCGCCTCTATCTGCAAACACGGCCGGCGCCGTCGTTTCCGCGCACCGTAAGCGCAAAGGAGTAGCGCACGAAATTTGCGCACATTGCCATGTGTGAGGGGAGGTATATGAGTCCGTCAGAGCTTCGGCTGAAAACACTGGCAGCAGAGACTTCCACAGCCTGCTCTAAATACCTCCACGAGTAGCAGAATTCTGGACGATAAAAATTGCTTTTGTTAATAATAGACAATGATATCCATACACTAGGAAGCAACCATAACGTGTGAAAATGGAGAGAAACAGACACCCAGTTCGATTACCTCGTTATGATACAATTGCAATATGCTACCACGGTGTCTGTCATCCAATTTTGTACGTAGAGGGTGATTCAGTTGCCCCAGCCTATGGGTTTTATGCAACCCGCGACACCTTCAAATACCACTCACAAGATTTTCATAGTCTCTCGCGAAAATTATTTGTCATACTGGAAAAAAGTGAACGGCATCTTTTTGTAGAAAATTTTTGTATGTAAATTATGTACTGGAATACATTATCATTAGAGGCGATGGTTATCGAATTATTCAAGAAAAGCGTACAAAAGTGACCTTCAAAGGCGTTTCTTCCTTGAATAACTCGAGAACTATGGCCTACAGCAAAAAACGTATCCCAGTGCAAAATGTAACTGCATAAAATTTCCTAAAAATGATCCTGCTCACTTTTTCTGCAGGACTAATGAGAGGATTTTCGAAAATAAAGGTCCGATCGGTCGGGATATGGAAATTATGGTGAAAATCAAAAATGTTTTATTTGCAGCAGTTTGCTGCACCTTCCAGCTACTTCCTTAAATTGTCACTGCTTTGAGTTAGGCACTTTTCATAGCGTCGTTCCAACTTCCAATAACCTCATCATACAAGACAGATGCCTGTACTTTCTGTCATTTTTCTACGCTGGCCTGCAGTTCGTTGTCTGTGCCAAACGTTCTCTTCATAGCCAGCAGTGAGCAGAGATGAAAGTCAGAGGGAGCCAAGTACGGACAGTATCTACGTCTACATCATCTACATCTACATCCATACTCCGCAAGCCACCCGACGGTGTGTGGCGGAGGGTACCTTGAGTACCTCTATCGGTTCTCCCTTCTCTTCCAGTCTAGTATTGTTCGTGGAAAGAAGGATTGTCGGTATGCCTCTGTGTGGGCTCTAATCTCTCTTATTTTGTCCTCATGGTCTCTTCGCGAGATATTCGTAGGAGGGAGCAATATACTGCTTGACTCTTCGGTGAAGGTATGTTCTCGAAACTTCAACAAAAGCCTGTACCGAGCTACTGAGCGTCTCTCCTGCATAGTCTTCCACTGGAGTTTATCTATCATCTCCGTAACGCTTTCGCGATTACTAAATGATCCTGTAACGAAGCGCGCTGCTCTCCGTTGAATCTTCTCTATCTCTTCTATCAACCCTATCTAGTACGGATCCCACACTGCTGAGCAGTATTCAAGCAGTGGGCGAACAAGCGTACTGTAACCTACTTCCTTTGTATTCGGATTGCATTTTCTTAGGATTCTTCCAATGAATCTCAGTCTGGCATCTGCTTTACCAACAATCAACTTTATATGATCATTCCATTTTAAATCACTCCTAATGCGTACTCCCAGATAATTTATGGAATTAACTTCTTCCAGTTGCTGACCTGCTATTTTGTAGCTAAATGATAAGGGATGGTGAGTGATCAAACAGTTCCCATCGAAAACTCCGCAGGAGCGTCCTCGTTGGTTGCCCCTACAGTGTGCTGCCGAGAATCGTCACGAAGAAGGAAATACATGAAACGTACGCTATGTAGGGCTGCATGAAATCAGGTGAAACCTCTCAGCGAGAACCCATGCATGGCGGGATACAGTACTGTTCTATGCATCCTTATGTGCTCACTGTGTGCTCAGGATTGAAAAAAAATGACGTGATGCGACCGGCAGTCATACCAGAGATACTGCCCAACACATATGTGCAGAGCTTCATCGGATTTTCACTATCGTTTCTCTTTCGCGACCTACTGGATCTTACTTTCCGAATAGCCCTCGAGCTTAGCGCGTAGCGTGTGACAGAATAAGAGAATGTCCCGTGTTGCTTTTGAAGACGTTGCGGGTTGTATGAAATACATAGGTAAGGACAGGTGAATCAGCCCATATTGCCCAGCAGCATACTTTCAATTAGGATAGCTGTTGGTGATATGTAAGGGAGAAGAGAATTAGTGTATGCAACTTCATTTTCCCGAAGAGCTACTGTGAAGAGCCTCTGACACATTGAAAAAATGTGTAACTGGATGCAGATCGACGAATGATGAAATGTTCATCCTTATTCACAACAGACCAGCAGTTCATCATCATCATCCAGAGCAGGCCTGTTCACTGATATGGTCGTGCGGCCTGGCTCACACTTGCGTCTTAGTTGTGAACAACCGGCAGGCACATGATGAGTAATAGAGTGGGAAGAGTAGGGGAGAGGGATTCGAAACAAGGTAACTCGGCACGAGAAACTGTTGTCAATTAGTCTATTCTACGGCCATTAAGTAGGTCTAAGGATAAGTATTGCTTGACACTGGTTAATTAATGCCTTAAGTGAAAATTTTATTTTAAAACTGTTGAGAAATGACAATTAACTGGAACTTGCATTTATTAATTGATGGAGAAATGGACATGTGACAGCTAAGCACGAAACACGATTTTTGTTACGATTGATGTAGCCTCGTGATGAGCACCGTTTTCGGACTAAATTTAAATTGACATCAACATGTATTTCGTGACCATTTTAATCTCCCGTTAAGCATAAAAACATTACAGGTCAATGAACAGTACTTATTTTGGTTTTCACTAATGCATCAATGTCCGTTACCTCTTCCTGCAGTGGTTAGCACACGAGTCGCATTCGGAAGGACGACGGTTCAAACCCACGTCCGGCCATTCTTATTTATGTTTTCCACGATGTCCCTAAATGACTTCAGGAAAATGCCAGGATAGTTCCTCTGAATCCCCATCCGTGTGCTTCGTCTTTAATGACCTCGTTGACGGACAAACACTAATCACCTCCTCCACTTCTTCCTGAGCACTGCTATTGCGAAGATAAGCTTATAAATTCAAGTCTGTCAGTGAATCAGGGGTGGACTTCATTTTCCACATTGAGGATAGATGTTGCTTTGCTATCAAATTTATCACTTAAATGCCTGTTACAATGCAGGCCTGCAAGCTGTAACTGTTGCAAGGCATCCTGCACTGACGTGCTATAAACTGATACTGCTGTGTCTGACCTTTACTGTGAGGTTTCTAGCTCAGCCATTATGCTGCTTTTCATCTATTTTTAATCAGAGCGGCATTAAACACGTAAGTTTTCGTTCAGCACTACGGCGAACTTTAACGTATTTTCATTTCTCTGAAGACAGCACACAATTTGCACTTTCCCTGTGATTGTAGTGACACCTAAGAGACACATTTTCTGCCAGTTCTCACTACTCAGGTGGCTAGGCCCGGGTCTAGGAGAAGAGGGGGCAATTAGGGGTATCTGCCCCGGGCGAGGCAGTTTCAGGGAGCGCCAAATTCGTATTTTTGAAGAAAAAAACCTTGTTTCACAAATCGCCTACCATCCAGCGCACGTTGGTCTATTGATTATTTATATGATTACGAAACGCATCCCTGCTGGTTTTTGAACAATACTGAACGCATTATAAGTTTATTTCTGAACGACTCATAAGTTGATTTTTGAATTGTACATTGTGTAAGTGATATCTTTGCCAGGGGAATTCCTGGCGCATCTACAAATATAAAACTTTTCGGCAGACAAAAAGGGGGCGGAGCTGGACCGAATAAATCCGAATGGGTGGATACCAATTGCTGTTTGTTATTGTGGTTGACTGGGTGTTCGAATGATAAGTGTTATTATAATTATTAGCGAAATCCATTGTTGCAGACTACCAGAGTGGAAATGAACGACTTACAGGAATAATAGGTAAGAAAGGTCACATATTTTCTTCCCGGTGTATTCAAGAAAATGAAAGTTTGACAGAAACTTTTTGCCAGGTTGCTAAACTACAAAGGGCCAGTTGTACAGTCCCAGATTACCAGTCGCTTAAGTTCTCTTCACGGAATAGCAAGGAAAACGCGTAGTACGGACACGTAATAACGCCTAACCGGAGAATAAACGCGGGATAACTGAACCCGTGATTCTGGCCGCGTTAGTGCAGTTAGCCTGAGAATAAGTTCTGACAATGGCAGGAATAGTTACAGAATTAGCGATGACAAGATCGTTCGTTAGAACGAGGAAGGAAAAGAAAGGGGAACATCACACAAATGATATGTAAGAAGATGACGAATCCAAATTTATATAAGAATTTCTCTCTACTGCTAATTTTTGATCTCATGCTTCAGACATTGGAGCATATGAATGAAATGTGAAACTATTACCTAACATAAAACTCTTTACTTGTAGTAGGCCTCATAGCATTTGATATTGGTACTTCGTGAATTCTGTTCTGTCGTGTTATTTATGTAAAGGAGGTAGATAAAAACGATCAGTTGTGCCAAAATAGTCTCTGTTATTTGGAGTGCGTTCAATTGCTGAAATATTGGGAAGGCCTACTTCGTTTTATCTAGCAAATAGTGACAAAATAGACGTAGTCACATTGAGAAACCACACTATTCTTTGGTACTAAGTTTTATATATCATGCTCTTGAGAAAGATGTGCGCTACAAAATGAACATGTTTCTGAAAAATCGATTTTGACGTTGTATCTCAAACGCTCGAGGAGGAACGGGGCGGGGCACTTACAAGTTTCTGTTCCGGTTCGGAAATATCGAGATCCGGTGCTGCAGGCAGGAAGGAGCGTGAAAGCCCATTCTCGCCTAACCATCTTCTGAACAGGCCTGATGAGGATAAGCTCAAGGAACTACGACACACGCCGTTGCTCAATATGTTTTGCTTTGTTCAAGAAAACCTAACCTTTCACCATTACGATATCTTCACTCATGTGTAATTCAACATACGGAGTGGTTCGTTTAATCTCCTGTCCTGAAACAGATACTTCTAGTACGAGATACTTTGGGAACGTGTATCCAAGATCTCAGCCTCTACCCAGATCGTTGCTGTGCCTGAAGCAGCTTAGCAAGATGAATGCGGTTCACTTAGGATGGATCCCACAGATGAAATTAGTATCAGTGAGACATATTACTTCGTCACCCGTATATGTACTTCATGTTACTTCCCCCGACCGAAGGTGACTCATTGTTGAGGAATATGCTATTCGGAGCAAGAGAAGAACCGTTGTTGTTGCATTTTCTCTTTTGAACTTAACGAAATAAGAAAAAAGATGAAATAAGTTCAATGGCGACAAGTGAAAATTTGTGCCGGACTGTGACTCGAAGCCGTATATCCCGCTTTATGCGAGTGGTCGTCTTAACTGCTCCGGTTATCCGAGCAGACTTCCTGTCCTACCCAAATTCCCAGTCTGTCGCACACTAATTACGTAGCTTCCCCTGTCTATTAAACTCATTTCTCGCCACGTTACGCTGGAGTCCCGCTAGAATCAATCAGAGAGAGTGCATTCGAAACTGAAATGATCCTAACGGGCATCAAGCTGTGTGTATTTGTACATGTGTGCTGTCTGTTCTTTCGGACTTCTCATGTGACACCCCACACGTGTAAGTACATACGGCTTGACGGCCATTAAGATCATTTCAGTGCGGATGGACTCTGTCACCTGAACCATTGCGGGAATCTAGCGTGATGTGGGGAGCAATGAGTAGCGTGGACAGTGGGCACTACGTAAGTTGAGGAGAAGAGAAAGTGTGCTCGGATAGCCGAAGGGCTACGGCGACCGCTTGAGCGAAGCAGGAACTCCGGGTCCGAGTCCCCGTCCGGCACAAGTTTTCACATGTCGTCATTGAATTCATTTCAATGCCCAGCTGCGGTCGATGACAGAATTTCACTCCATCATGTATGTGTATGGCTGCGGTATCAAGAATGGTGTCTGTTAATTCAGACAGGTCCGAAAGAACAGACGCTACAGGTATATATTAAAAATATTAACAGTTTAACGAGACACTGAATAACTCAAGGCCTGAACATACTATTCTTCCACAAATTTACTACGCTAGGCACATAAAACTTTATTTGCAACTGCTAGCTCTAGGAAGATACGGGAAAAGAGTATCACATTGTACACTATTGTCTGTCGTGTAAGAATTGGTGACTGAAACGTTGCCAGCAGCGCACGCAAATTGTGTAGTTTTACCGTTGTTTTCTCCCTGCTTGTGAAGGTGCCCAGGGTCATTTCATGTTTCTTCGTTCTGTGAAATTTCGTTACATTGACATTTCTTGATTACTAAAACACTTTTGGCTTTGTGGCTCTATATGTGACACTACAAACGAAATCTGTGTTGTCGTTTATAGCTCACCCTGTCGGGACGACGCTTGCGTTGTAGTATACTGGCACAGTAGTATTGAATATCTGAAATATGTCAGTCGGTTAGCCATTTGCATCATACACGAAAATGTCATACAAGCCAGCTTACAGGGTATTAATTTAATTCTTTTATAACACGACAGAATGTAGGCTACTGGTGCATACGTTCACACAGTATCACGAAATTGAGTAATGTTGAAAAGAAAAATGCTACCACGTATACATTTATGGAATATGCCGTCGGTACTTGGAGAAGTATAGACATATTTAAAACTAAATTGTACAGCAGAGTTTATTTTGACGTGAAATCCCCAAGCGCTGCCACTCGGTGTCTGTAAACAACATGGCATTGAATCAAACTGGTTCTGTACAAGTTACAGGCAAATTTTTCTCCGCGTGGTTGGTAAGTGCGCAAAGTCCAAACATTGGTTGTCGCAGGATTTTTATGAACAAGTTACCTACTAGATATATATTCGGTTCGTATTAGGTGAGTGATATGTACACCGTTAATGCTAGGGAAGCACCGATACTTGTATTATGGTTAATGCTTGCTCATTCCTCGCTGTAATCAAACGAACATTTTCTATCTGAAATATGATTCGCAGAGTTGTCTCAATAACGACCAATATTTTGACCTCTAAGGCGTCCCTGCTGCTTAAAGTACCCTTAATACTTAAAAATCGAGACACTAGTTGTGTCCAGTGTCACTAAAAACTGTCACATTGATAGTTGTCCACTATGCCACTCAACAATGAAGCTTGCCAATAAGAGGTCATCAGAATTGAATATGGCACATACGCGGGCATTGTTTTATGATGCATTCATGTAGGATTCATCGGAAAGCACTACATTTTGTCACTCAGAACCATAATACGCATCTGGCGTGCCTACTGCAATGTGAGACGTCCGTTGTTATTTCAAGCGTCAAGCGTCCTGTCAAAGCTCCCTGCAGGAGACAGCTCCGTAACGTCTGAGCGTACACTTACACGCCAGTTTTAGTGATCCATCGTCGAGGACGGTTTGTTATGACCGTGCGGACAAAATGTCAGTCACGCATTGCGTGTCCCATTGCTCGCTCACTGCTGCGTACGAACTTCTATCCGCAGGTAGACAGGCGTATAGTCTGTGTTAGTTGAAATGTCACGTACGACAAACGCATTTTACGATCATTCTGCCCTTTTAGGCATCACTCGTATGCTGATGTAGCGCCCTTTCACGTCAGCCATGCGTACTGGCATTTGCTTTCACGTTGTCACTTCCTTTGACGGCAGGGCGTGCTGTAACACCGACATTTCTGATCATACGGTAGAGGGCGCTCCATTAAGTCTTATGCAGTTGTTGTTGGTAAACTATTCTACACATAATCCATTCGTATAGCTGTGCTTGTTAAAGCACTGCTTCCGCGACGGGGAGGTGCGACGGTCCCGAATCGAACCCGCTCGGTGAATTAACGATTAGCTACGATGTGCTTGTCTGCCTGAATGCAGTTTTAGGCAGTTTCTACATCCTCCTAGATGAATACTGGGCTAGTCCCCAAGTCCAGCCTCAGTTACATTATCCTCAAACCTTTAAAAACTGTCGCTCATTATCACATAAATAACGTCACACGTAGGCAGTTGGGGTTAACTTATTCCGTTCCGGAGTATAAGGAGGTGGCGACATGAAGGGCATCCGGGCACCTCTTCAATTAATCATGTGAAGTCCGCTAATAATCGTGCCGACCCCGCCCCGATGTGGGGCAGAGGATCTAGAAAAAATCAAGAAAAAGAATGTCAACACATACTCTTTGTTTGGTTTTATTCAGGCCATTCATTAAATACCGCGATTTTTAAAAATTTGAATGTATTTGGTTTAATAGTAGAAACAGTTTTATAAATAAAAGTTATTCTATGGAATAGCAAAAGGAAAAAGTTCGCTTTGATGTCACTATTTCAGTTTGCTTCAACATTCACCTTCACACTCTGTCATTCAATTTGGGCTAATGGTAAAAAGATAAAACACTTTGCTAACAACATCATTCACCTCTATCCGAGATAAAGTCAGTTTCAATTTAAAATATTTAGTTTAGTTTCTATTGTAGCATAGTAAGAACCCGCACCGCTAAGCTTTCAGAACAGCAATGCATTATTTGGGGATACGTCGTATCTGATGAGTGTTTACATGTATTGTGGTGGTATATAAGGTTACAGATCTTACTCCTAACATAGTTGTACAGTAGAAGATCGACGATGAGCAGTTCGTGTTTTCTTAGTGAAACGAAAGCTTTGACTCTTATGTATGAGTACCCGAGAATGTAACGTCGTAAATTAACATAAATGGGTTGATTTGAACTTTTCTATCCGTTGCCCTTAACGAAAGTGTGGTCAACAAGGAATCAAACGCTCACCGATCAATTTTGTAAGAAAACTTCACAATAAAGCCTAAATTTCATTTCGATGACGTCGGAAGAATGAAAAATTCAGAACTGGAAACGAAGTTACGCAATTGGTCCCGCTGCACTTAAATATTTTTTTACATAATTGGTTACACTAATGAACCACTGTCGACCATATCATCACCAAGAGTGATGAAGCAATGGTAAGGCATTGTGCTCGTATGCGAAACGACTGCTGATCACACCCCCGTCAAGAAGAAATTTTACCGTAGTTTAATTTAATAGGCTAACAAAAACGCATGGGCGATTCCTATGAAAAAAGAGACGAGCTATTTTCTTCCCCACTCACCCAAGCTGTCAACATGAGTAACGTTGAAGTAAATAGACTCGGAGTAGTGAAGCAACTTAAATCACTAAATAAAAGTAAGTCTTCTGGCCCAGTCTGTATACCAATTAGGTTCCTTTCAGAGTATGCTGATGCATTAGCTCCATACTAAACAATCATATACAACCGTTCGCTCGACGAAAGATCCGTACCCAAAGACTGGAAAGTTGCACAGGTCACACCAATATTCAAGAAAGGTGGTAGGAGTAAGCCATGTAATTACAGGCCCATATCGTTAACGTCGAGATGCAGAAGGATTTTGGAACATATACTGTGTTAGAACATTATGAATTACCTCGAAGAAAACTGTCTATTGACACACAGTCAACATGGGTTAAGAAAACATCGTTCTTGTGAAACACAACTTGATCTTTATTCACATGAAGTGTTGAGTGCTATTGATAAGGGATTTCAGATCGATTCCGTATTTTTGGATTTCCGGGAGGCTTTTGACACTGTACCACACAAGCGGCTTGTAGTGAAATTGCGTGTTTATTGAATATCGTCTCAGTTACGTGTCTGGATTTGTGATTGCCTGTCAGAGAGGTCACTGTTCGTAGTAATTGACGGAAAGTCATCGACTAAAACAGAAGTGATTTATGGGGTTCCCCACGGTAGTGTTGTAGGCCCTTTGCTTTTCCTTATCTGTATAAATGATTAGGTAGTTTGCAGAATGATGTTGTCGTTTATCGATTAGTAAAGTCACCAGAAGATTAAAAAAAATTGCAGAACGATTTACAAAAGATATCTGAATGTTGCGAAAATTGGCAGTTGACCCTAAATAACGAAAAGTGTGAGGTCATCCAAATGAGTGCTAAAAGGAATCCGTTAAACTTCGGCCACACAATAAACCAGTCTCGTCTAAAGGCCGTAAATACAACTAAATACCTAGGTATACAATTACGAACAACTTAAATTGGAAGGAACACATAGCAAATGTTGTGGGGAAGGCTAACCAAAGACTGCAATTATTGGCAGGACACTTAGAAAATGCAACAGATCTACTAAGGAGACTGCCTACACTACGGTTGTCCGCGCTCTTTTACAATATTGCTGCGCGTTTTGTATTATTGCGAAATATGGGAGAGACTGTCGCAGAAATGGTACAGGATTTGAGCTATACATCATTGAAGATAGACGTTTTTCGTTGCGACGGAATCTTCTCACGAAATTCCAATCACCATCTTTCTCCTCCGAATGCGAAAATATTTGGTTGGCACCGACCTACATAGGGAGAAACGATTACCACGATAAAATAAGGAAAATCGGAGCTCGTACGGAAAGATATAGGTGTTCGTTCTTTCCTCGCGCTGTACGAGATTGAAATAACAAAGAATTGTGAAGCTGGTTCGATGAACCCTCTGCCAGGCACTTACACGTGATTTGCAGAGTATCCATGTAGATGTAAATGTAGATCCGATCCTGTACTCAGTGCCTTGTGATCTTGTTTTACACGCGATGTTGAACTCTAATCTTTGTTCTTCGGTCACTTTAAATTGATGCTTGCAAATGAATGTTTCTGCTTTGGGACACATAGACAGAAGCCTTCTGGCACCACTGTTGATGTGCGCGTCAAAGAGCCAACTGTCGTTCGTAACACCAACTAGAGACAGTGAAATATCATAAGTGTTGGAGTCACAATTTGTAATCTACTTTTTTATTGAGGACCGCAGAACAAGGAAAAAACTTAGGAGAAATTCAGCGAATGGAAAGTAGAAATATTGTCGCACCCGGAGAACTTTAAAGTTATCATATGATCAGCTGCTATGTGGGTTGTGGACTTGAGATTTTCTTATCGAGTACCGCGGAATCTTTTATCATTACCGTCAGTAGTAAGCTGTGGACTCCGAATTATTTCATGGCGAGTGAAATTTGAACATCGGATTTAGTAGCTAGCAATCAGATCGGGAGTTTATAAATCTCTGCCAGTATCGAACTTTAACATGAATCGAGTGAGACTTACGCGAGAGAATGGGACAAGTCATCAATGACCTAAAAAGAGATTACAAAAGGCCAGTTATTGGCAAATATTACCATGCACAACAACCATTAACTTAGGAAACTGAATCGTGTTGTGATTTCTTCAGTGTTAATACTACCTGTCTGCATATATTTGTGTGACTATTTTCAGGGTAGCTACGACATGTGCGTTTGGCTGTCTCCGTAGGCAATGAATGTTGCCACATTTAAAGAGCAGCTACGGATTTCTGGGGCCATAAGAAGTGTGTTATTTCGACTTATGTTTAATTTTAATCCGTGCTTAAGTACTTGGTGAACAATGAGCAAACTTGTCGGCTTACAAGTCAGTAGGAATATGAAGACTGTCTTTCTTATTCATCTTTTTTAATAGCACAGTTACTTTACAAAAAACTGTTCGCAGTTAAACTGCTGTTTATAAAAGAAAACGAAGAATATTTTCAGTCAATATTTATTTAGAATGTAAAACATTTCCCGTCGCATACGGGGGCTCCTTTCGGGTACAGTTCAGGTAGAACTGAGTCGGTAGGGAGGCAGATAGTTTTGCGTGTGAAACCTCGAGAAACCCTTCGCAGAACGAGAAAACATTTTCGGAGTGCACAGCGGCACCGCCCAGCGAGCTACGACCGTGCGAGCGCTGGGCAGCCAGTCGACCGGGAACTGCGGCCGCAGCAGCTGCTTACATCGCACAGCGCCGGCCAGACTTCGCAGACGCGATTCCGAGAGCGTCCATAGGAGCAACAGTTCACAGGGGCAGCAGTTCAACACGGCGGTGCACCTCAATGCAACGTAGCAGTACAACAAGAACATTTTTTTGGAAATTTGTGATAAGGTCTTATGGGACCAAACTGCTGAGGTCATCGGTCCGTAAGCTTGCGCACTACTTAAGCTAACTTAAACTAACTTACGCTAAGGAGAACACACACACACACACACACACACACACACACACACACACACACACACATGCCCGAGGGAGGACTCGAACTCCCGATGGGGGAGCCACGCGGACCGTGACAAGGCGCCCAAGACCGCGCGGCGTACAACAAGAGGTAAGTGTTGCAGCAGGCGATTTAATTTTTGTAATTTTCAGCTTTCTTCCCAGCACAGCTATGGATCACGATATTGTGTATCTACAGGAAATGGGAGTAAGCCTGTGAACCCCACAGATGGAAGTAGAAGTACAGAAAGTCACTATGAGTTATCCAACAAGACTGATGAAAAGAAAAAAAAAAAAGAGATTGAGAATATAGGAAATTCAGTGGAGGAATTAAATGATGAAACGCGTAACATAAAAAGTGGATTATAAGATGAAACTGGGGGCGTGTACGGCAAGCGGAGCGAATTAACTGAAAAACATGGACAGGTAGAGTGAAATCTGCTTGCAAAGATTGCGACAGTGGAGAATGAGATGAGGGATGAAATATATTCAGACTGGCATATGTGTAACAATAGGGAGGAAGACACAAGACATGCTCTAATTGCGTTGGATGGAAGAATTGTGGTTGGCATGGAAATGATAAAACGGAAAACACGAATCAAACTTACCTTCCTACACGTCAGTCGGAACAGAAGCTGTCGTCTTTCTTATTCATCATTTTTAATAGCTCAGTTAATTTACAGGAAATAGTTCGCAGCTTATCAGCTGTTTATAAAGAAAATAACATTTTACGTCCATGTTTTTTAAGAAGATATAGCATTTCCCGACGCAAGGCGCAAATGACTCTTGTATAACCGGCCGGAGTGGCCGAGCGGTTAAAGGCGCTACAGTCTGGAACCGCACGACCGCTACGGTCGCAGGTTCGAATCCTACCTCGGGCATGGATGTGTGTGATGTCCTTCGGTTAGTTAGGTTTAAGTAGTTCTAAGTTCTAGGGGACTTATGACCACAGCAGTTGAGTCCCATAGTGCTCAGAGCCATTTGCACCATTTGACTCTTCTATATAAGAAGGGTAACAGAACGGATTCGCAAACTTACAGATCAGTAACCTTATCATTGGTTTGCTTCAAAATTATTTGACCTTGAGAAATGTCTGTCTACCAGACAACACTGTTTTAGAAAGCATAGCTCGTGCATAGCTTACTCTTTTCTCACATGTTATCCTGCGAGCTGTGGGTGAAGGGCAATAGGTAGATTACATATTTCTAAATTTCGGTAAAGCATTTGACACCGTGCCTCATTGCAGATTGTTAACGTCAGGAGTTCCCCAAGGAAGTGTGATAGGACCGCTGTTATTTTCTATACACATAAATGATCTGGCGGACAGGGTGAGCAGCAATCTGCGGCTGCTTGCTGATGGCGCTGTGGTGTACGCGAATGTGTCTTTGTTGAGTGAAAAAGAAAGAAAGATTACAATCTCTGATTCCCACACTTAAAACATTTCACACTGCTCTACTTGCGTTTCTGTAGATGGAGCCCACACTTGACCAACCTGATCCACACTCCCACTGTCCCCGACAAACCTTCGGCCCGACTACCTTGGCCAAAACTGAGTGGAAAAAGATGACTGTCACCATTTGTGACCTCTATTTTAAAGTAGTCAAATATGTGAATTTACGAATTTGCAATATACTAAAATTATTTGTTCCTACCTTACATATGAGCATGATACATCAAAATGGTTTAAAATTTTGCCAGCTCTTCAGTGCTGCACTGAAATTTAGAAATGGATAAATAGTTTTCGTATTATTAGTGATCTAATCCTTGGTAGGGCCACTTTGCCTTTCTGATGTACCAAACATTAATAATAAAATAAAAGGACGTAACATATACATCTAGAAGTACTCCAACCATTAATTTCTGCCACTACTTTTCCTATTTAAACAACATTTTTCGGTGAAAATCATGATTTTTGACGCGGAAATCGTACTGCGGCTCATAGTGCGAAACGAGTACGTTTTACAAAAAATTACATGACTGTGACTTGATACCTCTCACTGTCCACTGTCCACTGACAGTTTGTTCGTTAAAATCATGTTATCCGTTCTCGATATATGATCAACATTTTCAAACTGAAAACTAGTGCACCGATTAAGGGCGCATGAACATCAGTAAAATAGTCTTGGTTTTCTGTTTAATGTGACACTATTTGTTTTAATGTCGTTTATCTGGTTTTGTTTTCATGCGATATTCAAGTATTGTATTATATATTTTCTCTGTATAGCCCAGCTATGGCTGCCATCTCCCTTCAGCGTCCGGACCTGCGGGTGTTACCAGACGAGGACGTGTTACGGGCGGCTAAGAGTTGATGCATGAGTATTTCTCATATTCTTATGTCCACCAATGATCATGCATCAAACGTTCTACCATTTATAGGCACCGCGTCTAGGTACTACGTCCAACCGTGACACAAATCTCTCCCCTACTTCAACTCTCAAGCGGCCGGCCAGTCAATTGCACCCGTGCACCAAATGTGACAAGTCAAAAAACGGCTATTTTTTATTATTTATCACGAAAAACAGTTTTAAGTGTCCCAACGTGTACGAGAAATGACTCATTTCTATATCACAGTTCCTCCATTTCAGGGCATTTGTGTCAGTTTATTTGTGGGCTATGACATGAATGCCATGGCAAGAACATGGATCATTCGAGAACAGCGGCACATTCTGAATTGTGAAACTTTTCAAGTATAACGAAATTTGATTGCGATTTTTAATATCATTGATTAATACAACGTCTTTGGCTATACAGTGTCTATACTTTACGTTACAACGTCCTTCAGACATGCATGCAGACATTCACAGCTATAACGATTACA